>NW_007726118.1:855557-1008123 GCF_000696425.1 Galeopterus variegatus | reverse complement strand
AAAAAAAAAAAAAAAAAAAAAAAAAAAAAAAAATTACCCCCCCCACACACACACACAAAAAAAAACCGGAGGGGGGTGGGGTGGGGAAGAAGATATAACAACTATACTTTTATGAAGTTGTTACAACAAGCAAATGGAAAGGACATTCTTGCGGGGGAGGGGAGAGAGGGAGGAGGGAGGGAGGTGTCGGTGACGGGCCATAATAATCATATACAGTGTATATTGACAAAATAAAAAAAAATAAAATAAAAATAAAATAAATAAATAAAATAAAATTTGCTAATTTGAAGAGTGTGAAATAATGAATGCTTTCCAGAGATGCTTTGCAGAGATGAATATTTAGCACACCCAGCAGAGGACACTCAGTAATCAGACATCTTAAGTAATAATTTTTTAACTGTATCATTAAGTGCCTAACACCGTGTCTGAAACATAATGGACATTAAATACTTATTTGTTG
This sequence comes from Galeopterus variegatus, assembly GCF_000696425.1. Classification (NCBI taxonomy): domain Eukaryota; kingdom Metazoa; phylum Chordata; class Mammalia; order Dermoptera; family Cynocephalidae; genus Galeopterus; species Galeopterus variegatus. The sequence continues at coordinate 1,007,663 of NW_007726118.1, read as the reverse complement.
AGTGAATTAATTTCAGCTATTGCAGATGACTCAGAAAACAAGGCAAGGAAAATATATGCCAAGAAAGCAGCCAAAAGCCATCCCATAACTATTCTCTGAAAAAGAAAAAAAATATATATGCAATTCCAAACACTCTTTCTTTACTTACCTCAGCAATATAGCTTGTTCCATCAGGTACCTTTGTGGTCTTAACTCCTACACTTTACAGTCAATGAGCAAAAACCAATTCCACTCCTCAAATTCTTCTCACTTACTATTCAGCTGTCTCAATTCATTAATTTGTTTAATCAGCCCTCATCAATAACACTCCTCTCCGTTGCATTCCTCTAACTAAAAGGAAAGACTGGCTCTGAATACACAAAATTGTGAATCTATAAAGAAACAGGAATGGTAGGGTAAAAAATACTATTATCAATGTCTTTTGGGGAATTAAAATAACTTCATATTAATCTGTCTACTATTGTCAAAGGTTAGGGCTGAAAGATGTTTTCTCATGTTGCTGATATTGTAGTGAATTTAAAATTTTGAATTAAATGGTTACAACATTGAGTGACTAGCAAATGACACTTCCATGAAGGTTAGGTATCAACCCAGAGAGACTTCAGGGGAAACCCTCCAGAAAATTCCCTACAAAGTCTGGCTCATCTCAACTCAGATTTCTAAAAGCATCACAAAAAACACATTTGGGAAATTTGCAAGTCCATTAGGACTGTCAACTTGAACAAAAGCAAGCAGCTATTTTTAAGACCATCAAGTTTTCTGGTGAAGAGACCAGCCAACAAGTAAAAGGAATCATGATCTTAGAGTCAATGTTAAACCCTAAGTGTTGGCTAAAGGATCAGAAAACATTTCCTTATCTGTGTGAGGAGGGGAGTAGAGAATTGGGCATAGAATCTTTGGCCCTTTATTATAAGAGATAACATGAGAACAAATAATACCCAAGAGATTGTATTTAATAAAGAATAAATATCATGCTCTTATTGGATAAAGAAATTAGTTTGTATTTCTATCTCTTTTTAGAATAAACCACCAGCACTGATGGTATTAAGGGACCATAACCTATTCCCTTCTTCCAACCTCATTCCTTTCCCCTATACATAAATGGATGTGCATTATTGTCACTTCGTCAGCTAAACTACAATATATGAATATGTTTCTGACTAAGTTTGACAGAAAAAAAAAATCTCTTTTAAGACTGCAGTAGTTATCCACCACCTAATACTGTAGTTAGAGCTGTGCTTCAGAAATAGCCATGAGTCTGAATACTGCATGTTGCAATGAGGATTTTGTTTCTAATCCCAGAGGTGAATTCACTATTTTAATTTTGGGGCTCTCCAAACTTTTCAACTCAGAATAGAATAAATATGTGTTTTTGGTATACATTTTTCCATAAAATGGTCAAGCAGAACACCCACATTCTGACATGAAATTCCATACAATTATTATTCTTATTCTTTGGTAGGGACAATTGATGTGTTCTTAATCTCATATAAAGTGAAAAAAAATCATCCTCAGGAAGCTTTGCTCTTTTAACTGAGCTGTGACAAAGCAATTCTAAGTAAAACAAGTATGCCCGCTATACCAATGCAGCTTCCAGGAATGTGTTCTATCTCTGTCCTGAAACCAAGTTGCTATGCCTAAGTCTTTTCCATACAGAAATTAAAGAGCTAGCAGAAGTCCACCATTAAAGAAAGAACAAGAAAAAAAGCAACAACAGAAAAAACACATCACAGATCTGCTCTAGTTTTCCTGCATTTTAGATGAAAATCCTAATCCAAATATAAAATTTACCACTACTTTGACAAGGACGCTTATGAGTGAATTATTTCATCCTTCCAATATTAAATCGTAATTGCAATATTAACTGGGATACTTAAATATCTGGTTTGTTAGACAAAAGTCAATGAAAATTTTGAAGTAGGCCCATTCTTGGTATAAACATACACGAATAGAGAAGGAAAGCCTTTCCTCTCCCATAAACTGGTTTAGAATCTCCCTCTTAACTTTATCTGACCTAAGAAAAACCACTATTGTCTTGATGACTAAAAAAATAAAATAAAATAGATGCATTGAATTCTATGGGATAGGCTCATTAGCACAGGATTTGACAGGTTGCTAAATGGCAACTCAGAATGAAGAGATACAAACACACTATAATTAATTACCAAAACAGGCACTGCTTGGGCTAAAGCTGGGGCAAGAAAGTGCTGACAGAACAAAATTCTCATTCCACTGCTCTCCCTGCCTCTCCCAATTTACAGGAGAATGGGAAATCATGAACAATTGATACACTCCGTTAGCTGCTATCACAGAGAGTAAGTTTCCATGTAGCCTTAGGGGTATCTTACACAGTTTAACACTGAAAATAAAAGGTAATGTTCTTGGCAAAGAGCTAGGGGGATTAAATTTGGGAGGCTTGAAGCAGTCTTGAATTGTAGTCAATAAAAAAGGGACCAAATAGTAATTTTGTAATTTAACTGTGCTGGTTATGCCCAATGAGTCAGACACTTGTGAAATAAACCATGTAAATAGAAAAATGGCTTAACTCTTTCAGTTGGCATCATTGGTGTTGGCTTTCTCCCATGCTTCCCAGGATCGAATTCTCTGATTCAATAAGAATAATGTGATTATTTAAATGCTACCAATATGTCCTTTTAAATAGTTCTTTAGTAAGGGTGTTGACTTCATCTTTGGGATTGTTCCCAATAAATTCCTAATATATTTAGGGATCAGGAGGACCGTCAATATGGCATAAATATGCTCTACATGTTAGTATACAGATGGCCAGAATCCCAAATCAGCAAGAACTGAAAAGTCTTCTTAAAATCACAGAATTCTTGACAACACAAAAACCAGTCGACAGAGAATTGTATCAGGGGCTTAGAAGCAATCACCACATAAACAAAATAAATAAGACAACCAGCCAGCAAAGAAATGGGGATGACTTCTATCTGCAATACAAAAACTAACTCCAGCGGATACCTAATATTTCTCTCATTTCTACCTTCCATTCTCCTTTCTTCCTTTGTCTTCTTTCATTCTTCTTAAGGAAGAGTTTACGGCTGAATTGAAGTTATCCAAATTAACAGATTAAGGCATCTGTCAATTAGTGGATTGAGAATCAAAGTGCTTAAAAATGCAAACTGTTATATACTTCTCCTTAGTGCTGTGAAAAGGAACATTATAGTTGCCTCATGGTAGTATGTTACCGAGATAACCACTTTACTTATTAAATGAAACTTGTGACCACACCCAACCTTTCAAAGAGTCCAGGAATATATAAATATTCCTGCCCAAGAGGTGATTAATCACTGCCCTATCATCTTTGATGAACCCCACTGTGGCCTGAAAGGATGGAAACATGGCTTTCCCTGACTTGAAACACTCTTTGAAAAGCATTCATAAGGGAGCACTTTCCTGTCTTACCAACTTGTTATTTTTAGGGGCAATCATAACCTTTATGTACTGGGAACAAAAGACACTGGTTTGGGTGATCCTACTGTCTTCTTAGCAGAATCAGAACTTCTCACTCAAATCTGACCTCAAACTGTACCCCAAGGGGACACAGTCCACTAATCATCAGAGTTACTTAGTATTCAGAGATGGTTTGAAAATAATATAAATCGGGAATAAAATTCCTATATCAACATACTCAACAATTAAAAAGCTATAGTTGCTAAAATGATCTGAGCAGGAGGCTGATCATTCATATGTTTCTGGTGACTGGCACAATATCTGGTCTTCAACGCATATTTGCAGGAGGAAGAAAGAAGGAAGGAAGGAAGGAAGGAAATTCATCAACCATTCAAAATTCTCTAAAGATACAGGATAGAATTCACAAGAGCTGATCGATTAGAGGACTCCAAGCCAGCTAGAAAGTGCAATCTAGGTTTCCACCATTGTGATAGCTCTCCAGAGTTAACAGATCTATTATCTATTATTCATTCTTATTTCTATTTTGTATGATTGCCTGCTGTAAATTTTGCTTTCTCTGGCTTGGCTGTCTCAGACCAGTATACTAGAATTTTAACTTCTCTGCCTCTCTCCTTCTCATGTTCACTGCATGTTTATCATTGTTCCAGGCTCTGTGTTGGGTACTGGGGAGAGCATGCTCAACAAGATGGGAATAGCCACCACCCTCATGGAACTTACAGTATGAGTGTTGGAATCTGTTGTTTTGCCTTCCCTTCTTTTGGGATCATCCCTCTCTTTTCTCAGGAGCTGCTCCTCTCCCCGCCACCCCCACACCCCACCCCAACAGTGTAACCCTGTTCTTAGGTGGTTCTGACTCCTTGGCCATCATAGATTAGTCCATGTGTTGCAAGGGATTCCAATTTCAGTGATCTAAATTCTCCCTTGTCATGCATGAGCCAGAACAAGGAAAAGAAAGTCAGTTCTCCTAGGTGGCAGGGAGGTGAGGTTCAGGAAATGTTGGTGGTCAGGTGAAACAGGTAACTTGAGTCAGAAAAAGGTGGGAGAAAGTCTTAAATTCACTACATTCCTATTTCTGATGGTCTTAGATATGCCCTTGAATTTCTAACAATTTGTCTGTCCAGATATTCCTATATTTATATAAAATATTTCTCATATAACCCTTTTAATAATTAACCTCTTTCCTCTACACGGGTTCTGTCATTTGTACCCACACTCCTGCCTAATACACTAATACAGGCATATTGATCCACCATCTTTTTTTACGTTCTCTAAATAGAATATGGTGCTAATGGTGTATGTCCCTGCTTGTGTTAACGGAACCCAGTAAAGTTGAGTAAGATGAAATTCATGCTCTGTCTAAATGCCAGTAATCATTGAAACAAATAAAAGTCAGACCCTCGGAGCTTGAGTTGCTTTTACAGTACAGAGCAATGGAGTTTTGTAAAAAGAAACATTATCACATTTGGCTTTAAATAAATGAGGATTTCTGGAAGGAACAAAGACTTAACTGCCTGAGGTCTTTCCTTCCTTCTCCTTTTCTTTCTTTCTGGCCTGCAGACTAATAGCTCATTAAGGAGATGACTGTCTGAAAAAATAAAAGTTACCTAGACATGCAGGCCACTACCCAGGAAGAGCTAATTATTTGCATAAATCATATGGATCCTGGTCCTGGCTATATTAACCATTTACCGTACTGATCATTTGTCACTACACTATAACGTCAGTCATTTGTTGAGCAGGAAATTACCCCATAGTGGTTTCTTCAAGTGAGGTCAGAGTGCAGCTCCTCTCTGTGCACAGTCAGACACATTATCCCAATGATGTTATCTACTGGTAAACAAATCCAACCAGGGCGATAAATTGCCACAGGTTCACAAATTAGCCTCTGTGCAGACTGAGAGCATTTGCTACTGGCCATGCAAATTAATTCCATCAAACTGCTTCATATAGTGTAAGGAGACAGGAACCCATTTGCTAACACCCTCAAACATTCATAACCCAAATCCTGAAGGCATCCACTACTGTCAGATTCTCAAACAGGTTAGGATTGTCATAAAGCACCAAAACTGTAGGTATCATTCTCCATTAGGACTAATTGGCTTTAAACCAGGAAGCTAGGGGCAGGACAATAGAAACAACATCAATAACTCTCTCTCTCTGAACTAAAACTCAATTCTGTGCAGCCAACACTTAAGAGGTGCCTACAAGGTGCATAGTTATGTCAGCAATACCACCACCACAACCATCATCATATTAACATCAACAATGACAGTATAATAATTACAGCCGACCTTCACATGGCACTTCATATATGTGCTCATTAATACTCACAAAGGTCCTAAGGGCTAGTATTATTCCTCTTTTGCAAAAGAGGACATGGAGCCTCAAAGAAGTTAAGCAATTTCCCCAAGTTCACACAATCATTAAATGATGTATAAGGACAGAGGGACAGGGTTGTTTTAAGTATGGCACCAGAGACTTACTCTGGATTACCTTGCAACAAGCCAAGTGGGACCAGCTGTTCCAACTCCACCAGTGGGTAGTCTGCACATAGGGTCTTCTTCTCACATGGTCTCCTGATGTCATCAGCTCTGTCTCCAGCACATTCCTGTCCTGGACCACTATTTCCCAGCAGGTGCCTCACCTACACGGCTAGTCCCCAGCATGTACCTCTCCTGGACAGCTAGCTCCCAGCATGCACCTCTCCTAGTCAGCTAGCTCCCAGCATGCACCTCCCCTAGTCAGCTAATTCTTGACACATGAGGAATTGTTCTCTACTTGCAAGACTGTTCTCATACTTATCGTACTAGATTAAGTAATGGCCACCCAAAGATGTCAGGACCTAATGTCTAGAACCTGTAAATGTTATCTTATAAGGAAAAGTTTCCTTGCGGATGTGACCAAATTAAGAATCATGAGATGAGAGATTGTCCTGGATTATCCTGATGGCCCTACATGCAACCACAGGTGTACTTATAAGAGAAAGGCAGAGAGATGCCCAGAAGAGAAGACAGTGGGACCACAGAGGCAGAGGACGACTGGCAGTGACTACAAGCTACAAGGGAAGTCTCCAAAGAGTGCACAGCCCTGCCAACACCTTGATTTCACCCCAGTGACATTGATTTCAGACTTCTGGCCACAGAAATGGTGAGAGAATAAATTTTTGTCTTTAGCCATCATGTTTGTGGTAATTAGTTACAGAAGCCATAGGAAACTAATACACTTATCCCTCTTCCCTCAAAAGGAGAGCAAAAGGGGAGTGGGGTCTCTGTACTAGAACATAAGCACACAGTACATCCATCATGTCTGGTTCAGAATGCTGCTTCACAGATACCCAGAAGATAGGGGTGTGGGTGTGGGTGAGGGTGGTGGGTGTGACCTGCGGAACCTCAGCCTGTGATTCATTGTCTTTACCAAATCCTGCTCTGGGTTTGCTGTGGCCCTTTGCCTGACATTAGATATAATATCTTACCTGTGCCTTCCTGGCCCCAGAGCCTTGACCTTTCCACAACAACAGGAAGCATGTTGAGAGGAGGTATGCAAAGATAATGAAGGTAAGCTTTCTGAAGTGAAAACTCTTCAATGTCCGTCACATCTGCTAGGTTGCAAATAAAAATTTAATATGCTAATACACATTTTTAAAATCTCCAAAAACTTTAAGTTGTTACATGAAAGGATTTTAAAAATTAAACTTTTTCATTTTGAGATAATTATGGATTCATACGTAGTTGTTAGAAATAATGAGAGATCACGTGTACCACTAACCTAATTGCCCTAGTGGTAACATCTTGTAATACTATAGGATAATGTCACAGCCAGGATAGTGACCTTTATACCATTCTAGACACAAAACAGTCCATCAATGCAAGGATTTCTTTTATAGCCAAACCTTACCTGCACTCCAGACACCTCATTTCTGACATCTGGCAACCACTCATCTCTTCTCTATCTCTATAATTTTATCACTGAAGAACGTTATGTAAATGGAAGCATATTAAATGTAAACTTTAGGGACTGTCTTTTTTCACTCCACACAATTCTCTGGAGTTTCAGCCAAGTTGTTGTGTGCGTGTCAATAATTTGTTCTTTTCTATTGCTGAGTAGTATTTCATGGTGTTGATGTACCACCGTTTGTTTAAGCATTCACCCACTGAAGGACTTCTGGCTTGTTTCCAGTCTTTGGTTATTACAAATAAAGCTGCAATGAAACTTTGTGTACAGGCTTTTGTGTAGACATGTTTTCACGGTTCTGGAATAAATGCCCAAGAGTACAATTGCTGAGTCATATGGTAGTTGCATGCTTAGTTTTATAAGTAAATGAGAAACTACTTTCCGGAATGGCTGTGACATTTTACATTCCCATCAGCAATGTATGAGTGATCTTCAGCAGCATTTGGTGCTGTCACTATTTTTTATTTAGACAACAAATGGATCTATATCTGTGCATAGCTATATAGAATGCAAGTCAGAATGAGAGAAAGTAGAAATAATGCAAAGTAGTGACATCAGGAATAAGCTCGTGGAAGGTATGAGAAGGATTTGGATTTGTCAAGGCCAACAGGGATGCTTCAACAAATGAGCAGTATTTCATTTTGGTGGGCACTGACCTAGCCCTGCTTGTTCCTCCACCTCCCTCTCCTACCTTTTCTCTCTCATTCATTATACCTGTAATGGGTTGAATTATGTCTCCCTAAAACTATTGAATCTTGAATTGTGTCCCCCAAGTTTTATGTATTAGAAACTTAGCCCCCACTATGACTGTTAAGAGGGTGGGAAATCCTATTATGGTAATGGTAAGGTGAGGCCTTGAAGAGGTGATTGGATTGTAGGACCCTGCAGTAGTGAATGGATTAAAAATGGTGATCAGGGGCATGGTTCTCAGGGCTTTAAAAGAAGGGGAAAGTCTTTCTCTCTCTCTTTCTGTTCTTTCTGCCTCCATCATCTTGCAATGTGAGACCCCTGGGTCACTGTCACCACCACCAGATGGACTTTGGTCTTCCCCACTTCAGAAACGGTGAGCAATAAATTTTACTTTTATTTATAAATCACCCAGTTCCAGGTGTTTTGCTATAACAACAAAAACAGACAAATAAAATACCTTGGCCACACTGGTCTCCTTTCAGATTAACTCAGCCTGGCCTTTTCCACCTTAGGGAATTGCCACATGCAGTTCTCTTTGCTTGCAGCTCTCCTCCACTCTTAACCATCTGTTGCCTTGTCATTCTTTATCTCTCTGCTTGCCCATCACCTCCTCCAAAAAGCCCTCCTAGATCACCCTAACTAAGCAGATATCTCTCCCACCTTCCCCCACCTTTATCTTCTTTTGTGAAACACCTTATTTTATTCTTTCATCATACTGCTACCATTTGTAGGTATGTAATTATTTGTTTACCTTTTTAATGCTTCACACTAGACTTTATCCCAAGAACAAGAAACAATTCTGATTCATTTGAGGACATCCTCAGGCTCCCATTCAGCCCATGGCATCTAGTGGGACCTCAATGAACAACTGTTGAATGAAGAATTCAGTGATGAGTTTGAAGGAACTTAGAATTTCACTTTACAATCCAAGAAGCTAAATGCTTTAGGGTCCATTTCTGTCAGTTCAGTTTAAAAGGGATATAGGTATGAAGAAGTAGAGGATGATTTTTCTATTCATCTGAGCAAAAAAAAAAAAAAAAAAAATCACTTGTCACTCTCGTTCATCTACTAAAATCAGTAGTATGTGCAAGATTCAAAGATAAAGTCTTCATATTTCTAACCTAAATCACCTTTCTATTTTATTAGGGAGATATACACACACACACATAATTATAATACAAGGCAGAGAGAATTAAGAAATAGGGCAGGAATTAAAACAAGGAATCATAGCAGGGAAAGATGTAGAGAAGACTTTCCGTGGCGGGAAATCAAGGCGGCTTCTTGGAGAAGATGCCATGAACTGGATTTTAAGGATACATGGGATTTAGACATTTAGTCATGGTGCAGGGAACTTTCAGCTCTTTATAAAGCATAAGGGTATTGTTTTTCTCCTTTTGTCAGAATCTATTCCTCTTAAAAATGAACATAATTCCTGCCAATGAGCAGAGCACTGCAGGAGCTAACGTTTATGTGCCACGGAAAAGAATTCTTCAGTATTGAAGCTCAGCATTGTCAACACAAATCTCTCATACATGGAGATGTTTTTCCTCTACAGTCAAGAATTCTCAGCAAGCTTCTTGGTTCCTTTGTTTCACTCACTAAGGATGGTTATATATGAATCAGAAAAGAGGAATAAGGGGAGGTTCTCATGAACTCCTGAGGATAACTGATCAGTTTTTCCAAAATGTGCAGGTTTGGGGGTGAGAGTGGGGCTAAGCCTGGCCAAGAGTGGGAACCACCTAAACGTGGTTTGAACACAGGGTAGCTAAGTTGCTGATAAAGTGTGCATGAGCCAAGGGAGAGTTACTCAGGGTGGGAAATCCTCTGGTCTTTTCTGTGCCATCTTACTGTTTTCTGTTTTTCTTTTACACCCGAGGAAATGCAATCAGTGAATTCAGGTCATTGTCCCTGACACTGACCCTTTGCACTCTCCTTCCTTGAGTCTAGAACTTTCTCTTCGAATGCTGACTGCTGAGTTTCTTCTACTTTGTTATGTCACTTACTTGACATATGGTACTGTATGTTGGATATTTTCTTTCTTTCTCTTTCTCTTTCTTTCTTTCTTTCTATCTCTCTATATCTAGCTACCATTCTTCTTTCTATCATCTTTCTATATCTTTCTTTCTTTTATTCTTTCTTCTTACTATCATTTATCTTTTTTTCTTTCTATTTTTTTCTTTCTTATCTATCTATCTGCTTATCTATCAAGGAGTTCATTGGTCAAATTTAGATTTGGCCAATAGTGTTGAAAATAGTAAACACTACCTTCAGCCTAGGAATGGGCTGGCAATCTGGTGCCTGTTGGCCCTGTGTGGTCAACAGAAGTGTTGTGCTTGGCATGTAAAGTGTTTTTGTAAAATTTTGTATTAGTGACTAACATTAAAAAACAGAATTTTTTACATTTAGAAGTGCAGATGCTAAACTTCTTTGGACAAATTAAAAGGTCTAAGCACACGATGCCTCCTTCTGCACATGGTCACGGTCAGCTGCAGCCATGTGGCATCTCCTTTTGAATGGTCATGGGCTCCCAATTCACCAGAGTCAGCCACTTGCTATGTCCCTCTGCAAGGATGCTACATTCAGCTGTTTGTTTGTCATTAGAAGGTCTTGTTGGGAGTATCTCAGTCTCTGCATTCTTTTCCTAATAAAGTTACATCATTACGTTTTGTTTAATTACTAAGCAATACATGATTGTTTTAAAACAGAGAGTACAGACGTGCAAGCATGCACAGTTTGATGGGAGCTCCAATCAATACAATCACTGCTGTGTGATAACTACTTCAGTCCTCTGTGGCTGGGCAGTGGTAGGCTGGATTATTGGCACCCGTTCCTGAGTTCTGCCTTCCCCTTGTATTCACGCCCTTTGCCACACAACTTTCCAGCCCCCCAGAGGTGGCGTATACTTCCCCACACTTTGACTTTGGCATTAGTCATGTGACTTGTTTTGGCCAATATGATATGGGCCACAGTGGTAGGGTGCCAGCTCACCCTCTTGATACTACAGACAATGATGGTACACTGACCAGCACTTCCAGATGGCTGCTGCCCCCAGGCTGGGCCCCAGAATGAGCACAAAAAGAACAGATTCAATCTCACCCACAGCTGTGAGGGGCCAGGTCTGGCTGGACCCATGTGAGCCCAGTCTGGGACAGCCAACCCCCAGTGGACCCAGAGGGACATGAGAGATATATGTTGTATGTCATGAAATGTTGTTGTTATGCAATAAAAGGTGGCTGACATGGCTCTGGAAGTGGGGGCTTGAGGTGCTGTGAGGTACGAGACAGGTATGGGTGAGCCATCTGTGAGTGGGGGTGATTGAAGAAGGATAAAGTTCTCAGAGGAGAGACAATTCACTTCCCAAGAGAGGAAGAAATGAACCTATTTTGCAGCTGTGTGATTTGAGAACTTCTCCCTTTCCCCTAAAAGAACACAGAAAAAAAAAAAAAGGAAATTGCCTTTGCCCTATAGACATGGTAAAACTGCATCACTTGGAAGTGTTAGCCATCAACTCTTATTCCTGGGGTAATTTAGAGGCAGCCTTTCCTTCTGTAATTTTCTTCGGGCTTTACTAGAACTTATGAGCTTGCCATCTGAGATTATGCAGGCTTATTAAAGCAGCCATTTACAAATGAATAAATAAAAAATAAGGAAGTGGCCATCTCCTATCAAAGAACAAATGACCTAATTTTGTTACTGGATCATGTTGTAAGGTCAGTCTTATTCTCCTGGATACTCTCCTGGAGAGCATTACCATTCATGAAATTTTATTGGTTATTTGACATCTGTAGATGCTCAACTGTTTCCCCAATACATGATTCATGGGGGCAAAGGTCTATGAGCATTTCCACATGGTAGCTCCAGTCTTCCAGCGTGGCAGCTCTCAGAACAGCTTCCCTGGTTCTTCCCCTTAGTGTGTCACACATTTTATGTCCCATCTGCTCTGGTCTTATTTTTCTCTCTCTGATTATGACCCAGTTGTCTTCTGTGGAACACAATGCAGTCTCTTGTTTCCCACTGTCCATGCAAGTGATTGGAAAAGTTCTGGGTTTAGGCAACACATCTATCTGTTTTGGGGTGACCCTTTGTTGATTGAGTGAGTCAAGACATGTGAGTTACACATATTTGTTGATGACACAGAATTGGAGATCAAGGGATCTATTCACCTAATAAGAGATAAAGCTGTTGCAGAGACTAAAAACAATGCACATGTCATTCCTTCTCTTTCTTCTTCAATTCAACACATACTTATTGGGGGAGGGCACCATGTAGAAGGCACTGAGGTAGACAGTGAGTATAGTATAAGCATGAAAAATGTGGACTTTACCTTCCTGGAGCTTGCATTTTAGTGGGAGAGAAATATGGAAGGGCACAGATTACAAATCGTGATGTGCATGTTATAGTACATAAACATGGCCTGATATCCATAATACCTGAGGAAGGAGAATCTCCTGTCCATGGGAAGGGGTAGGTTTTCCTCTTTGAGAGTTTGACGCTTAAAGTGAGATATAAAGAATGAAAAGGAACAGCCATGCAAAAACAGGAGCCAAGACTATCTCCGTAAGGCCAAAGAACAGGTACAAAATTCCTGAAGTATGGAAGAGCTTTGCTTGTTGGATGACCTGCTGAAAGACCAGTGTGGGTAGGGAATGGGGGCAGGTGAGGAGATGCACAGTGCCCTGCTAGAGAAACAGAATCTGGGAAGTTCAAGTGAGACCTCTGAAATTGTCCCCAAGTAGAATGAGACACCACTGAATGGTTGTGAGAGTATGCCATGATAGAATGTATGATATAAGAAGATTCCTCCAGACGCCATGGACAGAATGGATTGTAGGGGCAAGAATGGAAGAGAAAGAGAGAGAGCAGGCATCCAGAGAAGAGTTGATGGTGGCTGAGGGAGAAAAGTGGCCAGATTGTTGGAGAGGGGCTTAGACAGAAAATGGTAGGTCGTTCGTTCATAGTGAACTCTGGACATCATGATTCAAGAAAGTCTTGTAAGAACAGGTAAGAACTCTGGTGATTTATTTCCTTATTCTTAGATACTTGGGAAATCTAGGAATTATGAATGTATTGAGAAAACAAGGAGTTCAGGAGAGCTTTAACCTGGGTTCCCAATCCTGCTTCTGTTATTTATTGATCATGGATCAGAATAGTTAAGCAAACATTTCTAAATCCATGCACTTAACTTCTCTCTGTGAGAAGAGGGGCTACACAGAAGCTTTACTATTTGAAAATAAGAGTAGGTCACACAAAAGTTATAGAATACTTTTTTTCTCTCTGGGACATGTGTTTTCTTAACTACTGTTTCCTCTGTAAGGCCAACCGTGACCATTCTGTGTGACCTCCTACCTTAGCTCACTTGTTACTTCTGTCCAACTTAGCAAAAGGTTCACAAGGAGAAAGAGAATGACTTTCTCATCCATTGTTTAAACTCAAAAGATATACACTCCAACAGAAAATTTCACTCACAGAATCATATGCTTGGAATGTGTTAAAACAACAACAACAACAAAACCTGAATGCTCATTGGCAGGGGACTGGTTAAATGAATTATGGTCTTGCCATACAAGGGATTACTGCAGAGACATTGAAAAGAAGGAGATACATTCATGTATACCACCATAGAAGGATGCCTATGATATTTGTCAAGTTGAAAATGGCAGGATAGAGATGTGTGATCTGATTTTTTTTCTAAACACACACACACTCACATTTATATATACGTAGAACAAGGTCAGCAAAGTTGGCCAATCAAAGTTGTTGGATTAAGTTAAAAGGAAATATTTTTCTCTACATATGCAGAAAGTTTTTTTTTTTTTTTTAAAGATGGGCATGTGTTGCTTCTCTGATCAGAAAAATAATTAAGAAAAGTATATGTTCCTATTTCCTTAAAGAAAAAGAAATCCTATTGGAGTTACATCATGGAGTAGATAGTTCCTAACTGAGATTATTCAAACAGATAATGTTCAGTTGGAATTTTTTTATGCTAAAAATTTCTACTTGAAGAACATTCAAATGATGACAAAGCTATTCTCTGGCTTGAGAAGGGAATCCAAGCTGCACCTTCCAGGTGGGATAACATCCAACATCCTGTAGGGTTCATGTGCCCTGATGTTCCTTCCACCATTTCACTCAAAGGGCTATGGCACTCGTTACTACACGAGAGCCAACAGGAATTGAAAGCACTCATGAGAGCTTTGAGAATAAAATTAGCCCTGGAACTGTGGGTGGACTGCTTGTAGGAGAGGAGGCCTGTGGTAAGACTTGACTCATTAGCCTAAGGTTAGTTAGATGGTTCAGAAAATCATCAAGAACTACGGAATTACTGACTCTACAATTCCACTCAGACTCCATGAGGGTTTTTACCTTCAAGCAAACAAACAAAAAAAAATGTGAAAGACTGGATGGCAATTAAAACACCTTGGAGTTGTCTTTTGGCCCTTTCAGTGTAAGCAAGGATATTTCAAGTGAATTCCTTCTGAAGGAAATGAGTGTTTACTTATTAAAACCATAAGTCTGTAAACAAAATCTACACAAGGAATTCTCAACAGAACCTCAATATTATGGTCAGGATGTTATAATTAAGCATTATGGTAATCATTGTCTTAGTCTATTTTGGCTGCTATAACAAAATACAGTGAACTAGATGGATTATTAACTACAGACATGTATTTCTCAAAGCTCTGGAGGCTGGAAAGGCCAAGTTGGAGGTGCCAGCAGATTTGGTACCTAGTGAAGTCCTGCTTCCTCATAGACAGCCCCTTCTCACTCTGACTTCACATGGTGGGCAGTGAGAGGTGTCTCTCATGCCTGTTTTACAAGGGCACTAATCCCACTCATGAGGTCTCTGCCCCAAGACCTCATCACTTCCCAGAGATCTCTCATCCTTACCACCACTTTGGAGGTTAGGATTTCAAAATACAAATTTTGGGGGGAAATAAGCATTTAGATGATAACAATTATCATGTTAATTATATTTTAAAGAAGACTGAAATTATAGTGGCTATTGAATGAAGGAATGGGGGAACAAATGCCAGAATCTATAAAAGGAGGAGCCAATGAGTGAATGAATGAATGAATGTTAGAAATGGCACTATAGCCCTTCACACCCTAAAGTTGACTTTTTATTTTTAGAAACAGCTTTCCAATGTGTTCCACATGACTAAAAGATTGACAAAGCTTTAATTTAAAGAAAGAAAGGCTTTCTTTTTATTCTAGTATTTCCAGTGATTTATGATGCTTTTATGCACCTCCACTAGCAAAAATGATGCTTGATTATGTTCATGAAAAATAAACCTACCAAGGAACAAACAGGTCATTTCAATAGTATTGACAAATGTTTTAAGTTTTAAATTGGGTGGAAGGTTCAGAGATTTTTATTTTATTATGCTTCCCAATGTCAATATTTGTTACCGATATTCTTTTATTTATACCAAATATTCCATTATTTTAAAAAGAAAAAAAGACAGGCTCATAATGTATTAAAGCAAATATATATAATAATAAAATTTGAAAGTCCAGAAATCTAAAGAGTGGGATGGGAGGGGGGTGACCAAAATATCAAATGAGAATAGTGCTATGACTTTAGCTATGAGTGCAAGGGTTGGGATAACAACGTACTTTCCAAATCCAAATATTTCAAATGCCTAATTTTCTCTTCTATAGTTTGCATATTACAGGAAGAATCATGTGCCTTCCAATATCCCAGTAAACAGCAGCTTAATTAAAAAGAGGAGTGTTTGCAAGAACACAGCTGTGTGTCGTACAGCTAATTGAAATAGCTACAAAGTCCCCACAAAGACAAGTTCAATATTGTGCAAATACCGGCAGGGCTGGCATTTCAGTGTTCTCAGGTAACCTCCTTGTCTGTCTGATTAAAATTTCACTTGGTCTTTCTGTCCATAATAAAAGAAACCTATTTGTGCCCAGAGCTGTTCGGCAGACAGCAGATGCATGTTAAATTTCAGGGTGTTTATTGAGTCTGTCCATGTTTCTGCAGCGATGTAACTGAGAATGCCAGATCAGCCTTACTGCTGAGATGGAGTCAATGGGGTTAATCGTGGCTGGTGGAGCAGTAATTTTCAGACTGAGGCAGCTATGTTGAAAATGATGGATACACCCCTCTTTTTTTCCTTAAAAAAATAAGGTGCACAGTCTTGCATGGTATTCAGTAATAAACACCTGATAGACAGGTAGGATTCTCAGTGCAATTTTCATTGACAGTTTGAATGGAGCACCTGGGAAAATGGAGAGTGGAGTCTTTTGATACAACTTTTTGAGGTATGTACATGTTTATTTCTAATTGAGAGCATTTGAGGGTGCAAAGCAAATGTATAATTTCTGTTAATACTAATGACAATAAGATTGTAACGATGATAATTATTTTAAGTATTAACGAGCACGTCAAGTTAATTAATATTTAGTGAAATCGAACAATGCCCAGGTTCAGTGATTAGCATATTATTTAATTAAAACTATTATTATTCTAAATTTTCAGTAAGGCGAGTAAAGCTTAGAGAGTTTGAATGACTTGCCAAAGATTATAGAATTCATTCCAGTAAAGGCTCAGACCCAGCATTCACATGCTGAGCCATTTTAATTATACTGTCTCCTAATTAATAAGTATGAAATAAGACATGGTTGTCTTGGTGGACATTACTAGTGTTCACCCATGTCTAGTTCTCCTATCATTCTTGGTCACTCAAAGGACTCTTGCAGTTTGGTGAGACTAGGTGAGTAGCTCTGGCCAGTGGACTATGAGTGGAATTCACTTCCATTGCAGAAAGCCCCAAAGGCAGCCCTCTGGCTCTGTTTAACCTGCAGATTCAGCTCCGGTATTATAGCTACAAGACACAAGCAGCCTGGATCCTGAACCAACTGGTCGAAGAGACCTGCAGCACTTGTAT
The DNA here is from genome assembly GCF_000696425.1 of Galeopterus variegatus. Taxonomy (NCBI): domain Eukaryota; kingdom Metazoa; phylum Chordata; class Mammalia; order Dermoptera; family Cynocephalidae; genus Galeopterus; species Galeopterus variegatus. Next base: position 990,684 of record NW_007726118.1, on the reverse strand, counting down.
AAAAGAGAGATAAACCTTAAGGTGCTAAAACACTGAGGTCAATAGTTTGCATATTACCTATTATAGCGTAACTTGATTTTTACAGCTATATGAACTCAGAAGACCAACTTTCCTGAATAGCTTAACATGAAACTGTTTGCAAACTAGGGAATTTTAATTTTAGCACGCTTTGGCTGATGCTAACCAACATATATCATTTACAACTCATCTTTACCCTGTCCTTCACTTACTAGGTAGGTGTGCTCATCTATGAAGAGCTACATGGGCCATATATCCATCCACTTAGCCATCTTTCCATCCTTCTGTTATTATAGAGGGCTAATATATGTCAGGCTGTCTGCTCCAGCAATGGAGATTCAACAAAGAAGGTATGAGAGAGACATTGTCCCTGCCTTCAACTTGCTTTCAATCTAATGACAGTGTTGTATAGGAATACCTACTCTGCATGGTGGATTCACACATGATTTTTTTAAATCTGTAATTTCTAAGTGTTCTGCGATGAACTGGTATTATATAAAGTACACAGGACCGCATTACTCTAGCAGAGGCACTGTCAGAGTCTATAGAGGATAAATTAGGGACACAAGAAAGGAACAGTCTGCTGTATCTGGAAGGGGGATGAGAGAAAGTCTGGAGGAGCTTCATGGCCGAGACATCCCTTAAGCCAAGTCTTGAAAGATGATGTGATTTCTCCAGGCACAGAAGGTTCCTATTTTAAGGTGCCATTCTGGTCATACCCTAAGGCTAACTCACATGGAAGGAAGGTTTGAAGTGATACAGAAATCAAGATGCCCCTGCAAAGAGCTAAGCAGAATCCCCAAACAAATCAGGAGTTTGCTGGGAGATACGACAAAACAAGGTTAAAGCCCTATGGGGTGCCAGTTGCCTCTGTTACTGTATGTTTTAGTTCTTAACTTCAAAGACTGCTTTCTTTCTGTAGCTTAATTCAACTGCAGCTGAAAATCCTTAACTATCCCATTGTTTGTAAAACAGATTCTAAGGAGCACGATGGGACATTAGAACTGTCAAACAACTAACTTTTTTTCCAGAAATAATGAGAAAAAAATGCCTAACGTCCTCAGTAGTGTGTTACCGATTGAAGGCGTTCAGCCATTAACTATTGTAAATTGTAGAAAAGGAATTTGTAGTTATCTCACATTTCTATGGAGGGTGTTTTGTGGCAGAACTTGGCTGGCCATTCACCAGCAGGTTTCTTCCAGGGACAGAGACTGTATTTTCTAGCTTCTTTTACAGGTAGGTATGGCAATGGAATACTAGTGGAGGTGATCCTTCCTGTCCTTGGCAACCGTCATGGCAGAGCCACAGATGGAAGGAACCTGAATCTCTGTATCATGTTATGGAGTCAATGTGCCTATCCATCAGGACCCCCATTTTGAGCTACAGGTAAGAAGACAGAAACTTGAATTGTGGTAAGCCACTAAGATTTGGTAGTTTATCTGTTACTGAAGCTTGTATCACTTTAACTAATGCAAATCCTACCTCTTTTCCTGTCCTGATTACGCAGAATAAAATACAAAGGAGTCCATGCCCACGTCAGGGCTCTTTCTGGACTCTGAAACTCAGAAAGGTACAGAAAGGGACCCCTTATGGAGGCCTCTGTTTGTGGAGCTTGGTCCATAGCACTCGCTGATGGAACTGTCTTTACATGAGAGGCTGGGCTTTTGAAGTTAATTGACCAAAACAAACTTTCCAGATGGACAGTGTCACGGACAGTACTAAAAAGCCAGTAAGAAAGACTCTGGAAGTCAGGGCTACCTGACTGATATGTGACTAAATCTGCTAGCAGTCACAGGCCAAAGCAAAAGGATGGCTAACCATAGATATTGTTTAGAATTATGACAATATTATTATGAATTTTATAATAATTCTCAGTCTACCCTTGCCTCGCAATCCCAAACAAACAAGAAACTTTAAGTTTCAGCAAGGTTTCTTTTAAGAACAAATTTCCTCCTATGGTCTCCTCTGTTCATTAATTGATTCATTCAACAGACAGTTACTGAATGCTTTGCTCTGTGCCAGGCAAGGCTCTAGGCATTCTTTTCCTCTTCCCTCCCAAACACGTCTTCTCTCAAGAGCCCAAGAGTTCCTATTAAACTATTTATTGGGTCACATCACTCCAACTTTTAAATTCCTCCCATAGCTTTCCTCATGCACGATGCAGTCCAAATTGTCTTGCATCTCCAAGCCCTGCTCATATCATATCATTCTTTTCTTCACTCACTGGGCTCTGACATAGTCATCTGTGGATATTTTTTTATTGAACTTGCCAAGTTCTTCCCCTCCCCAAGCTGTGCCTGTGCTGGTTCCTCTGTATTGGCCCTTCCTCCGCCTCCTATCTAATTCCTGAATATCCATCAACTTAAATGTCAACCCTTCACAGAGGTCTTCTCTGAAACTTCCATCCAAATTAGGTCTTTTCATTATAATATTCCATAGCATCTGGTGTTTTCCTTTCATCACGGCTGGTGGCTATGTCCATCAACAACAAATGTTTACTGAGTGCCCACTCAATTCTAGGTGCTGATGGTAAAACATGAGGAAGACAGAAATCCCTGTCCCATGACGCATACCTTCTAGAGGGAGAGATAGGCAACACAAAGGTAAATAAACAAGATACTGACAGATTCATCACTGCAATGAAGGAAATAATCTGGGTGGCTGGTGGAGAGTACTGGCCACGTGCCATTCTAGACTAGGTAGTCAAAGAAGTGCTCTCTGAGAAAGAAGGTGGCAGTTGAAATAAGCCCTGAAGGATGAATAGAGGACAGTCATGGGAAGAGCCTTCCAGGAAGAGAGGAGTGAGTGCAAAGTCCCTGCAGTAGAAAGAGCCAAAGTATTCAAATAAGAGAAAGGAGGCCAGTGTGGCTGGAACATAGTGAGTTAGAACGTTAATGGTAAGCAACGGCATTAAGGAGGTAAGCATAAATTACAAGTAGATTTGTGTTACTATATTTTTAATTATTTGTTTCTCCAGGAGACTGAAAGCTCCAGGAATGCAGAGATACTAGTTTGCCCATTCTCCAGAATCAGGGTCTGGAACAGGCTTTGACATAGAATCCAAACTTTATTTATTGAATGAATGAATGAACACAGCAGCTGGATGGCTTGCTTCAGAGCAGAAGTCTGGCAGCTCAAAACAGGTAAGAACAGTTACAGAAAGTTGCAAAGCTAGACACTTTCCAGGAATGGAAAAGGGCAAATGGGGAAACTTATTTTTAGATGGAAAAGCAATTACTGCAGTGTGCATACACGGCAGCCAAGAAAAAGGAAGAAACAAAGAGGTAAATAACTTAGAAACCTTCACTTTCCATCTGCAGTTGCTGCAAGCACCCCAACCTCTGAGACCCCAGGACATTTATACTAAGCAAGAAGCATACAATTAGGCAGCATCTCGAGATAATACCCAATAGGCCTTACATTTCATTTCAGTCAACCACTGCTGGGTTTTGGCACCGTTTTCATTGCAAATATGAGAAATGCAGACCCCTTAGTCACTATTAAGTAGCAATCTAGGGAAATCATCCACTTCCAATAATCCATTTCTCTAATTTAGAACACTCTGAAACTACATAATGAATAATACTGTCGCCAACTCTCCGGTAATGACATATGACATATGTCTGCAATTGCTCTTTCAAGATAAATCCCACTGTGTTGTTCCCCTCAGAAACTCCTACTTATTGATTCACTCAGGCTCCTCACACACAAATACAGTGTATTCATTTCTAGAGATGAATTTAAGAACAAAGTTGAATCCCTGGCTTTGAAATATCAGGAAAAAGTTTTATTCTCACCTAATAAATAGCAATAAGTTTTGTCTACAAATGGTTGATTAATATGCAATTAAATCCTTATGTGCAGGCTGTCAATTAATTCTAAAGTGCCTTATTTAATTAGTGATACCATTCAGTATATTCCCATTAGCCACATCTTCCCCTTTTCACAACAGCAATTTTATTCCACCCCCTTAGAGAGAACTTCAGGTTCCTTTTTAGAGGTAAGACTGCTTTTCCTATTCCCTTCTCTGCATACATGATACTCCCTCAACATTCACAGCTGGGGATGATTATAAAAATTCCCCTAGTTCTGGGTCTTGTTTTTTTCCACTGCCCCTTCTTCCCAAAGATGTGGAAATGAAATGAATTACTGCCCAAAGAACCATCTCTTTTCAAACCCAAGAGATGAATGGAGGGGATAAAAGTTATGAATAATGGAACTGGGTTGCAAGTTCTCATCTTTGTATTAAAAAATGCTTAACGCTCTTCCAATTGAGGACACTCCTCATAACCCTGAGTATTGTTAAAAAACAATTTCCTTGAGTTACTCAAATAATTATATTAAATAGTTGTCCAACTCCAGTTGTAATGATCTGAGGGGAAATTTCTTACAGTGACAAGGGAAATATATTAAGCTAAGTAAATAATTTATAATAGGCATTTGGTTAGAGGGTTTACATAGATATAATTATATAGTTAAATATGTTTCAGGGTATTTCTATTTTATGCTCAGATAATAGATCTGAAATATATTAACTCAGTAAAATCTAGAGAATATGTACCATCTAGCAAGACACTGGGAGAAACAAGGAGTCCAAGAAGTTGTTTATGCATGTTGACATCTTGTATCATAAGACTTGGGTGAGCTGAGAAAACAGTTAAAATTTTACCAAATCAAGTCAGGGTTTAAGGTAAGGCTAAACTGTATTAACTCCTCTCTCATCCCCTGCCCCCCAATTATGCTAATGAAAGTATAATGAGCAAAACTACATGCAAACAAAATGAACCTTATTGACAGTGGAGTGTTATAGATCTGTCAGCTCTACCTTAGATTGAATTTGAAATAAACTTGACTAGAGGACAAAGAAATTAGATGAACTGGGGAAGGCCTTAGATGTAAATCAAAAGGTTATATGGCATCCACATTGGGAGAGCTTCTTAGATATTGCAGTTAAATAAAATATCCATGGATCAACAACACACTACTTAACCAGTTTTACCTAGTTGCTAAAATGTCAACCTGGCTGGAAGGTAGCAGAGCTACAATTCTGAAGGCTTTTACAAGTGACTTGGATGTTCTGAAGTCGTGGCCATTTTTACCTCAGTAATTCCTCCTAATCATCAGGAAAGAGGACCTCATCCTCTAAAAATGACCAGAATAGGAAGAACAGAGAGTCAGGATAGAGCAGGCTTTCTCACCTTCAGCACTGTTGACATTTTGGACCGGATAAGTCTTTGTGGTGGGGGCTGTTCTATGCACTATGTAGTATATTTAGCAGAATTACTGGCCTTTACCCACTAGATGCCAGTAGCACCTGTCCCACCCTACAGTGTGACAAATCAGGATGAATGCCTCCAGACATTGCCAAATGTCCCTGGGGGAGCAAAATAGTCCTGCTTGGAAACCATTGGCATACAGGATGGTTTTATCTTGTTATTTTTTTAAGGTCTTCTTCCTAGAGTTCCTGTGACATTTTCTTCATAATTCTATTATTCTTTGTTAGTAGTTAAAGTTCAAAAATAAACGGGAAAAGAATGAAAGATTCTCTCATCATCCTTAATTCCAGGAACTAACCAGGAATAATAGTTATGTACTATTTTAGACTTTCCCTGTTGTGTACATTAGAAGGTACATGCAGTCTTTTCTTAGATACTCTTCTCTGTATATATTCTAAGAAAATACATCTATATTGTTTACATGATTATGTAAATATCTCTTTTCATTTAACAAATAGTACTTAGCACCCATAAATTAACCTTGTTCTTTTTATTGTTTGAGTAGCGTTTCACTGTATGGATGAACCAAAATGTACCCACGCAATCTATTGCCTTCCTTCTTTGTGTGTGTGTGCATGTGTGTGTACATTGAATTTACTTCCTCACACATTCTTGCTCCCTTATGTATGTATTTATGCAGAATAAATTCCTAGAATTGGAACTTCTCAGGTTTCTCTTTCTTTTATGTTATTTACTTTTTTCTGACTGCATCTCCTTTACTCCCTTTTAAATGCTTTCCCCCTTTGGATCTTCCATTTATTAGACAATTGCATATAAGGACTCTACCGGAAGCAAGGGACAGTGCTAGTGTTCCACCTGAGAGTCACTGACCTTCCTCCTGAAGCCAAATTACTTCCTGGCTTCTGTCCCATAGCACGTGCACCTTCCCTTACCACGTGCACTTTCTCATCTTTTCCATACCATGTGCACCTTCTCATCTTCTCCATTGGTTCTTTAGATGTGCATGGCTTCGAGACTTTCACTAATTTTCTCAAGGGTCTACCATGTGCTGGAATCAAACTATGTGCTGGGGAGGAATTGAAGAAGAAAAAGCAGACACGATTTGTCCCCTGCAGAGCATATAGAGAAGTGGTAACAAGAGGCATTAATCAAAACTCCTTAGAAATACATGTAAAATTACACCTGGAATTGCTGCTTCGCAGGAGAAGAACCAGTGCTCTAAGAGGGGTATTGGTAGGGCTGGACACAGTCTGAGGTTTCATGGCAGGAGCTCCTGATGAAGAGGAAGTTTAGCTGGGATCCAAAGACCAGAGAAGTGTTAACCAGGTGAGAGTGATGGAGGTGGCAGAAAATCCACTTGGAGAATCAGAATATGCAAATGTCCCTTGTTGGGAGGGACATGGCCCCTTGGAGACCAAAAGAGACCTCAATAAGGGGGGAGGATGAGGCAAGTGTTAGCTGGAGAGCCATGGAGGTAGAGCTTCCAGCAGTATGCTCTGAATCTTGCAGGCTGAGATGGGTTTTGGCTTTATTTTGAAAGTGCTGGAAAGCGGGAGAGTAACGCGGTCACATTCAGGCTTTGAAATGATCACCCTGCTGAAGTGTGAGGCATAATACCCAGGAGGTTACCAGCTGTCACCATACAGAGTGTCCACCAAAGGAGCAAATGTGCCTTCCGTTCCTATAAGCACTTTTCTTCTAGTGATAATTCCGGTTCTGATAAGGTGCAGAACACATTTTCCCATTTCTTCTTTAATGGATTTCCTTTCTTCATCTGTGACCACTGCTTTTTGGCCTGGCTCAGAGGAGAGCACTTTTGGCCCTTTGGAGATCATATTGAAGAGAGACTTCAGAGAAAATGAAGATACTATTTTTTAATGTTAACCTCTAACAAGGGAATTGCTTAATTAAAAAACATAAAAGTATTTCTTTAGAAGGGTATTATATCTTATAATAACTGGTGTTAAATTGGAGGTAACTTAGAGACTTAAGCATGTACACAGAAATCCTCACAATTTATCTACTAAACTCTGTCCCCAAACTGCTTTCTCCCCAAACTAAAAAGTTAGCTGATAGCATGGCTAATCTATTGCACTGTAATCACATTTTAACCTTATCAAATATCCCCATATATTTCTTCCACCTGCTCAAAAATGGAACATCAGAGATTTAGATTTTATTTGGAAAATTCCTTATTCATCGTACAGAAACTCATTCAAGTGCATTCGAGGAATTCAATTTAAAACTAATTTATCTTACATTAATGTTTAAATTCATGAGATTCCACATAAAGTCATTCATGTAGTGTAATAAATTCAGAGCCAATATGATAATTATTAAAATAGAAATGAGCGTGAGAAAAATAAATCGCATGGTCTTAGGGTTAGTCCTCTCTCGCCTGAGCTCTGAGGCTTATAGCAAAGAGGGAGAGAGAAGGTAAAAAAGAAGAGAAAAGAAAAGAAAAAGTCAAAAGAGGAGCAGAGAGAGCAAGACTGTAATGGCAGTGACATTCATGGGATGTTTACTGTGTACCAGGAACTGTATCTCTAAGCCTCTCAACAACCCATAAGAATTACTTGATAATAATACTAGGTAACAATTGTTGAGCATTTGCTGTGTACTAGGCAGGCTCCTTATGTGCATTAACTGGCTTCATCCTTACAATTTGATGTGGTGAGAATTACTCTTGTCCTCCCCAGGTGAGAAAAAGGAAATAGGGAGAAGTTAGAGGACATGACCAAGTTGGAATAAACAGTGAGTGACAGACCAGGGCAATGAGCCAGATCTAGTTCTACACTCTTCACCACTATGTGGTTTGCCTACCCACAGCGTAAAGAAGATGCAGCATTTTTGCAGACATGGAAACTCAGATCCCAAAAGGTCCAGCACCCTGTGTTACATCTAGGATTTGAATTCAGATTTGCCAGATTCCAAAGGTCTTGCTTCCACCTACATCAGCTCCCCAGGGATGTTAACACTCGCTTCTGGGTGAAGACCAAGGTTCCTGTGTAGGATGCAGCTTCTGTCTCCACCACCTGCAACTACTCCAGCCCACCTTTCATTAGCTGCCAGTGTCTTCAGGATCCTAATCACATTTACTTTTTTGCATTGATTGCTTTCATCCCTCCCTCCCCTCTTCATCTCCTGCCACTTTCTTTCTCTGTATTATTGATCCAGGACTCATGCTTTCTGCAGTGGTACAGTGGATAAAAAATACCCACTAACTGGAAAATGATATTGCAGTTTTAAAAAGGAACAGAAAATGGAACTTAAAAATACTTCATATATTGGGTATGAGGACCTTCAATATCAAAACAGACTGTTTAAAAAGTAAGGTTCATTTTGTGTGTTCATCTTGCTTGTTCTAAGCACCTAAGTCCCTTTTCCTGTTCTTCCTTTCCCTTTCCGAATCGCCCCCAAAATTCCAAATCTCTGACTTTTCCATTCACTCTTGAATTCTCAGTGTGTATTTAAAAATATCTACAGCAGCAGTTTTCAACAGTGGTGATTTTGCCCCCAGGGGGCATCTAGCAATGTCTGGGGACACTTTTGGTGGTCACATCTATAGTAAGAGGGGGGCAAGCTATTGGCATCTAGGGGGTAGAGGGCAGGAATGCTGTTAAGCACCCTAAAATACACAGGACAGCCCCCCACAACAAAGAAGTATCTGGCCCACAGTGTCAACAATGCTGAGGTATGGTTGAAAACTCCTATCTAGAAGAATACACTTAAAGCTATTGATAATGTTGGCCTCCATGGAAGGCGTGGGGACAAGAGGAAAATATCACTTTTAATTCTTCAGTTTTTCTTTACAATCCACGTGTATTATTTTTGAAATATCACAACATTAAAAAAATATATATTTAATTGTTAAAATGTTCTCTTCAGGGAAAGGTTAAAAAAGTTTGTGGACTTTTATGGGCCGGCCCGGTGGCGCACTGGAGAGTGTGCCGCTTGGGAGCGCAGCGGTGCTCCCGCCGAGGGTTCGGATCCCATGTGGAGACCGGTTCCCGCTCACTGGCTGAGTGCGGTGCGGGCGCAACACCGAGGGTTGCGATCCCGTTACCGGTCAGTAAAAAAAAGACAAAAAGAAAAAAAAAAAAAAGTTTGTGGACTTTTTAAAGAAAGGCAAGAAAAATAACTTTCAAGGACATAGGTGATGAATCCAAAAAGGGGCCTCTTTTGATCAGGAATAGAGCACTTTTCTCTTCACAGTGTTGTGCTGACAATACAGGACAACTTTAACTTATAGCCTTTTACTATTATTTATTGTGATAATTATTAATAAAAGTAGAGATGTCCTTAACATGTTGATTTTAAAAAATTAAATCCAGAATGTACTACAAATTACCATTTTGTATTTAAAGCAACATAACATATTGAATTATCTAATTGATCTGATAACTCGTATTTGCATTCTCAGTTCTTCTCTTAATCATTCTATTACCTCGAAATGTAAAGTGTAAACAAAAATTTTGAAATCCAGATAAAAGAGAACTCTATACTCTATCCATACCTTCATTCATGCGGCCAGCTCCTACTCATCTTTCAAGATTCAGACAAAATACCACCTCTTCCTGGATGATGATTCTTGCCCTGATTTATTAGATGCAGCTCCAATATGCTCCTTTCTGTAGCATCCTGCCATTCCCTCAACCCCAGCCCACAACATGGAACCCCTGAGGGCAGGAATCTCCTATTACTCATCGTTGTATCTGTAGCAACTAGAATGGTGGCTGATATTTAATAGTTATTCAAAATATCAGTTGAATCATAAATAATTGAATGAATGACTGAACAAACAAACTGATGAATAACAAACTTCACTGACCCTAAGAAATCAAGAATAGAAAATTTCAAAAGCAAAGGAAGGAGAGGAATAATGCATCCGAGGAAAGAGGGAGGTCACACACTCCTTTATGAGTAATTTGAGTGGGCAGAGAGGGCGATGTGACAATGTGACTAAGAAAACACAGGCCCCTGATTGTCCTGGGGCCAGATGTCAGTCCTGCCTTCCACCAGCTAAGTAAGAGCTTGATAAAATGCTACCCTTGGATGCTCAGTTCCCATCTGTAAAATGGAAATAATAGCAGTATTAAACTCATATGCTGACTATGAACATGAAATCAGAAAAAGACACATATATAAAGCACTGAGCAAAGTCTCTACATGTTGAGTAGCTGTTAGGGATCATTGCTTTTTGTCTATAAATTCCAATGGTTATCAAAACTGTTCTCAGTAGCAGAAGCGAACACTCATTAATACCAATGGATGCCTTTTATGTGACTCACTCTGCCAGGCATTTCAAGGCACAAAGAGATCTAAGACTCAGCCATTGCTCTCAAAAGGCTTAACCAGGTTGGAGAGTCAGACCATCTCACCCCTGTCTCTCGGGGCTTTTACAACCCCTCTCCCCACTTCCTTCAACCCTGAGTTGCTGAAGAAAGCAGAGGTTGGACCTTTAAAAAACACACCATAATGTGTAAGTGTGAATTAGCATGGGGTTGTCTAACCTCATACCTTATGAGCAGCTTCATCTGCCATAACTTAGATTGTGATGGGAAATAAAATGCGATCACGGCGAAGAGCTCACTGTGCACGGCAAGACATGTTTTATCTCTAGCCACGAAGTGAATTGCATTCCTGTTGCGAAACCCAGATTGATGCATGCATTTTATTTATAACCCTTTCTCTGAAAGTTCCTCCAAGTTACAAGTTAGCAATGAAAGTTTTCAGTGGCTTTTAAAAGGCCTGCTGGCATCTTAGCTGACAGCCAAATTCTTGCAAGTGACCGTAACAGACCACAGAATGGCCCAGAGTCAACAGGCATTGAAGAATGTGCATGCCCAAGGAAGAATAATGGTGATGGAATAGAAAAGGCAGAAAGTGGGACTCTCGAGTGTGGATACTCAGGCTGATACTGCCATTCCACAATTTCAAACTGACTGTCATCCAGCCATCTGTCCTTTTCCCATCCAATATCGCCTGGACTCCATGCATGAGCTCCCTTCCTACTTCCATCTATCCTCTCTCAGCCTATCTCTCCCAGTGGCAGCAAACAAAACGAAAAAAACAAAAACAAAAACAAAAAAAAAACCCCAAGAAAACCCCGCAGTGAACCATTTAGCAGGCAGTGTCCTCAGTTTGATGATGATTTCTCAATTCTATACAATTGTGCTGACCTATCTGACCATGTATAAAGTATGTCTGCCAAGACTCATTCACCCCCAAACAGTAGAGACAATCAAATGAGAAACAAGGGTGTGGTAAGATTCAAAGGGTTAAACATAGCCTTTCCATATGACTCAGTAATTTCATTTCTAGGTACATACCCAAAAGAACTGAAAACAGGGACTCTAACAAGTACATGTTCATTCAAGTTCACAGCAGCATTATTCACAGTAGCCTAAAAATGGAAACAACCCAAATGTCCATCAACAGATGAGTGGATAAACAAATGGTAGTATATCCACATAATAGAATACTATACAGCCATAAAAAAGATGAAGTACTGATATATGCTGCAATGTGCATCACCCATAAAAACATCATGCTCAGTGAAAGAAGCCATATGCAAAAGGCCACGTATTGCCTGATTCCATTTATGTGAAATATCCAGAAAAGGAAAACCCACAGGGACCAGAAAAAGATTAATGGTTGCCAGGGGCTGAAGAGAGGGGGAAAAAGGGAGTACATGCTTAACGAGTATGTAGTTTCATTTGGGGGTGATGAAAATGTTTTAGAATTAGATAAAGGTGGTAGTTGCACAATGTTGTGAATGTACAATATGCCAACTAAATTGTTCACTTAAAAATAGTTGATTTCTGTTATGTAAAATTCACCTTAATAAAAATCTTCAAAATAATCTTTATCGCCCCTGCCCCCTGGAAAAAAAAAATCAAAGACTAGAGTAGTTTTCCAGTTCCGGGACAAAATAGGTCAGGTATCAAAACTCGATACTGGGAGGAGAGAAAAACACCAGAGACCACAGACCAAGGTCATAGCCATGGTTAGGCATCATGAGACATCAAGTCTAAAACAGCTTCAAGAAGAGAGTCCATGAGTGACTTCTAGTAAAGTCCAGCAGTGACTTTTAGCAAATGGATTATCAATATAAGCAGACGGACCAGGCACTGAATTTTTAGTGCTACCCTTTTCTTATTACAAAGTGCAAGACATAACATTTCTGAACTGTGTTGTCCATATTGGAAATAATTAGGAATCTTCTTCGCCTCAAGAATTAAATGACAATGACTGCAAAACTCTCTTGTAAGTCACAATGTAAAATACATAATTAATATACAATAAATGGTAGCTTCAATTATCATTTGATCATCATGTGTGGAATGTGTGCTCAAAGATGCTAACGGTGACAGAGAATGAAAAACGAGAATATTGTGGGTCAAAACTAATTACCTTCCACATGACTTCTTCTGTAGGACTAGTGGTTCATATATCTGTGCTCATTCACAGTCCTCTTTCAGATATAAGATGTCTCTGATTTAGCATCTATTGGGGGCCCATAAATGGCTCTAAAAACCTTCTGAGAATGTGAGTGCATTGCAGGTATCATAATAATCCTACCCATCCATTAGTCATTCAATGACTAATGATGATGAAGAGGATGAGTGAAAATAACAGTTGATATCATCTCTGTAAAAGCGTTCTCCCTGATTTGGTGAAGCTCTTTAAGACCTGCCTTGAGGAAGCATTACATCATAGAAGGTTAGACTAGAATCACAGGGACAACTCAAGTGCTGGCTCTTTTGTAAAGTATTGATGTTCCCTAAAGTAAACAGGTTCATCTTTTTGAAATCAATTTTCTCACCTAATATACTATATACCTTTGGGTTTCTAAAATTTGTCTTTTACAACTTAAACCTTACAACCATGTCAAATGATGTGTGTGTATATATTTGCTATAGACCAATGTATTTATTCATTTAATCAATAATTCAAACAAAAGTGAACATCTGCTATTGTACAAGGGACTATGCTATTTCCACTGAGAGACACAAAGCTAAATGAGGCAGGATTGCCAACCACAGGAGTAGGGATAATTTCTATAATGAAATTAATAGCATGTTAGAATGCTCAGCTATGCAAAGGTCAAATACCTGATCTAACTGAACTACCCCAAATGGAATTTGTTGGATGATGAAACTGGAAGTCTATGGGTGTCTGGACTCATATAGCTGATTCAAATTGATTATGCATTTCTTTTTTATTTTTAATTAATTAATTTATTTATTAAGAATATTCATGAGATACAAAGCTAATTGTCACCCCTCGTGCCCATGATGTGAGGGCCAGATTCATAGTGGGGGCATACCCATTACCAGAAATTACTTTTGTACCCCATGTCCCCACCCAATTCTCCCCCCGATTATGCAATTTCAAAGTCCTTCTTCACCTCCCCTCTCTTTTTCTCTCTGGTGGCTTCATTCTCAGACAGATCCCTTTTATACCACAGAGAGTTCGCTCCTGGAAATTTCAGAGTTTCATTCTACCAGTTCAGCATCCCCAGAGGAAACAAAGTCTCTCTTTCTCAACCATTATTAGTAAATTCCTGAGATGCATTTTCATTGGACTAACTTGGGTGGCATGCCCATCTATGGACCAAGCAAAGAGGCCAGAAGGATGAAATGGAATGAGTGGCCAGGCCTGGATCACATGATCTTCCCTGAAGCCCAGAGAGAGTTTACTCCACCTGATGGCACAGACTGAGATGGGGGAGAGAAGCCCCCCAGAGAAGAACTGAGGCTCTTCACCAGAATAAGGGGGAAAACTGAGCATGAATAACAACAGCTATTCACCACGGGTGCCAAATGATGCACACTATAGTAGAGGTCACATGAGAACACCCATAGTAATTTCAGAAGAGAAAAAGTAACCAGAATTTAAATCTTACAAATTGTGTTACTTTCATGTTCATACCACTTAACAAGCCTAAAACTCTCATTTCTTTGTCACTCGTGCATCTATGGGTCAGCTGGTGCTCAGATAATCTAGATGGGGCTTTGTCCCAGTTGTGGGGTGGGTTGAGGTTAGTGCTTTGCATCACTCCCATAAAGAGACTGTTGTTCTCATGGTGATGAAAGAAGCACATGAGGGTGAACCCCACACATGTGCACTTCTAAAGCCTCTGCTCATAACATGCCTGCTAACATTTCATTCATTGAATTAAGTCACATGACTAAGATGGCATCCCCAGGGCAGGGAACTATGTGCCTGGTACTCTAGCAAGAAGAACATAGCAAAGGACATAAATAGATGAAGGGATGAAAAATCTGAAATAGTAATATGACTATACCATGACATCCAAGATATCTTTATTCCCACTTTAGGGATAAGAAAGCAGACATGAGAAGTTTAGCAACTGTCTCAAGGTCACTTAGCTTAAGTATGGCAGAGTTGGATTTAAATCCAGGTCATCTAATTCTATAGCACAGTAGAGGGACACAGTGAGATTTGGGGGAGATGCTGCAGGAATGGGGTATAAATCAATCCTTCATAGAGAGCTTGGCTCCTGTTGTCTGACAAGAATCACATTCAAAGGGTGTTTCATGAACGCTTGAGTTATAGTCAATAACAGGATTTCTGTTGTCAGAAACTAACTTAAGAAAGAAAAGCCTCATATAATAGAGATGTGCTCAATGCACAGAACTTAGTGGAGTCTGCTCCAAAGAAGGTTTTAAAACTGAATTATTTCTATCACGAGTCACTAAAGGAAAGTGATGCCTGCAGCTAATAGCTTAGCATCATCCCCCTTCAGGAAAGAGGTGTTCTGACTACATGTGTTTGAAGTTATGCCAGATTGAGGCAGTCAGAAATACATTACCCGGGTTCTAATTCCACTTTAAAAATCTCAGGAACAAGGTTCCTTGCATCCAATCACAGGGATAGTTCGATGTATTACAGGCCCAGTCAAGGGGTGAGCCCTGACTAAGCAGTATGCAAGCTGCCATGTCAAAGCTTTCATCCTGAGGGCCTGGACTTCCATCCTAAAGCCAGAGCCACCTAGATTTGAAGTCAGTTCACTGATGTGCAAAAATAGTGTGAAGGTAAAGTGGGTCCAGTCTTGCAAAAACAAAACCCAAGACTGACTTTCACCTGGAAGGTTTTTTCCAACAGGCAGGCAGAGATGCCATGTTTATTTTAACATGGTACAATATCCAGAAAGGAGCTCTTCTCCCTGAAGTATTTCCCAGTCTTAATATTGTTAAAATTCTAGGTCTGAGAGTCTTCAATATTTTACTTCTAGAGACTCAACACTACCCTTGGCATCAATAGAGGAAAGTTATTTTTTAAATTATATCCATTGATATAGACCCAGTGTTGATGAATTTGGTGAGAATTGAATTTTTTCCCCTACAGTAATTATCAAGAGAAGACCATTAGGTAGTTAGAATGAGGTCTGGCTACAAACAATGGGAGAATTTGTGCTTAGGATCAGAGGCAAGAGCGTGTAATGGTTAAGACCATGTTGTACTCTGGAGTCAGACAGGCCTGAGTTTGAATGTTGGCTCTGGCAAGTGATTAGTGGGTAACTTTGGGCACTTAACAGCTCCAATACTCAATTTGCTCATTGGTAAAATGGGAATAGACAGGAGGATTAAATGACATACTATATGGATAGAGACTGGCACAATATCTGGCTTAGGGAATGCTGGAGCGATAGTCTAAAAACGTAAATTCATCTACTTAACATCATTGAGTGGATTCTCACTGCTAATAGGACATAATCCCAGACTCTCGATGGTGCTGCTCTGTAACCTCAACACCAGCCCATCATCCACCCCCACCCCACCCCCGCCCTGGGTTCCAGCCCTAAGGATATTTCACTTCACTTCCTCAGGTTTCCAAGACCTTTTCAGTTGCTGCCCCCTCTTCTTGGGAGGCGCCTCCCAATATAGCCTGGTTAACCTCTACTCCTCCTTTGGCTGTCTCCTCAAACGTCATTTGCTGGAGGCAACCTCCCAGATTAGCATCTGTCATCCCTGTTTTCTATTCTCATGGCCTCAACCTAACTTCCCTTCATAGCATATATAAGGGTATTTCAAAAAGGTCATGGAAAAATAGAACTGAAAGATAATATGAATCTTTCCATGAACTTCTTATTTTTCATTTTTATGTAGTTTTATTTACCTATCTGTTTTTCATTGTATATTTTATGGGGTGCAGTTTGCTGTTTCAATACATACATATATTGTATCATAATCCAATCAGAATAGTTAGCATACCTACCACACCTAAGCATTTATAATTTCTTTGTGGTTATAACATTCAAGATCCCCTTTTCTGGCTATCTTTGAATACACGATGAAGTATTATTAGCTATAGTCACGCTAGAGCACCAGAACTTATTCTTCCTATCTAACTGGAACTTTGGAACTTTGTATCCATTTTCCAACCTCTCTGAATTCCTCCTCCACCCTTCCCTTTCCTGCCTCTGGTAACCACTATTCTACTATTTCTTTTCTTTTTATTTTTTCTCAATTGGCCCATAATAATGGTATATATTTATGAAGTTCAGTATGATATTTGGGTATATTTATATAATGTGCAATGATCTATGAACTTTTTGAAGTACCCTCATATCAAAGATTGTAATTATTGATTGATTGATTAATGCTTGCCCCTCCCACTAGACTCTTAAGTTCCATGACGCTACGAACCTTGTCTACTCAGTTCAACTGTCTGCTCCTAGCACCCAGCATTAGGTCTGTCACATAGGAAGCATTCAGTAGTTATCTATTGAATAAATGATGGAAAACAGAGTCAAGGAAAGAAGTAAAAACATGTAGGACACATCTGCAAGCTAAGTCTTAATTCACTTTCTTGCTTTCAGTTTCAAGAATACAAAAAGACATTTCCAACTCTCTTTTAGAGCCCCCACCCTGAATTTCCCCTCTATGTTATGATGTCACAGAAGAAAATAATAGTAATGATTATCTTGTTGATCATTCAATGACATCTTCTCATAATATTGGCTGGTTTGGTGTGTTGTTGTTGCTGCAGTTTTAAATAAACCACCTATATGGGCTATTAAATAAAGTAGGGACAATTGAGAGAAATTATGCATCTGCTTTTCACTGCAGGACACGTTGTTATGTTTGTCTGAATCTAATTTCTCTTTGTGAAGATCACTGAACTGATCCTCAGATATTGCCTGTGCCAAGATGACAGTATTAGTAGTGGGGGCTAGTTCATAATTTGCTAGGTAACATCAGGAAGGAAATGTAACCAGTCTGGGCCATTATTTCCCTTCCATTGTGTGTGTACCAAGGAATTTTGGCTAAGCTAGGATGGAGGCAGTGAGAGCACAAACAATACCTTCTAGCTCCACTATTCTCAACAAATCCTCCCTAATCTCTGCATGTGCTTGCAGTCATTGATATACCCAGGAGGTCTGATTTTTAACTGGAGAAGAAAGAAGAAGTGGGAGTTGGGAGTGTGGAAAGGTGAAGAAGAAATTCAACATGGAAAGGAATTGCATCCATCCCCTACTCTGGTCCTTGGGTTGACTTTGAGTCTCCAATGGACAAAGAAGATGAAAGAGAGGCTTGGTGAGACTCGGCACAAGTGAAGGTACTTTGGGGACCAGGTAACAAATCATAGCATAGAGCTGGGGAAGTGTCTGTCTGCCCTACCTCTAAAGAAAACCCAAGAATGGTCTGCGGTCCCAAAACAAGAACATGAAGGCATGCAGACGTGACACCTGGGAACGAGCACCAAAGTTCTCAAGATGGGAAGTAGTAACATGAGTTTCAGAAAGCAATTACATGGGTGTGGTCAATTAGAACCTGGAAAGCAGATGGCTGATTCATGGACCACAGGCACCAGTGAGTCACATTTGGAAGACTGCTGAAAATAATTGGGATACGCCTGGGGTGCAGTGAAGCTGAACTGTTAGTAATAAGCCAGTGATTTTTCCTACAGTCATTATTTTTGTATATAAAGTAATTGTGACTAGATTTTTAGCCATATAATGGTGAGACCTGGACAGTTAGGTTGTGTTTTTGTTTTTGTTTTTGCTTCTAATGAAAGTGAAAAAAGTATTCATGGTTTTCTTCATACAGCTGTCCCTCAGTATCCATGGGGGATCAGTTCCAGGACCCCCTTAGGATTCCAAAATCTGGGGTTGCTAAAGTCCCTGATATAAAATGGCATAGTTTTCGTATAACCTATGAACATCCTCCAGTATACTTTAAATCATATCTAGATGATAATACCGAATACAATGCAAATGCTATGTAAATAGTTGTTATATTGTTTAGGGACTAATGACAAGAAAAAATATCTATACATGTTTAGTGTACAGATGCAGTGTTTTTTTTCTGAATATTTTCTATTCATGGTTGGTTGACTCCATGGTGGGGAACTAATGGATACAGAGGGCCAACTGCATATGTCAACATTGTTTGACTGGAAGCCATGACTATGTCATTTTTCTGAAATATAATTTTATAAAAATTCTAACAAAAAGAAAATAGAGGGAGGGAATTTTTTTTTATTTTAACTTCTCAGTATACATTGTAGTTGATTTCCGTGACCCTTTACCCATTCCTCTTCCTCCCTCCTCCTCTCCCCTCCCTCCCTACGTCATATCTGTTCACTCATCTTAACAAATTCAAGAAACCGTTGTGATTGTTGTGTCTTCTCCCCGCCTTTGTTTGTGTGTTTGTTTATGTATGTATGTATGTATTTATTTTTAGCCCCCACAAATAAGTGAGAATGTGTAGTATTTTTCTTTCTGTGCCTGACTTGTTTCACTTCATATAATTTTCTCTAAGTCCATCCATGTTGTTGCAATTTGTAGTATTGCATTCTCTTTTATACCACAGTAGTATTCCATTGTGTAGATATATCACATTTTCCATATCCACTCATCTGATGATGGACATTTGGGCTGGTTCCAACTCTTGGCTATTGTAAATAGTGCTGCAATAAACATTGGAGTACAGGTATCCCTTTGGCATGGTGATTTCCATTCCTCTGGGTATAATCCCAGCAGTGGAATAGCTGAGTCATATGGTGGATATATCCATAATTGTTTGAGGAACCTCCATACCATTTTGCATAAAGGCTGCACCATTTTGCAGTCCCACTAATTGTGTATGAGAGTTCCTTTTTCTCCATAACCTCTCCAGCACTTATTATTCTCGGTCTTTTCGACATTAGCCATCCTGACTGAAGTGAGATGGCATCTCAAAGTAGTCGTGATTTTCATTTCCTGGATGCTGAGTGATGTTGAACATTTTTTCATATGTCTGTTGGCCATTGATATATCTTCATTTGAGAAATGCCTATTCAGCTCCTTTGTCCATTTTTTAATTGAGTTATTTGTATTTCTGCTGTAAAGTTGTTTGAGTTCCTTGTATATTCTGGATATTAATCCTTCGTCAGATGTATAGTTTGCAAATATTTTCTCCCACTCTGTTGGCTGTCTTTTCACTCTGTTGATTGTTTCTTTTGCTGTGCAGAAGCTTTTTAGTTTTATATAATCCCATTTGTTTATTTTTCCTTTGGTTGCTTGTGCTTTTGGGGTCACATTCATGAAGTCTGTACCCACTCCTACTTCCTGGAGTATTTCTCCTATGTTTTCCTTAAGGAATTTTATTGTTTCAGGATGTATATTAAATTCTTTAATCCATTTTGAGTTGATTTTGGTATATGATGAGAGGTACAGGTCTTGTTTCATTCTCCTACATATGAATATCCAGTTTTCCCAGCACCATTTGCTGAAGTGTCAGTCTCTTCTCCAGTGTGTACACTTGCTGTCTTTGTCAAATATCAGATGGCTGTAGGTGTATGGGTTGATTTCTGGGTTCTCTATTCTATTTCATTGATCCAAATGTCTGTTTTGGTTATTATAGCTTTGTAATATAGTTTAAAGTCAGGTAGTGTTATCCCTCCAGATTTATTTTATTTATTTATTTATTTTTTGCTAAGGATTGTCTTGGCTATGCATGGTCTTTTGTTATTCCATATAAATGTCTGGATAGTTTTTTCCACTTCTGAGAAAAATGTCATTGGAATTTTGATGGGGATTGCATTGAATCTGTAGCTCACTTTGGGTAGTTATAGACATTTTCACAATGTTAATTCTTCCAATCCAAGAGCATGGGATATCTTTCCATCTTCTTGTGTCCTCTTTAATTTCTCTCAACAGCAGTTTGTCGTTCTCTTCGTAGAGATTTTTCACATCCTTGGTTAACTTTATTCCTAAGTATTTTATTTTCTGATGGCTATTGTAAATGGGTTTGCTTTCTTGATTTCCCTTCTGCATGTTCACTGTTGGAGTATAGAAATGCTACTGATTTTCGTGTATTGATTTTGTATCCTGCAACTTTGCTGAAATCACTTATCAACTCTAAGAGTTTTTTTGTAGAGGCTTTAGGCTGTTCAATATATAGGATCATATCACCCACAAACAGGGACAGTTTGACTTCATCTTTTCCAATCTGGATGCCCTTTATTTCCTTCTCTTCTCTGATTGTTCTGTCTAGTACTTCCAACACTATATTGAATAGGAGTCATGAGAGTGGGCATCCTTGTCTAGTTCCTGTTCTTACAGGAAAAGCTTTCAGCTTTTCCTCATTCAGGATGATATTGGCAGTGGGCTTATCATATATGGCTTTAATTGTGTTGAGATAGTTTCCATTTATACCTAACTTGTAGAACTATCCAAACCCAAAGTTAGTAGGTGGAAAGAAATAATTAAAATCAGAGCAGAATTAAATGAAATAGAAACCCAAAAAACAATACAAAAGATCAATGAAACAAAAAATTGTTTTTTTGAAAAGATAAGTAAAATTGGCAAACCTTTAGCAAGGCTTACAAAGAAAAGAAGAGAGAAGACCCAAATAAGAAAAATTAGAAATGAAAAAGGTGATATTACAAACGATACCTCAAAAATACAAGGTATCATTAGAGACTACTATAAGCAACTATATGCCAATAAATTTGAAAATCTGGAGGAAATGGATAAATTTCTGGATGCATACAAACTGCCAAAACTGAGCCAAGAAGATATAGAAAATCTGGACAGACCAATAACAATAAAAGAGATTGAAGCTGTTATCAGAAGGCTCCCAACAAAGAAAAGCCCAGGATCAGACAGGTTCACTGTGGAGTTTTACCAAATCTTCAAAGAGGAACTGATACCAATTTTCTACAAACTATTCCAAAAGATTGAAACAGAGGCCATTCTCCCAAACTCATTCTATGAGGCAAACATCACCCTGATACCAAAACCAGACAAAGATATATCAAAAATTGAAAACTACAGGCCAATATCCTTGATAAATATAGACACAAAAACCTCAATAAAATACTAGCTAACAAAATACAGCAACACATACACATAATTATCTACCATGATCAAGTAGCATTCATCCCAGGGATGCAAGGTCGGTTCAACATATGCAAATCAATAAATATGATACACCACATCAATAAAAGCAAAGACAAAAACCACATGATCATCTCTACAGACGCTGAAAAAGCATCTGAAAAAATTCAACATTCTTTCATTGAGGGAAACTTTTAAATTCCTCCTTTACTACTCTTCCAGTCCCAAAGAAATAGAGCAATGACTTCTAGGAACATCTTAATTCTGACATGACAGGCAAAGGGTTCAGGGACTTTCCACCACTTCTAAGTGCTCCATCTTCCATGATACGGGATGGGAAACCTTATGGTTTCCTATAAGGGAGCCACCAGCAAAATGCCAGTTATACGTACAAATGAGAGGCAAGCCTCCAAATCTTCAGGTTGCACAAAGCCACAAATGCTCCTAAAATATACACACCAAATCTAGGCGTTAAAAACTGAAGCAAAATTTGCAGTGCAAATCAGCACTTTGTTTTCCATGTTGTCTTTCTAAGATTCTATTAGTAGAATAGCCTAGCTTGATCTGAAGGGAGAAACAACCATTCTGAATGAATTTCCGAATGAAAACTAGGAAATGCAAGGAAGTCCGTAATATTCACAGACATCCATTCTAATGGGAGGGCACATAATTTATCCTACAGGGCCTTAATTTTAAAAGTCATTAATTAATTAATTTAAAATGCATTTGCTTTGACAGTAAGTTTCTTTTAAATGCTCTATTGTATGGAGACTGATGAATTAAAATGTACACATTAATGCAAAAAAACAACTCACTTGGACTGCACTGTGTTTGGGGAAATATCATGGCTGTCTCCATTCATGCTGAGGAGAAACAACATATATAGGAAGTTCCTGACTGCAACCTATTTTGGTATTTTCCCCCCACTCTTGTAAATGCTAGAACCCAGGTTGCTAATCTTGCCCAGACCAGAAAAACCTTGCTAATTTTGACCTAATAAAAAATCTATCTACATAGTCACTTAAATTTCCATTTTTCCTAAAGTAAATAAGCATTAATCTAGGATATTCATAGAGAGAAAAAAAATCTGTATTATTCAATGAAAGATTAAAATATTGAATGTTACCTGGCTAAAACATAATCACAATGAAAGAGGTGATCTTATCAGATATCATTTATAATCATTGGGTTCAATTCTATTATTATGGAGTTGAATGATAATTGTACTCTTCTCTTTCTCTCTTTAACTTAATTTAGTCTCATTTCAATTTTTTCCCTGCCCTAAGTCAATTCCTACAAAGGTGAGTCTCTTCAATTCTTTTCCAAATTCTGACATCACTTACCTCTTCTCTGAGAATCAGGAGGCTTAGAAGTTACTCAAAAAAAATCTTATTTTCAGTAAAGGCATCTCAGCTTCAGCATTCAGACAGAAGAACCTAGGCATCTATTGTGTTATTTTGCCATCTTCACTTTTTTTGTGTGTATTGTATAATTATTTCCCGAAATTGCTTAAAACCATTTCAAAATAAAATTTAGTAAATTATCAGGTAGTGCTACAGTTGCAAGCAACAGAACCTGTAAGTGGCTAACTTTGGAAAAAATAGGGATTTCCAAGGAGATATGGAGACATTCACAGAATCAAGACTCATAAAAGGGTGCCATGAATGCAGAAATAAATACTATTGCTTCACCATTCCTCCAATCATTCTCCAAAAGAGTCAAAGTTCCAGGAGAAAGAGTACAATTGCCCAAGCTTAGCTTATGTGCCTCACTCTTCACTGTACTTAGCCAAGGAAAGGAAGAACATCACAGAGGTTGTCTATATAACCTTCAGGGGACTTGTTCACCTTTTGGGACATCATCATTGACAAACCCATTTGGATCACACACTGTGGTAGAAAGATGATTTGTCAAAAAAAAAAAGTCAAAACAACTTCTGGTCAAGATGGCAGAATAGATGGTCCCCAGCCTCATTCTCTTCCACAAATCAACCAATTCACAGCTATTAAAAATCAAGGACAGCCAAGCTTGGGATGCTAGAGCTCAGGGAAAGAGAAGTAGAGACCACCAGAGTTCATGACGGCAGGAGAAGCCATGATGCGAAAGAAAGGATCGCACCATTTTGAGCCCTGGTCACTACAAGGCTGGAGCTGGTGAGCACATGGAGCAAGAGCTGGCAAAAGCTGCAGCTGCGCCCTTCCTACGAAGTTGGTTGGAGGTGGCAGGGGAGAAGAGACCACCAACAGGGTTGCTATGAATCCACATAGGAGCAAGGGGCCACAGATAACTGAAAAAAGGAGCCACTCAGAGGCCGGTGAGTCCTCTCAAGGGAACAGCATATGGCCCTTCCCATGGGAAGTGTTTGGAGTGCATGTGGTGGGGGAGATGGGCCACTAGGGAATCACTGGGGCCCAGCAAGGACAGCTGATCTGCCCCCCAATCAGCAGAGGCCCACTCAGTGGAAACTGGCCAGGAATATAGAATGGCAGGGGGCACAGTTTGCTGAAAAAACTCAGGCCCAGATTAGAGTTTTCCATACAACCCAGGTGTACCAGACCTCACAAGATCCAGAAGTACTTACAAGGTCAACAATTAAAACTTGAGCTGCACAAAAAGCCTTCCCCAGGAGCAAAGTAGCAATTTAGCTTAGCCAAAGGGCTAAAGTTCTGGTTCCCTTAGGAAATTCCTCCATTTTAGAAGTAACCAAAGAACAAGAAATTAGTTCCAGTGAAGAGTTTAAGTGGTGGGAACAGCAAATAATCCAACTCAGAACTGAAAGAAAAACAACATACCCATAGATCAGAAACAAAGTTTGATAGTAACCAGTAAAGTCTATCACCACCAAAGAACATCTACAAAACCTACAAGGACTGGAAGCCCCCTGGGCTCTCAAGCTGGGGAGCGGGGAGGGTCATAGGCCTCAGCCATGCCCCCCTGATGACCACACCCAACCCAGCAAAGGCCACCGAATGGCTACAGGAAGTGCCCTGGGCTCCTGAGCCAGCGTGGTGGGGGGCCAAGGGCCACAGCCCCCTTGACTCTGCAACCAGCCCAATGAGGACCACAGAACTGCCACCAGAAACACCCTGAGCTCCTGGGCCAGTGCACTGGGTGACCAAGGGCTTCAGCCACACACACCCAACATCTACATCCAGCCCAGCTGCAACTGGAAGCCCCCTGGACTCCCCTGCCAGGATGACGGGGGTGCCATGGGCCTTGACCACACGCCTCCTCCTTCCTCCTCCTCCCACCCTATTCCTCTTCCCCTTTCCCTCTACCCCTCCCTCCAACTGCTCCACAACATCTTAGGATGTAAAAAATAATATTAATAAATTTTAAAAGAAACTACAAAAAAATCCACTCCAAGTTGCATACACAAACACACCATCCACAAACACACGTAAGACAATGAGACTGATTCATAATCCCTAATTATGCTCATAAAATACACATTTGCTGTTAATTACCATCATTGGTAATTAATTGTTGTAGAAGAGAAAAGACAGACATCTATTTCCTTCTGGGACCCCCTCAGAACTGATCCTATTCTATTATCAAAAGTAAAAAGGAAAGAAGAGAAGGAGAGAGAGAAGGGAATTTTCTCAGAGAGACCAGGAGAACAAGCTCTGGATGTCTCGTCCCATCAAGCTCAACTCAGGACAAGTCAGACGGCTCTTCTCAGTGATGTTTATTCATTTGGGCAAAAGCACCTCTCTCCAATTTCACAACTTCCAGAAATGCACTGGGCTGGTGAATTACACTTGGTGCGACAGCATTCTTCCAGAGAATAGGAATGAGATTTTTGGCAGCTAAAGTGTTTTTTAAAAGCCACTGCTTTCTATGATTGCCCCCATCTCGTAAATGACTCTGTTGCTGAGAAAGACCAATTCAGAGACAATGCAAAACTCCTTTTCTACAGCTCTACAGATCTCATCTAAACTCAGACTTCAGTTTGTTCTGTGCTGTGTTCCTAAGGACTTGTGATGGGGTAGCAATTCTGTACCAGGCTATATGCCATTTTTGGTTTAAGGTTTTCTACACAATAGAATAATGTCTCAGGTGCTTATGAACTTGTTAAACTCACCCTCTTGGGATGAATCACAGCTCTCCAAAGTATATGGGCAAGAGAATGGGTTTGGAAGTGAGACAGATCTGTGCGAAACTCTTACTTTCTCTCCTTCCTTGCCATGTTCTCGACCTTGGAGCTTCGGTTTCTTCTCTTAGAAAATATCTATCTCACCTTGATACAAAAGAGCATATAGAAAGTGTCTGGCACAATTTCTGGTGCTTAGAGGCAATATACTTAGTTCATTTCTTCCCTGGGTTTAGGATAATCTGATATTGTTCACACATATTATACACATTGTAATATTCACTTTGCAACTGTAGCCACTTTTTAAAATCTCCTTTAGCTTGCTTTCTTGCAAAATAACTTTGTTTTTTCTTGCTTTGTAGTTAGCCCTAAACCATTAACTGAGATTAAATCACAACACAGCAAAGTAACATGAACCAGCTCAGCTGGGAATGAGAGGAGGTCACCTGAACCCTAAGATAACATCAAGGATGAGCACAGAAACCAGAGGGATCTTTGGTGACACAGATGACCTTAGAAGGCAGCCGATTAACAGGCTTGGAGATTTTGCACCTGGCCTCTTTCTCATCCCCTCTGAAGCTCACATATTCTCTCCTTATTTCCCACTTCTTATCCCACAGAAACACTTGGTTAGTTTGAGAATATGAGATGGTCTTCAGGACATTAATCCGCCTTCTCCTCAGGTTGCCAGCTTCTTGAATGAAGAATAAATCTTTTTACCAACATTTATCTCTTGAACTTTTCACGCAGTGAGCAGGCAGACTTTGGTTTGGTAACAATTTGGCAATGGATGGTGATTTTCTATAACTTGGAAATTCTGTATCTATGTCTGGGAGAAGACACAGACACAGAGTTAAGACATGGACATAGAGACACTGGTGTTTGTCTCTAGAGAGAGGAATTAGGGGTACTTGGTAGCAGAGGTGAGAGGAAGAATTTCTCTTCATAGTACACCATTTTATACCTTGCAAAGTTAGATCCATGTGAACGTATTAGCTATTTAAAATTTAAATTAAATGAAAATAACCACCACCACCAAAACCCTACATGAGATGATAAATTTGGCAGTCATTCCCCATGAGGCAATATTTATGGAGTATCCAAAATAATGCCTCTTGAGAATGTCAGAGAAAAATGAGGCTGCTATCTTTTCTATCTGAGGGTTACTCACTGGGGGAGCAGAGGGTGAGCTTATTGGAATGTACAATGGCACTTCAAAAAGTTCACAGAAAAATGTGTATGATCTTTTAATTCTGTTTTTCCATGAACTTTTTGAAGTACGCTCATAGTTTCTTCACTTGAGCAAAAGGAACTCTACTTCCATAGCTTTTAGGAAAGCAATTCTTTGGGCAATGAGGGAAGTTAAAAGCCTGCTTCAGTAAAGCGGGCACAGTCAGATGGGAATCAGGGGGTACGGTGATAGCAGCAAGAAATGGAGAGAAAAAGATAAGAGGTAATTCCAAAGTAATGAGACATCAGGAGAAGGTAGAGACTAGCTTCTGGAAGCTATCAGACACTTCGATAGAATTATGTATATATTTATACAGCATAATGTGCATCTTAATACCACACATAAGCAAATTCACAATAAGTGCGGAGCTCATGATTCTTCCACTCTTTATTCAACCCCAACATTCTTCCAGCATTTTCTGTCACCGTGAGTGGCATCACTATCCAAACAAATCAGAAAAGCAGAAATTATCTTCAACTCATCCTTCTTCCAAAATTCCTAATAAAAATCTATTGCCAAGTTCTCTTGATTTTTTGCCTTAGATCTTTTGAATTGATTCATCCAGTTACTCCTCCGTCTCCCTCAACACCTTAATCTAACATGGAGTTGCTTGTTATTTAAGCTATTTTAACAGACTCCTAACTGGTCTTCCTGTCCCCTCTCCAACCTGTTTTTCATGTAACCAGTGCTTTATTAAGGGGGGTGGGGTGTGGTGGAAGGAGGAAGGAAGGAAGAGAGAGAAAAAGAAAGAGAAAGAAAGAAGACATCATGAAGTTGGAAAGATGATATGTTGGTAACACACAAGACAGTACCATCTTATAGATGCTTTATCATTGTAGCACATATGATAAATAAATTTGATACTATAGATAAGTAACAGGCATGTAAAAAAATAATAATGTGATAAAATTTGCAGGGAGCAAGCCCAGGTTCCTTAAAAACTATTTTTTTTTGTTTTCACAAAGCCTATTCATGTAAGGTAGTGAACACATATAAATGGTTGTATTTACTCATCAGAATAGGATCAGCAAAGATTCTTTCTGAAATTATTTAACATTTATTAGCTTAAGTTAGCATATGAATTAGAAATGAGTGCAAATGGGTTACAATCTTTCTGGCTTTTCCATATCGCAGCCCAGTTTTCCACTCTATCTTTCAAAATAGTGTGGTTTTCTGGATGATATGAAACTAAATATCCAGCATCACCAGGTTAATATCAAGCTTTACAATGACTTTCAGGAAGGAAAAGCACTTCATAAAATTCTCTAAAACAAATACTAGATGTGAAACAACATCCAATTTATTAATTCTCTAATTATTCTCTTATATTGTGACCTGTAGCAATTCTATAGTAACGTCTGTTCTAATGAATTCTATTCTAAATCATCTAAATACTCTGTTTCTTGTATGGTTTGTCTTTTTGAACCATACACTTCTCCAGGCTGCTGGCTGATATCTTATATAGTTGTAGGAAGGAAATACTGTTAGTATGTGAATACTTACAGCTTTCCTCTCCTCAAACCACCAAAGATAACTCCTTCTCCAGCTTAGTTTCTGGAATTTTATGGCTCAGAACTAGAGCACGGAGTGAAAAAAGATAGAACTGGATAAGTGACAATCAGGGATTTGTGTTGGAAAGAGCCAAGTGTTACTGTCAAGAGATAGGGTAGAAGCTAAGGGCAATGGGGAAGACCACGATTTGAGGAGCTTCACATGGCATGGGTATTGGAGACTTGATAGTTGATAGTAAAGGAAAAAATGTTTTGGGGAGCAGTGTACATTGGGTTGAGGATACAAACAGTAGACAAGATTGGTAAAGAGAATTTTAGAGATGTTTTTAGCATTCATTAATAATTGTCTTCCCTCTTTATAAACACCCTTAAAGAGAGACCAGGAAAAAGATTTGTTTTGAGTGGTCTTATGATCTCTATTTCTTTGAATGTTGCCATAATTGAGGCAAGAAGTTATTAGGTCTGGCTTTTTTTTTCTTTATTTGGTTACAATGAAAGCTCACTGTTTGGGACATAGGGCCTTTATAGGGATGAAACGGACTATGAAGGATATAACCACAGTTCCCATACTTTACCTATGAGAAGTAACAGTGGCAAACACACATATTTGGCAGTAGAGCAGGGAATGGCTCTCAATCTCCTGCCCCCATTTGATGGCTCTCCTTGAGTAGACACCACCATGTTCTGCCCCCAGCCATCTGCAAGGCCAGTGCTCTTAAGATTTAAGAAGTTGAGTTCATTCTCATTATTGACACTCTTATGAAAGAACATGCTGTGAAACCTAATATTATTCATCCAATCTTCCCAACTTCTACAGTAGACACATACAATATTTAGAGTCAATTTAAAATTGTTTATTTGTAGCAGGAAGATTGTTTATGCATCTGGAACCACTGACCTTGTTGAGTGACACTGGAGGGCATACACCATCCAGTCAGTCCGTCAGTCTTCAATCAACAGAGTAATTGTTTACCTGTCTTGTGTCAGGGCTAGGTGAGGTACTAGGGATCCCATCAGAATTTAACCTCCATGAAGGAAGGGATTTGTCTCTTTTGTTCACTGCTACATGCACAGTACCTGAAACAGTAGGGATGTTGGATAAGACAGGCATTTTTACCTGTCTTTATGAAGCTAATCACATCAAGACACAGTCTACAGTAACTCTCATCAATTTAACTTGGAGTTTAAATTTGAATACACAGCTTAGCTTCATACATAACATGTGGGTATTAAAAACTTCTAGGTTCTGACCAATATCTACAGTAATGGTAACAACACACATTTTACTAATATTTTGCAGCTTACAGCATTGTTTTACATTGTAATGGTGTTCTTTAGGAAAAATTCCAGATGTAGTCTATGAACCTCCTGGTACACTATACAATGAATTTTCCTTATTATGAGTTTTCTTATTCTCTGAAATAATAGATTCTGACAAGATAAGTGAAGATCTCTATTACCTATCTGGTAAAATACCTGCATATTTTTATAAGGGGAAATTAGTTACAATGAGTGGTTCTTTGACTAAAGTCCCATTAGTTTAGAAATCCTGTTTCCCTGTCCTTTAGATAATTTAACCCCCATAAATAATTTCAGAAAACAAATTTTTTCTTTATTTTCCAAATGGGGCTAACAAAGATTATACATAGATTGCACTGGGGAGCCACAATTTCAGTCTCCAGAAAAGTAATAACAAAGATTTTTTTTTTCTTGTTTTGGTCTCATTTTGTTTTTCTTTAAAGGCCAGAACACCATTCTACTTTCTCACTTCATTGAGAAGAAAGTGTTTCCTGTTTTGTGCCTGTAGATTTTTTTCTCTAAGGCTGGAGGCAACACTACTGTTGTAGATTTCTGCTTCCAGTGACTGAGAAAACAGTGCTAGCTCTGGGACCTCCTGAAAATTGAAGTTTGCACCTTCAGGCAAAGGGCTAACAGCAATGTAATAGGCCAGGAAGGTCAAGTGAACATTTCGGACTAATTTTCATCATTTGTTGTGCTAAAATGTTCAGTTCGTGTCAATTTTAAAAAATTCAAGCCATGGTCTTGCTCAGAGGTTATGTGAGTTCTGGGGAGACTAAACACACATATACACAATATTTTCTAATTCAATAGAAATGAATAAGTCCTTTTTCCTATTAGCACATCAATGAAAACATTTTCAGAACAGATTAGAAAAGGGGAAAATAAAACTTTCTGTTGAAAAAGCCATCTTCTTTAACATTTAGCATGAAGGCAACCTCAAATACTTTTTGCACAATCCCACAATTTGCTCCCTCAAAGAAAGGCGAGTTAGGATTGTTTATAAAATTCTTCATAGCTGAGTCTCTCAAGTCAACCTTCTTCAGTTGCCTGTTATCATTTAACAATCAGATCCTTGCAAAAACAGGAAGAAAATGTTTAACCTAAACTAATAAAAAAAAACCTATCAAATAGCAAGGTTCTTCTAAAATTAACTGTTAATAAAATAAATGTCAAGTAACATCAAGCAATGAAATTCCCCAATGGAGCACAACAGACCTCTTTCCAGCTCATTAGCTGGCTTACGGTGGACACATGAGTCCCCAGGCCCTCTCTCCAACCTCTACCCCAATTATGGGTTTACTTTTGCTGCACCCTAAAATTAAAGGGCACTGATTTTCACTTATATATGGAAAACAGAATGTTATTGAGTCACTATGGACTGGCTCAACAATCCCTATATTTCCTGACTATTAGACTACACGTGTGTTTTGCATATTTATCTTGAATTAGGTGGTCCCCAAGGAAAAGGAGACAGTATAATGGTAGACGCAATTATATCCTAAATACATAAGCCTGACCATGACCAAGAGACTTGCATAGTTTTATCTCAACTTTAGGTCCCATTTATATGTTCCAAATGTCAAAATTACCATTACACTTCCTAGCAACTTAATGGTATGGTGAAATACATATGAATATATAACTTTACAATTTTTTTGCATGTTTTTCTAGATTCTTGCTACTCAAAGTGTGATCCGTTACATTGGCATCATCTAGGAGCATACTAGAAATGCTTTAATATTAGTTCAATCTCTGGATCCACTGAATCAGAATCTTCACTTTTAACAAGTTCTCCATGTGATTCCAGCATATGTTAGCGTTTGGGGTGCATTGCTCTAAGTGAATCTCTTGCATTTTTATTTTTTCAACAAATATTTATTGATTGCCCACATTGTTGTCAGATACCCTTGAGAGATACTCTAAAAAGGTTAAGATGGATAGCAAACTGTTTTCAAGATTTCCACTTGAAGAAGTGAAATAACTTACAACTTCATGGCAAAATAACCAGAAGAAAATGAAAAATCCTTTCATTTGATATTCCATTTCTACAGAATCACTCACATGAGATTTTAGTTTAAAAAGCTACTTTGTCATCCACTAGTTTCTGGAGACCCTTACTTACTTTATCCAAAAGACAAAGAGTCTTTGTAAATAAAACAGAATAGTCTATGGGCCAAGGTTAGTACTTTGTTTAAAAGGGAAAATTCTTGGGAAAGGAAGGGAAAGAATTGGGAAGAATTCTAATGAGGGAGTATCCTGAATTTGCTCTTTAACAATCCTGCCTAGTGATTACTGCACCGTCTAGAAGCTTGTTACTTAACAAGTAGTGCCTGGACAGTGGCTTTTGCATTACCCGAAAGCTTGTTAGAAAGGATACCTGCACTCCCATGTTCATCGCAGCTCTTTTCACAATAGCCAAGATACGGAACCAACATAAATGTCCATTGATGGATGATTAAATAAGGAAACTGTGGTATATATACTCTATGGAATACTACTCTGCTATAAAAAAGAATGAAATACTTCCATTTGCACCAACATGGATGAACCCAGAGAAACTTATGTTGAGTGAAATAAGCAAAACACAGAGGGATAAATACCTCATGTGCTCAGTCGTATGTGGGAGCTAAGAGAGAAAGGAAGGAAGGAAAGAAAGACCACAGTAGTGTGGTGGTCTTACAGAGGAAGGGAACATTCCTAGGGGTTACAAAGCGGAGTGGGGAGGAGAGGGGGAGGGGGAGGGAGGTTAGGGGATAATTGCATAGGGACACGGGGTACAGAAGTAATTTCTGGTAATGGATATGCCCCCAGTATGAATCTGGCCCTCACATCATGGGCATGGGGAGTGACATTAGCTTTGTATCTCATTAATATTCTTAATAAAAAAGAAAAAATAAATGCAGACTCTTTCATCCTACCCCAGATCTGATGAATCCGAATCTGCATTTAACAAGTTCCCTAAGCAGTTTCTGTGCACATTAAAGTTTGAGAAGCCTACACTCAAGTCTGAAAACCACTTCCTTAATTGCATAAAAAACAAAAATATTTTCCTCTGACTTTTGGGATGACCAGCCCACTGGTTTGCCCACAACTGAGGTGTTTCCAAGATTCTGGGTTTTAAATGCTGGGTGCTAAAAATGGGACAATCCCAGGAAAACAGGAATGATTAGTCACCCTATAATATCTTCATGAACATATGTTAGGTTACAGGCATCCAAATTCCACCAGCCTCATTCTCTACCCCCTACCCCAAGGATGGCATCAAAATAAACTCATTCTTCTTTTTCCTGAGTAAAAGACTTCCCTCCCACCCCAAGATTTAACAAATGGCCATTTAAAAAGAAGCTTGAGATATTAAGAGCAAGAACTCCTTTCTCCCCCTCTAAACCTCTACAGAAAAAAGAGTCATCAGTTCAAACTGCAGATTGAATTACAATCCCCAAAGGACACTAGGGAGCACAATCTAATCACAGATGCTCAGTAAACTACGGTGCCACTAAATCTACTTTACTTTTACTCCATTTGTCCTGTTTATCATGGGTTATTTTCATTATCTTGGGCATATAAATATTTTAACTCACATATACAATTTAATTAGTTAAAAGTACAAAATTAAAACCAAAAAGCACATGTGTTCTGGCCAAAGAAAGGAAAGGCACTTGTCAATGAAGAACAGATACATGTGTCTTTGAATGCAGACAGCTGTTATCTTGGTAAGCATGGCTGCAGTTAGAATTAGGGGTGTTATCTAGGCTTCCTATTTAAGCATCAGGGGTCTGGAGTTGTTGCTGGTTCAGAATTAGGCAATGTTTCAGCTCCCTGCCATTCTGAATTAAGCAATACAGCAGCTCTCTGTCTCTCCCTATCTATTAAACAGGACCACCTGGTGATAACTTCCACTCCTCTTTGTCTTAAAACGTTTTTTACCTTTGCCCAAGTTCATTGATTCTCAAAGTTTAACCTTTTAGAGAGTTTATCAGAAGTGCAATTTCCAAGGTACAATCCACCAAGGTACTGGAAGTGTGTAGTAGGATCCAGGAGCTCTTCTCTGGAACAAGCACCCACAGGGATTCTTGGCAACCCCAGTTCCTCTCAGGCACATGACCAGACTTAGAGAAGCCCTGCTTTGATGTAACAGAAATGGACTAATACACTCACATTCATGGCTGTCAAACTTTAACTAAGAGAGTTCTTCGAGATTAACAAGTATCCCAAGAGCAAAGGTATGAACTAATAACAATATCCATTAAAGGCCCTCCAAAGTTGGACAGAGATTCCTTAGTAGATACAGGTGTTTTGGGCTTATCCTTGCAACCAACTGCTGCTAATGCTGCTAAAGTCTGCAGATCCTTCTACCTTTGGGAGGTTCAATCTGTTACTTTGTGTATTTGCTTCACTGGAGCCACCAAGAGAATGCAAACTTTTAGATGTGTGGTCCACACCCTGCTGTTTAGTTTGTACACAGCATCCTTTGTTTGCCTGCTATGCAACGCCCAGTTTCCTCCCTCCTACCAGTCCACGATTTCCGACTCGAGATGTGGAAGAAAGGGGGTGGAGATCTTGGTCCATTTACTAAATGACAACACAAGTAGTCATCATATAACTCATGATCTTTTCTCTATCATTCCCCAAAATTCTCAATGAAAGAATGTGCACATTTATGGCTTAGTGACATAGAAGAATTTGGAAGGTAGATATAAACATATTTTCATGGAGAGTTTATGACAATAAATGTGTACTCTGGTGTGGAAGTTCATCAAATAAGAATCTGTAGCCCATCAGTAACACTTGTACACAGTTAAGGATTACAAGAAGTAATTTTTAAAGAGAGAGAGAGAGAGAAAAAAAAAGCTCCTTTGTGGGGTGTCTAAGACAGGTATGTATAAAGGTGGAGGGAAGGAAAGGGATAGACAATTAAGTAGTGTATTCACAGACAACATATATTCTGTTAGCTACAGTGGAGGAAAGTTTTTGTCAATAGTGGAAAGTGACCCACAGGAAGAGTAAATGTTGATTTGACAGTGGTGGGAGGGGAGCTTTATTTGTTATAAGCTATTGGGCTCAAATTCTCTATTTCTTGGTTCACCTAAAGAATGACAGTAGTAACCAAGACATTTTAGAAGTATGATTTCCTGAAAAATAGCTCCTTATCCCAGTGGTTCTCAATGTTTAGGTTTCACTGGCAGGCAAACAAGTTAAAAACACATGAGAACATAAAAAAGAGCAAGGGAAAGATTGGGGTTATTGAGGGGGAGACTGACTATATTTGCCTTTCCTTGTTTTCCCAGTGAGGATAAAATAAGGCAAAAACTACCATCTTTAATCATCTCCATTTTGTGAAGATTAAAGGTAAACAGGAAATTAATTTCACTTGAAGACAAAACTCATACTGATTTTCTTTCTTTTTTTTTCTCTCTCTCATTTTGCTGTGGAGTGGGAGAAATGGAATAGTGCATCACCAGTCCTCAATCAGTGCTGAAAAAAATGACCGAATCGATGAGTTCTCAAGGCCCTTCTATCAAGGTGACTGTGTACATTCAACAAATTTAGGTGGTATGTGGACACAAGTGCATAACCTAGAAGTCACAAATTATTCCCAGCTTGGAATTAGCACCGTGAAATATCTGCCCCTTACCATGAATCAATGAAACTTGGCTTTCAGAGGAGGAAAGTAGATAAAATATAACCAGAAATGGAATCCCATTTTTTTTTTTTTAGAGGTGGCATATATCATATGAACTATCAAGAGAAAATGCACAGTTTGAAGAAAAGAGAATTAGGCTGACTGTCAGGAGATGTGAATTTTAGCCCTTGCTCTGTCTAAAAACTAGTGATATAGGGAAAATGACTCAATATTTGAGGTCTCAGTTTACTCATCTGTAAAATGAATGGATTGGTCCAGAAGCCTTACCTCCATCTGTTTTTTTCATAATAGTGGGGGAAAGCCCTTGGCAATTATCTTGGAAAGTAGAGACTGCATCAGATATAATCCATGTCCCATCTGCTACCGAAAGAAAAAATTAAACATGTTTCCCTACATCAACCACACACACACTCAAACCCCATTTGAAGAACACTGAATCCAAGCTGCTATTATGGTTTACATTAAACAATCTGGAACACATACGTTGGAACCATAAAGAACTGGGGGATGGGGGTTGGTTTCTCCTACCTGCTTTAGATGCCTAGAGAATATCCAATGATTTATACATAGGTCACTGTATGAAACAAGTGTTCTGCTGAACAGCCTATGCAAATAGCCATGCACCCATCACTTAAAATAATTAGGAACTTATAAACGACCATATGTAGTCATTATAAATAATTACGTTAAACCACAAAGGAGATCTCTCTCCCAACCCACCTCCCGAATCCTGAAGGAAACCTGAGTGATAGAGAGACAGCAAGTAATTAAACACAGTTTTTTTTAAAGTGTACAGTTAAGAAAAGCCATTTCCTGTATTTGAGAATGCTTCATGTTTGCATTAGCCTGTTTTGAATGAATTCATGTTAAAAAATCGAAAACAAACAACAAAAATAAAAAAAAAAAACATGGGGCAACGTGAACAACTTTGGGAGGAACTAAAAGCCCCACCTATTTTCAAAAAACACCCTGGGTCAACTTCTCCAGGTAGGGGTGGGAAGAACCTTTGGAACACTTCCCAATCTAGGAATAATTTAACAGTTCACCTCATCCCATGCTTCCCAAACTTGCAGTTCAGTCATTTCATATGTTAGTTGGCAGTGTGTAGACTCACGTTTGGTTGAAATTCCCTAGCATGCTTCATTACCTAACCGATAAAGCAATCTAGTGGAGTTATTGAATCATACACTGTGTGCTGTATTACTCCCCTCTTGTTTTTATTTCGATATGTGATTGCTCCCCTGGACTATTGCTCAAGAGGGAGATATATGTTTCATAACCTTTTTTTAAATAAATCATTCCCATCAGCTATACAAGACCCCCACTACACTGTACTCTACCTTCTCCTAAATAAAGCAAGCAAGCAACCAACAAAAACCACACATCAATGTAAATACAAAATAAACCGTGGAAACTAATGTCTGTTGCTATGTTATTTTAATTTAATACACTCTAACACTGGTGTGAAAAGATGTCCAGCTCATGGTTTTTCTTTCCTACACAACAAGTTGCTTTGGCTACACAGTTCTTTTTTTGCTTGAGAATAAATCTTCCTTCTGTTTTATTCCTGTAAAGAGTAAGCAATTTTGCATCGAATGGAAGGGCCAAAAGTTGGAGTGTAAGCAGGTCAGTAACAGTGACCTAAAAAATGTTTGGAAATGCCTAAAATGTCAAAGCACTCTGGAACACCAACAATGTCCTCTAAGAAACTGAGTGGAAGAAACATTTCTCATGGAGCATTCCAGCTTGAGAACAGGTAGGGTATCAAAGTATCCAAGGAAATCTACAGAATACAATCAATCTCAATGAAAGAAAATCAAGTTTTGGAAAAAAAGAAATTTAATTTCTCTGCCATCAAATTTTATTTTAAAAATTGTATATAAAATCTATGCCTGGGCCGGCCCGGTGGCACACTGGAGAGTGCGCCGCTTGGGAGCGCAGCGGCGCTCCCACCGAGCGTTCGGATCCCATGTGGAGACCGGTTCCCGCTCACTGGCTGAGCGTGGTGCGGGCGCAACACCGAGGGTTGCGATCCCATTACCGGTCAGTAAAAAAGACAAAAAGGAAAAAAAATATCTATGCCTAAGTGGGGGCTGAATTTTTATTTCCATTGGTTCACTAGGATTTCCTTAAAATTAAAACAATATCTTTGTAAAAATTATACTATTTGGCCAACAGGATTACATTATCTGTGTTAAATTCTGGAGCTCTTAAAAAGTAATAAATAAGTCTAGCTAAGGTGATTGAACTGTGCAGCTATATCATGAACTTTTGAGAGATCTGGCAATTAACATCCAAGTAATTGATTAACAGAGGTATAGCATCACCACTCCTATTTTTATCCCCTCCAAGAAGAGCCTATTTTGAATTCTGTAGAGTGTCAGACGTTGCAGACATGAAAACTTGAAGTCAAGAAGACTTGACATCAAGTTACCATGGATAGCATCATTACATAAGGTTTTTTTCCTAACCCTGAGTTTTAGTGCTAGGTGACTGAATACTAGATGGAATTGAGTGCATAAGGGATGACACACAATTTTGAATCTTTAAATGGAATGGGTTGCAGAGAACAAAGAATATGGAATTCACCTCGCCCCCAGTCTTCCTGGAAGGTGTGAACAGGTTGACTTTTAATTGTATATTAAAAACCCTCTCTCTTTTCCAAATTAGAAAAACTATATTCCTATATTTACATAAATATATGAAATTACAGAATTCTAAAATGTTTATAGAAAGAAGACAGTGGTGGAAATAGAAGACATGCAAACTTATCCAATGTATATAAAATTGAGGTCCATGGGGAAGAAAAACAAAAGAGCAGAATGGAACAAATATTTGAAACTATAATCCACCTTAGAATAAAAAAAAAATACAAAACTTCTATTAAATAACTCTTGGGTGAAACAGGAAACTAAAAAACTACAGATCTTTTTAAAGAAAATAATAATAAAATCACTATGTATTATAATCCAGAATCTAAGAGTCACATTTAAATCATGACTAGAAGAAAATCTATAACATGAACACTTTCAATAAAAAAGGTAAATACATGCATTAAAGCTCCAACTCAAAAATTTAGAAAAATACCAATGAATTTAAATAAACAAAAGGGCTTAAGAAGGGATTCATAAAATTAAGACCAGAGATCAATAAGTTAGGAAAGAAAGAAACAACATGTCTAATTAATAAATCAGTATCATATTTTTGTGTGCATTTTGAAAATAAGAAAAAAAAAAAAAGCTAACCAATACTTAGGGAAGGAAAAGAGGAGAAAGACCAGATATACGAAATAAGAAATTACAAGACAATAATCATGAAAATAGAAAAATTTTTAAACACTGTAAGGACTACTTTGCAGACTTCTATGCAAATTAATGTGAAAATCTCAGTGAAATGGAGAAAATGAAGGAAGAAAAGAATGATAAATTCCACAGACGAATGGACAAAAGAAGTGAAAAGACAGCTCAGAAAAACAACAAAAATGCCTCTAAAATATATGACCAGATGTGCACAGTATTGAGTCAAATAGACCCCATTTTATATGAATAAGGAAATGGAAGTCTATTGAGTAAAATAGTTTGCTTAAATTCATACAACTTGCAAAAATAATAACTGTGAATGAAGGATTGCTTGGCTCTAACACACCACCCTAACTCCATTGGTATTTCACTTACCCTCAACATGCTTCAGTTTCTTGTTTTAAAAATTATGGAATTGAAATTAACAACATCTAGTACCTCTTAACATTATAACATTCTGGGAGCATCTCAAAGTTGAACATCACCAGCCTGATGATCGAGTGCACTGATGACAATGACCATAAAGACCATCTGCTCCAAATCCTGGTGAACCATGGCATGGTCATCATGGTTGAGAAATGATTCAAAGACATTCATCTTGCCATGCTCTTTTCATGGCTTACAGTCTTCAAATCTTAAGTTCTTTTTCTAGAAAACTCTACCTAAAAACAGTGGCCATGAGGTGATTTATCACTAAAGTTCTAATCTACCAAATTCAGAGAGGTTGTTTAATAGTGTCCCACAGGAAGTTTCATGACACCCATATACCTATATAGCAGGAGAATCATTTTCAGACTGGATCTATCTGGGAGTGACTTTACAGAGGATACCAAGAGGAACTCAAGTAGCTGGCTTAGAAATTTTTGAGTTCTTAGAGCAGAGAGACAACTACAGAGTCTTGCACCTCTCAAATGTAGAACAATGAAATTTCAGGACATAAGATAGAAATGGGCATGTCCATATGGTACAATGGAGGAACTCTTAGAAATAAGTTGAGCATCCTGTGTCCCAAGTAGACTGAACATTTCCAGAGAGACAATAACAACCGTTATGAAATTAGTTACAAAGGAATTAGATATCTCACTGGCTTGTATTAAACCTAAAGGCAATACTCTGCAGACGGTGGGGAATTTTGGAAAAGAAAAATCCTATTCAAATCAGAACAGGTATAAGGCAGGAGACTTCACGGACTTATTTTTCACCAATTATTTAGTAACAACAAATTGGATATTAATATTGGAATCTTTCTCTGTAGTATGTAATTATGCTTGTGTTAACTTTATAGTATAATAGAAATAGAGTTCTACTTCAGTATCTTTGGATTAAGTTCTATTATTAGGGGATACTAAGTCCTATAACACACAACTGCAGGTCACAGGAACTAACCCAATGGAAGGTCATTGCTCATTTGCAGCTCAGTCTGGAGTAATCCATATAGTGCTACGGTCATGCAATTACTCAGGGATGCAATCTCTTTAAACTGATAATATGATACTGACCACTGATGGAGAACAGAGACTATGACATGTCACACAGGGGTTTTATCGCTAAATCTGGAAGTGACACAAATAATTTATATACACTTTCTATTTTCCAGAACAGAGTCACATGACCTCAACTTAATCATACAGATACACAATCTACCTGCATGTCCAGGAGAAAAATAAAATGGGTTGGAAAAACACATTATTGCTACTTCAGACTTGCTAATCGTTTTGCTGTTTCGCATAAAAGTCCAAGTTGAAAGAATTTCCTTATATGCTGTTATTGATGAGTACCTGAATACAGTGGGATGAACCTGGCTTTCGATATTAAGATTTTACCTCCTAGAACGGGCAGATCAGATAGGGAACTGCTGTAGAGAACTCTGTCTCCTCTATCCAGCTTATTTCTGTCCGAGTGAGCTATACACATGACCTCAACTCCACACGTCTGATCAATGTTTCATCAAGAGGCAGGAAATCACTGCATCTTGGTAGAGGTACATTCTACCAGAGATGCTTTCTTTTCACATATTCAAAAGCCAAACCAATTGCTGCACTTGTGACTTTCCAACCTAAGCCCCAAAGCAGCAGAGAGCTGGGGGTTGGGGGAAGGGCAGGGATGGGATAGCTAGATTGATGACCCGTGAGAGGGAAAGCACATGGTCATCTCACTTTCAGAGAAGGTCCCTAAGAGTCAATAAGCCCTTTTTAGAGAAGAAACTGATGACTAAGCAATTCTCTTCCTTCAGGCCTGAAATGTGCTGTTCTCAAATCAATTTCCCACCCTTTAGTCAATAGTGACCGTGACCCTCACTGTGCACCGTGACCCTCACATCCACTTCCACTAGGTGGGCTTTCTCTAAGTGTCTCATTTCCAACAGTCTAAAAAAAAAAAGCTGAATATGAGCACCACAGTGCAAGAGCCCCCACTCGTGGAAAACAGCCCCCTTCCTACTTATTTGGCCCCTAACGCAGCACAAGGCACCACTCTCCTGATCACCCCATAAGAGTCAGGAAAATGAACACCTTTTATTTTTTTGCAGAGGCTTCCTGGCTCACATGGTCTCCTTTTGAGGATCTCTGAGCTCTGTCTGAAATGTTTATGACTACAGTCTTTTTATTTATTTCTTTTTATTTATTTTTTAAAATTTTGACATATTGTGTACACTTATGGGGTACAATTTGATGTCTTGATACATATATATGTTGTATAAAAATCGGGTTAGGGGAGTTAGTGTACCCATCACCTCATGCATTTATCATTTATTTGTGGTGAAAACAATCAAAATCTTCTCCTCTAGCTATTACATAATATAGAAAATAACTGTTAGCCATAGTCACCCTACCATGCGCTGGAACACCAGAACTTATTTTTCCCATCTAATTGAATTTTGTACTCACTGGCCAACCTATCCCTGTGTTCCCTCCCCATCCACTCCCTAGTATCTGGTAACCACTTTTCTGCTCTCTGCCTCTATTCACAATGGAATACTATTCAGTCTTAAAAAATTATGAAATCTTGTCATTCATGTCAACATTGACAGACTTAGAGGACCTTATTCTAAGTAAACCAGGCATGACTACAGTTTCTGAAGGGGCTACATTGACTTTCTTTTGTTCTGCTTTGCACCTGCAAAAATATTTCTTCCACTTGCTCTAAATCATTAAACTTTTGACATTCAGTCCAAAAGTAAGAGGAGAATGATGCTGTCTGGAACAATGGGAATTCCAATTGTTATGGGGTCAAACATGAGCCTTTGTAACATGGAAAGAATTACAGCTAATAGTTAAGAGATTTTAGACGCAAGAAAGCCTAGATCCTGGGCAGGCCCATACTTTAGAGGGTCTCACTCTGACTGCCTTCTGGAGTGTGGAGTCCACAGGGTCAGGGGAATGTCCACCTGGCCTCTGAACCGCACTAATATGGGGATACCCAAGACCACAGCTTTTTGCCAAAGTGGCTAAGCCTGCCCCTGCATAGGCTTCTGTCCCAGGTATGTTCTCCACAAGCCAGAGTACACAATCGTGTTTATCTCCAGGTCTGAGATGGGGGGTTAAGGAGCAGCCACCAGGATGGGTGGACAGAGTTCCTAAGTGCCATCTAAGAAGTCACATTATGCACACAAACTCCCTCACTGATGGTGCCTTTTGCAAATGCAGAGGGGAGCCTGGGCATCAACACCAATTTTACAGTCTAATGGGCTTTGGGTCAAATTCAAATTCTGTCTTTTACTAGCTCTTGATTGTAAAGCAAGCTGTCGTTGTGTCACTGCTGTTTCCTGGGTATGGTTCGGGACTCTCACATGGAAAATGGTGATAGCAGCAGTAGGAACAGCACTTTGGATTCATAATGACACTCAACTGGACAGTGGCCATAAAATCCTCCATTGGAGCACGGTACATAATGAGTACTTATTTGAAAATTGGTTCTGATGGTTATTTCGCGGTTGAAAACCAAGAAAAAAATAGCACATTTCATGGAAAACTTGTCTCTCCATTGAGGTTGTTCTTATTTAAGTGGTGTGAGGAAATTCTGTTGAGTGTGCTTTGGTGAAGTTAGGATGGGAAAGTATTGCACAGACCCAGGGGGTTCTTAGTGACAAATATCTGGTCTAGATTCTTGCTAAGGATCAGTGTGCTTTCGTACAGCCTGGAAACACTGACCCTTCCCTGCCCATCACCCCAACCCTCAAAGCTGTGTACCTAGGACAACTGGGACAATTTGCTGAATGAACTTCAGAGATGACTTGAGAAATGAGGTGGTGTGTGGCCAGTCACCCATGGTGTTTTGGATCATTGTTTTGTTTTGTATCAACTCTTATGTGAGTTAAGAAAATAATAGGGGGTTTCTCCAGATTGTCTCCTTTGTCATTTTTCTCAGGAACAGACCAGATTTGGTAGATTCCTTAGCTCAGGAATGAAATATAATAGCACAGTTAATACTGAATAGTATGGGGGGGCGGGCAACCATGACCACTTTTTGAAGTCACATTCTATATTTCCTAAGAGCAATATATTTTATGTGAGATGTCCATATTTACTCCACTCAGAAGTACAAAACAAACAAAAAAGTCAATGTCAATGGCAGCCATGAGTTTATTCAAGCAGTTAAAAAATTTACTTGTGCAATTTTTCAAGCAACTGCAAAAGAATTTAGTGACAATAACTCCAGTCCACCTTAACTTAGCTCTTGGACAATTTTCTCTACTTCTAGCTATTCTTAAAAAGTGGAATGTGTATGTATGTATATAGGTAGATAGATAGATATAGATATGGATATATAGATATATATCAAATTCTAAACAAATTGCTTCCATTGATATTCACCCTGGAATAGATGGTGGGTATTGGCTGTTTTAATCAATGATTTATCAGGCTTATTTCTTGTCTTGAAGAAGAATGAGAATTCACAATCACGTTATTGTTCAAAAAATGTCTCAGGAAGACAATCCAGTTTCTTCACCAAAAGA
Organism: Galeopterus variegatus; assembly: GCF_000696425.1. Lineage (NCBI taxonomy): Eukaryota > Metazoa > Chordata > Mammalia > Dermoptera > Cynocephalidae > Galeopterus > Galeopterus variegatus. Next base: position 947,038 of record NW_007726118.1, on the reverse strand, counting down.
AAGTTTAAGGAAAAAAAGAAATTAGAGGGCTGGCAGGTTAGCTCAGATGGTTAGAGAGCAACCTTATAACACCAAGGTTATGGGTTTGGATCCCCATACTGGCCAGCTGCAAAAAAAAGAAAGAAAGAAAAGAAAAAGAGATTTGATCATGAAAAATAATAGATTAAAGAAATCTATATTTCTACTCATTTCAACTAATTGAACTCTTTAGACCTTGTTTGGATATCAATTCAAGTAAACTAACTATAAAAATATGTGAGATAATTGGGAAAATGAGAACATTGATCAGATATTCAATCACCTTAGGGAATCAATGCTAATGTTTGGGGTTGGCTGTGATCATGTGTAAAGATACATACAAAAACATTTATGGATCAAATTTATGATGTTTGGCCTTGGCCTTAAAATAATCCAGGAATGTGGAGGAAATAAGTAGGGGTATAGATGAAACATGATTGGTCTTGAGTTGATAATTACCGAATCTGGGATATGTGTGCATGAGGGTTCATTTTAGTATTGTCTATTTTGTATATACTTGCTACTTTGTATAATAAAAAAAACATTGAAAAACATTCCTTAGATACAATTAATATTTCAATTCACTTACAAAAATGACTAAAGACCTAATTGTTATAAGCAATTGTTTGTTTGATCTTTGGAATTCAATTCTGCTGAAAAATATCAGTGTAGAATTGCATTGTGGATCCCAAACATGTTTTCTTAACAGTGCATCCTACTTTCAATCTATTTGTTATTCCACTTATGTTGAAATGATCAGATTTATCTCACATGTTATGAGTTCACACATGGAGTATAAATGCATATTTATATGAGTTTTAAACTGATATCTATTCTGCTGCTCACGCTCAGATATTACCACCTGCACTGAAATTGGAATTTTGGAAAGTTCAGAGGAAGCCCTTTCAATATGGATGGAAGTCAGCTCTGGGCAGCTCGACACCTCCAAGGAATACTCTTTGTACAAACAGTGAAAATGAAACTGGAAGGCTCAACTACAAGGTGCAAACTACAAACCTCCCCTCGTGTTTTCTCAACATATTCAACTTGCTGGTTAAAAATTTATCAAACCCACCAGTTATGAATATCAGAATGCATGAGATTAAAACATCAAGGTCTACAGGTTTAAGAAACTGTCGGACCAAGAAACTGGATTTTTAGAAAAATGGTATAACGTGTGAAATTTCTATTATTTTTATTCATTTATTTATTTATTTATTTATGTTTGGTACTCTGATAGGAATTGCAAACAGACCTGCAAGGTCTAACGTTCCCTCAGGGAAATGCATTGCAAAATAGAATACAGAAGCTTTCCTAATAAAATCATTAAAAAATGAGTTGAGTTTACACATAACTGAAAACTGATACCTATGATACCTAGTGTGTTTTTAAAAATTTTTTGTCCTTCCTCCATCTCCTATACCCTGTTCCAGTTCTCCTTCTCAGGGACACGAGGACACTATTAACTTAAACATGAGCCAGGAAGTAAATATCTTATTAAAATGCTCAAGTACTAACCAATTACTATTTATTTAAAAAACAAATAATAAAAAAAGCAATGCCAGATAATGTGTCAGAATTTCCTGTTTTCTTGACACATTAACCTTCAGTCCTAGGACATATTATAATTTTTCCAAGGGTCAGAATACAGGAAAACATCCAGCACATAGGACAGAACAACACTTACTCTAAGTCTGGCATTTTACTAAATTGAGGATACAGCATGCTTAACACAGAATTCCTGCCCTCAGGTAGCTTTCAGATTAATATACCCTCAATTAGAAAAGAATATTGGTTTCTTCACTTTAATTACAGTGGCATCAAAATCACATAAGTTTCAACACTCAAGACAATTCTGGAACAATACAAAGCCAGGTTTACATTTCCCATTAAAAATTCATATTCGCTGAAATTAAAATGTGCCACATACCATGTTCATTTCACAACACTAGGAAGAAAAACTAAAGTGCAAGCCATTTCTGGTCCCAGGTGGTAACTGGTAACATTATCAGATTTAACCTCTAATTTGATTGCATCTATGCAGAAAGGTTTAGCACCTAGTTTGGCTCAGTCACAGGAAACACTGAGTCTCGGAAGGCTCGTGGCATTTTAAAACGTTGCTGACTCTGTAATAAGTCGAATGTGCAGAGATGGCATATTGATTTGACAGATAAAGAAAACTCTGTCTACCCAGAGAAGCTGCTGAATCTCCAAATAACCGCAGGGGAGCAGTGTCAACCCTGAATGGGATTTGGTTAAGCTCTATAATTCTAGTGGAGGTTGCTCTTCTATATGTTTTAATTCTATGCATTGTTAATTGCATTCTGTTGCTTCTCCTTAGTGTATTCTTTCCTGCAGTTCTCTTTTCTTCCTCTCTCACTTTCTTTATTTCCTTAATACTAAATGTTTAAAAACACACACTCCAGGAAAGTAAAGTTTTGATTTCTTCATAATAACCTAGGGAAGAAATTTGTGGCTGGGATCAAACTTGGAATCAATAAGCCTGTGAACACACCATTTCTCTGTCATTCACAGGACACTTGGAAAGAGGCATTTATTGCTGTATACAGCCAAGCAAGGACCATGGAAGCTTGGCAAATGGCTTTCAACAATAAGGAATTTTCATAAAATATAGGGATTTAGTTTCAGAGACTAACTGGTTCATGCATTTGTTTTCATGTCTTCCCCCTCTTCCTCCTGGTCCCACCTTGCTGGTTCACAGCCTTGAGAACCACTGAAATGATTAAGTACTGACTGCACAAAACACAAGGACTGTCCGACTGAGGCCCCAAATTCACTTCCCATGTGATGACAGGGACAAAGAGATGGAGGGGGCTGCCCGGATTACAGAGATAATTGTCATAACTATCCATACTTTCCCTTTCAATTTTAATTCAAGGAGATGTCTTGACATAACTGGCTCCATGACATAATTAGTCTCATCTGATTTATTTGATTAGTTTTTAATCCCATCACTTTTTTCTTTTTCTTTTGGAATTAGGCAAGATAAGACGTTAAAATCCTCTCGTTATGCCTTTTAATCCCAGACTAAAAGGTCTGAACAGTTTGGTGTTCAGCAGTTTGTGGGATTTTTTTGTCTGCACTTTTAAGCACATTATATGGATATGAACATGGATAATGAAGATCTATATTCATGGTTTTTTATTTAAGATGTGAGATCAGGGCATACAGAGCTATGTCATCCAATATGATAGCCACTATTCAATGGGGCTATTTACGTTTGCATTAATTAAAATTAAATAAAATTAAAAATTGAGTTTCTCCATTGTACTAACCACATTTCAAATGCCCAGTAGGTATGCATGGCTCGTGGCTACTGTACTGGGGAGCACAGATACAGAACATATCCGTCACTGCAGAAAGTTCTATTGGACAGTAGCTGATATTCAGAATATTCCTAACTATCAATTAATTAGAATTTTGTTCTTCCCCCTTAAATATAATGCTTTGAACATTCCTGGACTGACATGGAGAAGTAAGATAAGATAATCACCATTCAAATTCATGTTCAGTGGTAGAGACAAAAGTCAATTGTCTCTTAATTTGGTAGGAACCTATTATTTAGGGTCCTAGTCATATGGATTGTGGTCTCTATCATAGGATGCAATTGCTCAATTTGTTGTGCCTGTGTAGACTCAGCCAGGTTTGAAATGTCCAGCCCTAATGACTACATCGCACACTTTCCAGAAAGGACATCATTTTAGTTGGGAATGGATACAGCAGATGTCTTAAAAACTTCTCATGTTTAGGCAAAAAAAAAAAGTAAAATTAAGTAAAATTATGACCCCAGTCATAAAGACTTTGGACTCTTTCGACTGTCTTCCCAGAGTGCCATTCTTTGTTCTGATAACTTGATATTATGCCAAAAGTCCAAATCTTGGTTATTGAAATCTGGGAAATTAACAAGAAATCAGAAAGCCAAATGATCCTATCGTGTAGAAAAAGCAAAGTGTGATTATCTGGTCTCTGAGGAGCTAATTACAGACTCAGCTGAAACTGAGAAGATCATGGGAAGCCACACACACACACACACGCGTGCGCACACATATACACATCCAAATGCCCACACGCACACAGGCACCCTTCTAGTATGTGCCCACCTCCAAAGAAGCAGGGAGCTGCTTTGCCGTATAAATAAATAATTTGGATAGCTTGCTGTTTGAGCACAATCGATCGCTCCTTCATACTAGGGTCAGGCACTGTATATCCATAGCCTGGCCTGACCCACAGTTGTATATAAAATATGATATTAAAGAAAGCTTCCCACCAGCCGGCTTCTACTCGGGAGGCTTACAGTCCATCAATCATTCATTTCTCCTTGCCCACGCCAACACCACCCCCAGGCTGCAAACTTGGGGAAGTTAATAGCATGGAAAGGAAGACTGCCCCTCGGGAAACCCAAAGTCCCTGTTGCAGAAATCATGCAGCCCATAACAGTTTTCCTAGAGCACACTTAGCAGGAATTTACTGGAATAGCAGGAATCACTGAAGAGATACTCTTAAATTTCAATTATTGTGATGATCCTCTATGGACATTATACACATTACTCAGAGTGGGGGATATCCTCTTCCAGCACCTTTAAAGAACCCCCAAAGGTCTAAGAGAAGAGAGGAGAGAAATGAGGAGTGCTGAGTCCTCTGCTATGTCAGGATTTGTCAAGCACGGCACAATCGGCATTTTAGGCTGGGTAATCTTGGTTATGGGGGCTGCCTCTTGCATTGCGGGATGTTGTCATAACAAAGGACCACAGACTGGGTGGCTTAAACAATATAAATTTACTTTCTCACAGTTCTGGAGGCCAGAAGTCCAAGATCAAGGTATCAGCGGGGTTGGTTTCTTCTGAGGCCTTTCTCTTTGGCTGCAGATGGTATCTTCTTGAATTGTCTTCACGTGGGCTTCCATCTGTGCGTGTCTGTGTCTGAATCTCCTCTTCTTATAAAGAAGTCAGTCCTAGTGGATTATGGCCCACCCTAATTACCTCTTTTAACATTAATAAACTCTTTAAGGACTCTATCTGCAAATACAGTCATACTCTGAGGTACTGGGAGTTCAGGCTTCCACATATGAATTTGGGGGGAGGTGCACAATTCAAACCATGACCAGAGGCAATACCCAGATCCAATTACATGATTTGTCTGTGTCACCAATAGCTTTGCTACATTTTATGTCTAAGGCTTCAGCCTTATTATTTAGAATCAGGGTCTCTCTGTGGCTCATTCCCTTCCTAGTATAGAAAGAATAACTTTCTGGACTGGGGAGATAAGAACAAGGAACTGAGCATGTGCTTCTCTTCTCTCCCTCTTCTCTCATTTGTATCTCCTTCCTGGACAGACAGAGAACTTTGCAGTCTCTTCCGTCCTCCCAGGGAGGCTCTGTGGCCTCTGAGCAGAGATTAATTTCTTTCCTCACATTTAAAAATAATCCAGCAGGAACACCTTTCAACAGTGAGATTCTCTACATTGTCAAACATTTTCTGTGACAGGCCATGCAGTCAATGCTTTAGGCTCAGAGGGCCGTACTTTTACCCATCCCTGCCTTTGTAGCACAAAAGCAGCCACAGGCAATACACAAATGAACAGGTGTGGCTGCGTGCCAATAAAACATTAGTGGGGAAAATAGGCAGGTGGGCTGGATTTGACTCATGGAACTAGTTTGTCAACCTCTGCCCCAGAGCCTTAAATACATTATTTGATTGGTATAATTTCAATTGCTACTGGGCTGGGTCAAGTTTAAGTAAAACGAGGAGCATGTGGAGATGTGACAGCTACTTCTCTGGGAAGAAAACCTCAAGAGTTCCCCTGTTTTTGTCAACCATAACTGTTAGTGGATGTATACAAAAATATTGACAATATGGCCTTTTTAAAAGGACATTTAAAACTGGATTTCTGTTCCTTGTTTCCCTTTACTTTCTGCTGATCACACTCCCTCCAGCTCTGGTTTCTAATTTCTTTCCTCATTAAAAGTCCTGTCAACCTTCCCAAGAATAAAGTTGTTCCTTTAAAAATACCCATCTCATAAAGGGCCTGTTTCCTGAAGGCAAAAGTTATAAAAACGGTTCGTGAAATCCCCCTCCACATAACAGACTTATGAGAAATAAGCCTGAAGTTTGATTTCAGATCGCTCCAAACAAATTATCTTCAAACTTGAGGTGAGTGTCCTCAGAGTGTGTTTTGCAGCACCACCCCAGGCAAACACTCCTTTTTTCTATAGGTGAGTTTAGAATACATCTCATCTTTTTGTTGTATTCATGCACAAATCATCAGGCAGGATGAGGCCACATCAACTTGTCCTGTGTCAGCAGGGAACATTAACAGAAAGAAATATGGGAGATCCAGTGGTATTACACATGAGAGCCACAGTCATCAATGGGGGATGCCATACAGAAGTCTTGTTTACATGCAAGGATGCTGTCTTAGCAATTTCACCAATAGGCAAAAATGATAAAGAGCCCAGTGCTCATTAATAGGGGGACAATTAAACCATTTAGAGATATATATGCATAGTATGGAATGCCAGGTTGTTGCTAAAAAAGATACACTGTAGATGGACTCACACAACATGAAAAGTATTCCTGATGTAGTGCTAAATGGAAAAAAGAAAGAAAAAAAATCACACACACGAAGGTGTATGTATGTATATTCATCTATATATGCATATATGCATATTTTATGTGTGTATATGCATCTATGTGCATGTATACATTTGTACAGATGTATATATACATATATAGAGGTCATATTTAAACAAAATTTTATATATGTTTGCATGCATGCATTTATTTATCTGTCTTTTTATCTCATACACACCCACTGTCTAAATATTTTGTCAATATAAAGAAAATGGGAACTATTTGTAGTAGTTTCCTCTGGAAAGAGAAGGGTGTTTAGAAGGCTTGTGTGTGTTGGGTGGGGGATTTTACCATTCTATTCTATGTACTCTTTTATATGTGATCTTCTTAGAACAATTACATTTGCATTCTTAAAAATAAATAAATAAAACTAAACCATCTACCCTAGGAGAAGAAATTTTGAAATATCTTTTAATAACATTCTTTATTGTTTTAGAAATTACGAAGGCATGTTGTTTAAAAACAAAAACAGAGAAAATATACGGAATAAACTGTGAAGCTTTCATTTTCTCCAAATCTCTATAATCCCACTCAGGACTCCAGGGGCATCTACTGCTAACAGTTCAGTATGTATCCTGAAGGAAATGGTTTTAATTAAATCGGGAAAGATGTTCCTTGGGAAAGACCATTTTCTTGAAGCTACAAACAGACTCAGTTTTGGGAAGTCTTGGCCCCACTGCTGAGAGGGCTAGGAATATAGCAAACCCTGTGTTTCACATGCCCCTAAGCCTGGTCAAGAGGGCATTGCATTTTTCATTATCCCTGAAGGCAGCAGAACATTTGGCTGAGATAATTCCAACAACGTAAGTGAACTAAGTCACTTAGTGCCTTTGACAGGGAAGAGACTATTATGCACCAGCATGAAACACCCAGGCAATCTGTCATCCTCCGAGGCTTTAAATTATGACTGGCCATGTTAAGGTAGGTTTCAGCCAAAGGTAAATGATGGGAAATGTGTTAACAGTTCCACGCACAGCTAATTTGGAACTAGAGTATAGAAAGAACTTGAAGCATTTCAGGAGGTTGACTCCTAGCCTGAAACTACGACAAGGACAGGCATATGACTGCTTGGGAAACACCCCATTTATTTCCCATTAAAGACAAAATTCCTGGGCATGACTGGAAGATTTAATTTAGCAATTATCACCAAGTCAATTTGCCGATATATAGAGAGGAACCACACTACACCCCAGAAAGAAAACCAGTATCAAGGAGATGCAGTGGGAATTCACAAAAACATGCAGGAGCATGCACACACACACTAGTGCACAACCACACATTTCTACAATGGTCATTGAAGTCCTTTCACAAGACTGAAATGAAACAAGTTTGAAGAATCATTTGACAATAACTGACTTCATTTTCTGAAAGAGTTTACCTCTCAGGCCCTGCCTAGGCAGATCTAGAACAATATTCGCACTGTTTTAAATTCGTCCTCACTTTGCTGATTTGATTTTTTTTAATCCCAAGAGCATCTTATTCTGAGTCTAAACCTTTGTTCAAACTTAATTTTGATCAATGATGGGACTGTAGCCTTTTCAGTCTGGGTAGGAAGTAAAGATGACAACCTGTTGGCAGATTCATAACTAAGTCTAGCTAAATAACAAAGGAAGAAAATCTATTACCACCCACACAATATATTTTCCACTTTCTATATTCCCAATTATGTCCACTTTTCTCCCATAATTTCTTAGGCATTAATACTGTGGGATTCAAGAAATTTATATTTTCACAAATGATATACTACTTGTCATTAATTATTATATTCATCAGAACTTTTTTTTGGTTTTAAGTAAAACACTGATTTAAACTGGCTTAAGCAAAACAATTTTTAAATATATTGGTTCATATCAGTGAAAAATCTAATGATACCTCTGAATTTTGGCAGGGCTCAATTCAGAAACTTGGGACTCAGTCCTACACCTATGGGCTTTCTATAGCACTGGCCACATTCTCAGGGAGGAAAAGAAATGGCCAGCAATGCCCACTCAATGTGGTCAGTTACCAGCAGTTTCAGGAAGAGGCCCAAGACTCTCACTGGGTGGAATTGGGCCACATGATCATCTCCTAGCTAATCCCTATGGCTTGGAGATGGAGTTATGCCAATTGGCCAGGTTTAGGCTACATATCCAACTCCAGAGCTAAGTAAAGAGCCAGCTCTCTGAAAGCATAGGGGAAATGAGAGAGAGGTGGTCCCCTAAGGAAAATGTAGCTATATTATCAGAGGAAGAGGACATGGATACCGGATAGATGAAAATTGCAGTTATATTGTGCAAAAGTCCTTACTATGGGAAGAATGGATGTATGCTCATGATAGTCATTAATGAAGATCTTCATGAAGACGGTCATTGATGTGAATTACAGCGAAACACCAGCATGACATTCAAAAGAGGCTCTAGAGCTGCATTGTCCAAGATGATAGCTAGTAGCCACATGTGACTATTTAAATTTTAAGTGATCAAAATTAGATAAAATTTAAAATCCATCTCTTCAATAGCAGTAGCTTGAGTTTGAGTGTTCAGTACTCACATGTGTTTAGTGGGTACCTTATCAGACATTGAAGCTATAGAACATTTCTGTCACTGCAGAACGTTCTACTCAACAGTGCTATACTAGAATCTTCTCTCCATCTCCCTCCGAAAAATTTATAAAAGGAACAATGAAATTTGACTGGGCTAGGAAGAGCCAAGTGATCTTTGAGAGATATCACAGGCTACAGAGACTATGATAATAGTTGTAGTGAAAAAACAAACAAAACAAACAAATGCTCAAGTAGGAAAAGTTATTTTTTTATGTGGCAATTAAAAAATTAGAAAGAAGGAATTCTTTCTTTTTTCTGTCCAAAAGAGACAAAGAGCTATATAAAGGCAAAGACAATAAAAGAATAACTAAATCAAATGCTACGTAGACTGAAATCCTCCTATTTCTTTTTATTCCACATCTAAAATTTTTCAATAATAAGAGATAGTTACACATAGAATTTTGACAAGAGGTGCTTGGTTTATATTTTATTTCCGGTGGTTAACAGGATTAATTTTGTTGTATGAAAAGATGAGTTGAAGTCTATCTTTTTTTGTGTGTGTGTGTGTCATGTCCGGCAACGGACCGCAACCCTCAGTGTCGCGCCCGTACCGGACCGGGACGGGCAACGGGATCGCAACCCTCGGTGTTGCTCCCACGCCTCACTCAGCCAGTGAGCGGGAACCGGTCTGCATGTGGGATCCGAACCCTCAGCGGGAGCGCCGCCGCGCTTCCCAAGCGGCGTACTATAGCAGTGCGCCACCGGGCCGGCCCCATTTCTTTTTTTTTTTTTCGTGTCCGGCAACGGATCGCAACCCTCAGTGTCACGCCCGTACCGGACCGGGACCAGCAACGGGATCGCAACCCTCAGTGTTGCCCCCGCACCTTGCTCAGCCAGTGAGCGGGAACCGGTCTGCATGTGGGATCCGAACCCTCAGCGGGAGCGCCGCCGCGCTTCCCAAGCGGCGTACTATAGCAGTGCGCCACCGGGCCGGCCCCATTTCTTTTTGTCTTTTTTCGTGTCTGGCAATGGATCGCAACCCTCAGTGTCGCGCCCGTACTGGACCGGGGACCGGCAACGGGATCGCGACCCTCGGTGTTGCGCCCACACCTTGCTCAGCCAGTGAGCGGGAACCGGTCTGTATGTGGGATCCGAACCCTCGGCGGGAGCGCCGCTGCGCTTCCCAAGTGGCGCACTGTAGCAGTGCGCCACCAGGCCGGCCCCGAAGTCTATCTTATGTTTGGAACCAGATTCAAATTCTTGGCCTCCAAAACTCCGTGTGTTCTGGCCTCTGTCTGTCCCTTCAGCAGTCAGTCTCTCCTCTCCACTCATCATGTTGCAACACCACGGACTGAATTCTGAGACTCATGCAACATAAAGTGTTCTCAGTCTCAATGTCTTTATTCTTGCTGCTCCATCAGCCTGGATCACATTTCCCGGAACTCCCCCTATCTTGTAGGCTTCTGCTTAAACTTTGTATCACCAGAAAACTTTTATGACCACCTTAAACGACACATATACTGCTATTCTCCATCACTATATCCTATATATTTACTCATAATACTTATAATCTCTATTTTGTTTACTCTTCCCCCTTCTACCCCCACTACAGTGTATACCCAAGTAGAATATAAGCCCTATGGGGACAGAAACCATGCCTGTATTATTTCCTGCTGTTGCTCCAATGTTGAGGGGGATATTCAATAAATATTTGTAGGATGAATGAATGAATGGACAAAGAAGGAGAGCTGGAGAGATGCCTGGGGTTTGTGCTCACCAAGCTAGACTGCCTTATCTGCCAGGAACAGAACTAAGAACGGCTCACCAAGTGTTGCCTCGTGCCATCACCTTTAGGAAATACAGTATTTAAAGTATTTTAAGATTTCCCTCTTTGGTGGGCCATTTCTGAAATCTCTGGTCATGATCATTTGTGCACAGCTAGGACAAAATGAGGCGAACTTCGGTGTTCTTAAATCCTGCTTAATTTGAAACAACTCCAGATGCTGTCATAAAAATTGGACAAAGAATTAAGATGCTCAAATGGGAGACTTTTAGGGCATACAGAGCTCAGGGTGACGAGTAAACCCCCACCTTTCCCTTCCCAGATGCGAAGCCTGGGAGGCAGGACAAATGCCCCTTTGTTTCGGATCCCATTATGAGTGATTTGTAAGGTCACCCAAGTGTACAGTATCGTCCTCACAGCATCCAAAAGTGTTAACATCCCACAACTTCATTCTCCTGATGCCCATTGTAAAGGAATTTGTAGATCCAACTTCTGTTCAGACCTCATCACTATGTGGAACCCTAGGATATCTCCAAACTCTTAGCACAGTTTCTTGAACACAGTATACCATGTTCAAGGTACTCCAGTACACACACAAAATACAAGGATTTCTGAAGATCTTTGAAAACTATAACAATAGACCATTCACTATTCCCACACATTTCAGTGTATACATATTTAAACATTTAATATTTGTGTGAAATCTGTCAAGTGTTTTTGGAATGATAAAGCTGCAATCAGGCTAAAATGGTTACATATTCTAATAAAACTGTAGATTCTAAAACAGACTTGCTACTTTGATAGAAAGTAGAACAGAGAATAAAACACATGCCTGGTAAGACACTGGAAAAGCAAGTTGTTATTGATGAGTAATGGTCAATTTTATTTAGTTTACTAAGAAATTACCCAAAGCTAAGTTCATTTCCTTTGTTGCTAAAACTACAGTCAGGCTGGAAGAGAGGACAGAAATCACACATCTGCCATTGTGCTTGTGAAATCTGCATAAATAAGATGGACATGTGTGGGCTCAAGAAGGTACAGTTTGCTGTTTGAATGTCTGTGCCAAAGAATATTGATTAAACAGATTGATCTTCACCAGGAAGGTGATCACTAGTGATGGGCTATATATCTCTATCTCTGACCCTATCCTGGTCAATGGTTTTACCAATGACTTTGCATCTCACTAACAAGAGACAATTGTGATAAACCATTTATTGATTAATTCATTTCTTCAACTAATAATTATTGAACATTTCCCATGTGATAAACACAGAGCAGAGGGCGTTAGGTTAACAAAGAAAAATAGGACAATTTCTGCCCTGAGGATGCTTAGTTTAGGGGTGGAGGGGAGATTGGTCTGTCATTTAAATACGTCCTCATAACACAGACTCAGTAAACACCTGCTGAATGAATGTGGCGTACTTCATCTCCTGTCTTTTTATTTGCACATCTCTGTGCACTGAGGAACTTCCTCTCTTCTCTTCTTCACATTCATTTGGAGAACTACTTGTCCTTCAGGTTTCAGCATAGATATCATTTTTCAGCAATTCTTTTTGGACTAACCCACCTCCGCCCCAGGCAAGGAGGTGCACCCTTCTCTGTGCTTCCATGGCACTATGACTACGGGAAAACCTGGTTTTGATTTTGCAATTGCGTATTTACTTGCCTGTCTCCCTGTCTATTCCACATGCCCCTTGGTATCAATCTTTGTCTCCTTTTTTATATCTCTGGAATTAGACCTACTGTATGGCAAATCACAGGAGACCAAAACACATCATCTAATATCAAGTTTAATGGAGTTCTGGCATGAGGACTGAAGCTGAATGAAATTACTTTTGCAGTCTCTACCACCTATAAGATTTTTTGAAGGGGATTAAATATGGTAGCCCAAATTTTCAACCCTTGAACAGAGTGATTGTTAGAGTCTAGCTTGTGAAGAGGCTGTACTGTTGAGTCAATTAATTAAACCAAAAATCCACATCTTTTCTTTGTTCGAGAAGTAACTTGTAATTCCATTGTCTGTGGTGTTATGTTCAAGTGAGTACTATTTACTAATACTTAGCTTCTAACTACATTACTAAGGCTTGCTGAAAGTTTAGTATGCAAAGACTAAAATTGACCCATTACTAGTTTACTGAAGACTAAAGGTCAGTTTTGCTACTAGAAGTCTGGATTCTACACAACAGTACAAGTGTAATCCACCACTCTCTAAGTATTAGGTTCTTTGCAATTTGTTCTTTTACTATCGTGTTATTTTATCTAATCCTAGCTATCTGTCTAGGCAACTTTTATCTATTGTTGCCTACATTTTACAGGGGAGAAAACAGAGGTACCAGAAAGCTAAGTTAATTTTCCAAGGTAACCCAGCTAACAGAGATAGAGCCAGATTTGAACATCGGGATCCTAGTGCTCCTTTTACCTTCTGCTCTATATTTCATCGTAGCGTTTGAAGAGTTGTAGAACTGAAGGGGAAGATGAGATGGGTGGAGGAAGCGGCTGCAGTTAGAAAAACAAGACAGAGATGAATGATCTTCAGCCTAGAGATGGGATAGGTGTGGGGAAGAAGGTTCTTACTTGTAAGGAGAACTGTAACTGTTGTGAGTGATTGGCATATGGATGGTATAGCAGCAGGGGAGGGAGAGAGGGAGAAAGAGAGAGAGAGAGAGAGACCATTACCTGTAGTATATGTTTATAAACTAGACACAGTTTAGGATAAAACATCCAAACAGTAAATCATAGCCAGCTATAGAATATTTTCTTAAACATGTATGAGGGTACTTCAAAAGTTCCTGGAAAAAAAGAATTAAAAGATAATACGAATCTTTCCACGAACTTTTTGAAGGACTCTCATTTAAGTAACTGTTGTAGATAAAATGCTTTAACGAAATGTGCAAGTGCCAGTTCCCTGAATCACTTAGTTTTGGGGACTAATTAAATAGAATACTTTCACCCCCAATTACTAGGCTTCAAATTTATTGTTCATTTGCCTCCTTTACTTCTAAAATAAAGTACAGTCCCACATTTACAATTTGATTAAAGTCATCATGATGAATATTTTTCAGGAATTGCCAGTCATAATTGTGCTGATTTTTAATAATAGCCCCCAATTAATCAATAGATAATTTAATTTGAAAATGTGAAGCTGTAAACCTTCATGCTCTGTTTGGTATTTCCTTATTACTTGGAAAGATGACACAGTCAACTTTTAGGCAGAGAGCTAGGAAGACATACCATTAAAGCCAAATTTTGATGGCTGGCACAATGTAAGGCAGCTCTTCTCACTGGGGGCAACAAACTGCTGGTGCTACCTCTCGTTTGGATCTTGTACCCTCCTCAATGTGAAATAAGTGACTGTGGTCATCTCTGTGTCTTGCATCAAGTCTGCAACTTACCTCTCAATTACTTAACTAACCTAAATTACTTAATATAACAACCTAAAGTAATTTATATTACATTATAATAAAATGACTTCTCAATTTCTTTATAACCTAAACACAAACCTTGCAGAGAGAGAGAAGGATTTGATCTTTCTACTCCAGTGTTTGTTTTACCAAAATCAGTCAATAAGGTGAATGTTACAGTAGGCCAATGTGGAATAGGATTAAATGCTAAATTGTCTAGGAGACTAATGATTCCTTCTAAAATCATTTTTTGCCTACTTTTTCACATACCACCCAGTCCATGATGATTGTTGTTATCATTCGCGTTTTAAGTATTCTCTAAAAATACTGTATATGCACTTCCTTGATATCAAAATATCACTGGTTATAATAGAGAGAGTCAAAACAGAGGTAACATCTCAAAGTCTTCCATTAGCCTTTAAAAAAAGTTTGAAACCATTTTGATTACATTTCCACATTTAATACAACAGAAAAGTGAGTGCTAATTCTCTCTTCTAGCCCCACAAAACAATCGCCTTTAGAAAGCATTTGCAATTTGTTTTCTGCTTAAAGACATGAAGTATTCATCACAGACAAGTGAGAGAATTAAGACCCAAGAAGTCAACACCTATTTTAGGGTATGTACATTTTTTTTTTCTTACAAAATAACTTCTACTATCCTTTTTTTCTTTTAATGAAAATATGGTCAACCAAGTTTGGACCTCGCTTAGCAATATCCTGTGTGCCTTTTTCTATGCCATGGACAATTCTCCCACCATATCACTTTTGTACTTGAAGGCTATATATGCAAAACCTCCACAAGGCCTAATAACAATATATTTCCTCAACTAATATTTGTTAGTTGAAGAAGAAATAAGCTAACGGGAATTCCAGTGTAGGCTTATTCCATATTTGATTTCATCAGCCTCCTGGTATAAGCCATTTGGGTAAATTTTTGTGTTTTTTTGCTATTACAAAAAACCTTGTTAATGAACATCCTCATGGCCAAATCTTTGTACAAATTTCATATTATTGTCCTAGCATAATTTCCTTTCTATACATTTAGTCAATAAAAGGCAATCATTGTTATGCCTACTAAAGGCTATTTTCAAAGCTGAAACTTAAAAAAAGGCAAAAAAAGATAGTGAAAATAGGTGATGGATCTAAGTGAGATCCTGCATGTAAAAGAACAAAGAGGCCCTGCCATAGAAATACTGGGACTTAAACCCTAATAAGAAAAATGATGGCAACTGTTTGGTAGGGAGAAACTGAAATCACCTGTACACACCCAGAGATACACACAGACACACAGCACAAGCGACTAGTACATCATGAAGGGAAGTCGACTGAGTGAGAATTAATTGGCAAGACAGGAATAGATAATATGAAATTCCACTAAATCTACTGAATTTCAACTTCCCTTCCAGTAGATCTAATCATGGTCCCTGTTTCATAACAGAAACCTTAACGAGCAAGAGAGAAAGATAACCTGTTCTTGCAACCATCTTACCAGCTCGTCATTGTCTCAAGAGATATATGTCAAAGATCCATTTTCTAGTCAAAAAAGCAAAGTTTCTTCCTTTTTCTAAACTCTTTTCCTTCCCTACCTGAGCACACATCACCTTTCAGTACATAATTTTTATTTAAACAAAATGTTTCCTGTCTCATTAGGGTAAAACATATTATCCAGGATTTAATAATTTTTCTAATTTCTAAGATGACAGTCCCTCCTATCCCCTACCACAAGTTCTAAAGTGTCTGTAATCAGGCTCCCTAGCAAACAATGTAAGCATTTAATGTAAAATTTATTTTCTTTTTCATTAAAAATTACTACATTTGATGGTGTGTCTTGCTACTGATGCAGTTTAGAACCATGAAATGTTGTAGTTGCTTGGTACAGTTTTGGGATGTTATATTCAGTTTTGAGTGATATTTAAATTGCTCTAATATATTCCAGGCTGGACTTTCACATCAATTAATCAGTGCCAAGGCTCTGTCTAACATTTTGCTACAAACTGGGTTCAATTGCAATTTGTCAACTCTAGCACCCGTTGCTATGACAAATAGCTTCGGTCTGGTTAATCTTTTGAACATAATAGCATTCTGCTACTTTGATAAATCTATTATGTCGTGGTTTACATATGCTTTGGGGAAAATTTTTATTGGGATGCTTTACACTAAATTATCTCTAGTCTACACTAACAATGCAAGCAGAGGGCTGATGCTGGTTGTAGCTTCCCATTATCTCAAAAATGCCAAGTTATCTTGGATCTCAAAACTCACAATGAGTCATTAAGAGGACAATCTCTGAAGTCAAACAACTTAGTTTCAAGATCATGAATCTGCGATTACTTATTTGGGCCATTTACTTAACTTTTGACATCCTCATTTTTCTCACTGGTTGTATTAGTCTGTTTCTGTTGCATATAAAAAATACCAAAACTGGATAATTTATAAAGAAATGAAATGTATTTCTTACAGTTTGGAGGCAGGAAAGTCCAAAGTCCAGGTAACACATCTGGTGAGGGCCTTTTCCTGGGTGGGAACTCTACAGAGTCCTGGGAGACCAGAGTGTCACATGGCAAGAATGTGCTGAGCAAGAAAGAGCTGATCTTCTCACCTGCTCTCTTGTTAAAGCCATCAGAACCACACCCATTACTCCATGAATGGATCAAGAAATTCACGAGAGCACAGCCCTCACAATCTAATCACTTCTTAAAGGTCCTGCCTTTCAAACATCATAATCGGATTCCCTACCCTGTTAACACTGTTACAATGGGGTCAAATTTCCAACACAAGATCTTATTTAACCCCTTGCAATTGGTACAATGAAGACAATTTGAGCCAATTACTGGAAGGTGTGACAGTTCGGGGTAATATATAGCACAGTGCCTGACATCAAAGAAACCAATATGCTTTGGATGTCATTGTAATTATTAAATTAAATCTCTTATACATAAATGCTAAAACAGTACATTTTTCATAATTGTTAAAAGAAAGTTTAGATTTTAAAGTTTTCTATTATGAATGTCAAAATAAATAAAACTTGCAAAGAAAGGGAGTCTGCTGCCAATAGAGGTGGCTGGGCCCTGGGTGGTCACTCCCTAGGAGACACCTCATTGTGTATTGTCATCTAAACAAGGCTGATGTAATTGCAGAAGTGGGCATATATTGGCCTCAGCTAAGAATTTGGAACTGGCCATAAATTGTCCCTCTTGGTCTTAACATGCAAGATGTTTCTATGTGGAGAAAGTGCGTGGGCTGCAGTTTTCAGCAATACATTCTCAAAAAGTCAATTTCACCTTTTGGCAGTTCTGAAAGAATCCAGATTACTTTAAGTATAATAGCTCTGAATAAGGGAAATAGTTAAAGAAAGAGAGAGAAAAAAAAAAGAGCTCCACGAAGAAGGGTTGACAAGCAGTTGTTTTTAATAATAGGAAAGTAATACTGGAAGGAAAGAATTCTCCAGTATTATGTTTACAGAAAAGTGATTAAAAGTTTTTTTTTTTTTTTTTAAGTTCTAATTCCTTACAGCAAAAAAGAAAAAGAAAAAGAAAAAGAAAGAAAAAAAAAGAAAGCCACAGTACCACAGTACTCCGTGATAAAAAATTGAAACAACGCAATGCCCTGCTGACTTAGAGATAAATGAAACATCAAAACGGTGGTAAATATTTAAGGTGTTCTGACAGGTTATCTTGGCATTAAAACATTCCATTTCCCGCATCCCTCCTCTCTCTTCCTCTCTCTCAATCTCTCACTCCAAAAGCATCCCATGTATAAAAGCATGTTACCTAAACATTCAACAATATGCAACCAATGACAAAAGGTAGCTGAGGCCAATTTGTAGAGGGAAATCATATGTGGGACTTAATGCTGGGGAGGGAACAGTGAGGACACAAAGAACACTTTAAATTTTCCTCATAAAGAAAAAAAAAGAGCTAAAATTGTAAATAAACCACAGGAAAGAGCTTCATACACTAAATCCTTGACTGTAGGTTGAAAAATTATTCTCACGATGACTTCGCTTTCACAAATAAATTCAGCTCCAATTTGGGCAAATTTTTTCAGGGAGATAATTACATTCAACACCATTTACACAATTTGGATTGAAGATATTAAGCTAGGGGAGAGTCAGCAGTGCATTTCTGGAAATTGATCTAAATAAACCAGGTGAATATTTGGATCTGAAACCCAGCACAGAGACCCTTGCACAGCTGCAGCTGCCTGAGTGTTGAGTTTTGCAATCGTTTTCTATGTGAAAGAAAATACTATCATAATATGAAGTAAAATGAGGTGTCTTTGCATATCTGAGTATTTAGGTAAATTTGTGGGTGTCCTTTTTTTTGTTTTTAATTGTCAAGGGTGGTGTATATATTGTCTAAACTACCCAGCAATAGTTGGGTACCAGAAGATAACTAACCCAGTAAAAAGCATTCAAACCAACGCCCACCTCCAAAAGGAGTATTCGCTTCTCCTTCAGTAATTAAGCATTCAAACCAATAAACAGCTTGGCTGGAATGATTTTATGACAAATGACTGAGAGCATATCAACCGTAAAACTCAGCTCGGCAAAAATCCCTCAAGCTCAGGAAACTCAATCAATGTAGAGCAGGCAGCAGCCTTAGCAATGGCAGCATTCTTCTACTCTGAATCACATAAATCCAAGGAGGCCAGAATTGCTCCACTAACTTTGACACAAGAAACAAGGGAGGAGAGGGCGGGCAGGCTCAGGGTGAGCAGAAGAAAAAGGCAAGAAGATAAAAGAGCATATTTCTCTTTCTGCCTTTTGGTCTGCTCCTGCTTCTACTTAAAGGAGTTGATGAAGAGACTGAATTGCACTGTTTCTATTAAGACAGATGTAACAAATTCTAAAAGAAGAAGCAAACAGGCAAAAAGCCATGGAGCAGGGGGTGGAAGGAGGGATGCTGGGTTAAGTGTCCCAAAATAAAAAAATGGATGCTGAATGCAAGCACACAATTTTTACCACAGTCTAAAAGCTACTGTGATTGTCAACTTTTGGACTATATGTTTCCAATATTTTATTACGAAAAATTTCAAAAGTATGGCAAAGCTGAAATAATTTTATAGCAAACACCAATATACCTACCACCTATGTTCTACTGTTAGCATTTTACTATACTTGCTTTTTCCCAGGTCTTTCCATCTGTTCATCCCATATCCATCTACCCATCTAATTTTCAGTGCATTTCAAAGTAAATTCCAGCCATTGTTACAATACTCCCTACATAATTCTGAATGCCTGATATTAACTCAAGATCAATATTTGTGTTTTTGATGCCACTACTTACTAATACTATGATATGACTACTACAAGATAGTTAAAATAAATTTTGAAATCTGTACAAATTTCCAAAAAGAATACATATTTAATGAAAACATGCATTTTTCCTTCTACAAAGAAATCAGATGTACTTGTTATACATCCATGGCTTATAAACACATTGCCATAGGGAGATAAAAATTCTCTGTGAGAAATGAGAAGCTGAAATCTGTGATTCTATAAAATAGGGAACACAGAAGCTGGTAGAAAAGGCAGAACACTGCAAAAAAGAAAAAAGAGGAAAAGATTAAAGTAGAAACAAAGTTTGATGATTTCATTAGCAGCACAAAAGGGTAAGAGTTAGGAAGCAATAACGTGAAGAGAGTAGGAAAGTTTGAAATCAAGATAGATGCTTGAGTTGCATGAAAGTGATGTACACACAGGTGTGTGTGTGTGTGTTACAGTTGTGGCTGGTATTCCAGAACAGGGGAATGGAAGATTACATTATGGCAAGGTGCCTTAAAAAGCCTAAAGACATTTCCTAAGTTGAGAATATCACCTTACTCTACAGGCATGTGCTAATTCACTTTGCAAGATGAACAAACAGGAAAAGAACACAGCTTCCAGCTGACAGCAAGGTCCAGCTATGGAGAATGTCATCTGGAATCTCTAAATCCTACACCCAGTTAAAAACTGGAGCCACTACTTCTTTGTGGCCTATTTCGTGGTTCATTCTCCCTACTTTTCTTCTGTGGATGTAGCATATTAATTAGACTGAGAGCATTCCATTTCATCCAATACTGTCAAAGTTACTGGAGGTTTGGAGTGCATCCAAATTTCATTTCAATCTATCACTTCAACATTATAAATGACAAATCAATATTTTTAATACTTTTCCATCTTAATGTTTTCTGATGGAATGAAGCCAGCACATCCTGCAAGAAATATGCAGATTACTAAGGCTACACTTTGAACATAATGGAATGCAAAACACCCATTTCATGGTACAGACAGGCAGTGGGTCACTGGAGTAGATGGACGCTCAGCAGGAGTTAGAGAAATTAACACCTTTCTGAGGTTGAAAGCAGTGGTAATTTGTTACTGAGTCACCTATTCCAACTGGGATCCTATTAAAGTGCTTGATTTGAGGGCAAGGACATAAAATCTCAATTAAAAATATTGTTTGTTAAAGCCTGGACTCACGCTGGCACCTGCGGAAAGTTCATATAAACCAGCAGCACATTTCCATCTAAAATTCAATTATGTAAGTCCAAGATTGTTGCTGGTTGGAGACAGCTTTGTTATGAAAATAATAACAAGTGGGTTACGATAACCACCCATTCTTCACAAGACCATGGGGGCAGTAAACAGTGTAGGTTCCACACCTGGAATTGCTTCTCCTGGCTTTATCAGCTCATATTCTAAGTAGCAAGCCGACAGTAACCAATGGATAGAGAAACAAGTCATTATTGTTGGCTATTTTTTGACATTTTATGCAGTCTCAGACAAGTAAAGATCAAAATTCCCAAATCAGATGTACGGAGGACATACATGCATTCTACCTTTATAGTAGTTTATCCAGTTAGTGACTCCATAACCATTTCACTTAAAAATGAGGCACATAGTTGCTGTAGAAGGAACTAGACATAGAAAATCAGGATGTTCAGCCATCCCTGTATTTATGTTCCAAGAAATACAGAAGGCCACCTTCCTTCAGGGATCTTCCTGGCTAGTTCCTCTTTGGTTAGCATGTCTTCTAAATGCATCTTTGGTCCATCCACTTATCTGATATAGGCCACCATTACTTCTCTCCTATTTCACTGCAAGACTTCCCCCTTGGCCATCTACCCGCCATCCATCCCACAGTCAATACAAGTGGCCTTCTGATAATATATTTCAGAGCTAGATACCCTCATACTTAAAACTCTTCGATATATCTCACTGCGTTTTGAGTAAAATATAGACTAAACTTAACAGGCCCTAAAAGAAACAATTTTTATCTTTCTACTCAAGCCTATTTCCCATCCCTCCCCTGACTCATCCACTAAGCTTGACCACATTTTTCTCCTCACACCAGGGCCTTTGCACCTGCTGTTTCTGTTTCTAAATTATTCCTTCTCCTAAATGGCCAGCAGGCACATAGAGCACTTAGATCTCTGCTTAAGTGGGTCCTTCCTCAAAGAGCCCTTCCCTGGACAGCTCATCTGAAGCAAACATGGCTGTACCTTCCCCCATCATTCACTATTTCAGCAACTCTGGTTTGTTCATCACACTCATACCCTTTGGCATTCTTTGTCATCATTTATTTGCTTATGCTTTTACCATTTCTACTACTGAAATAATCAGTCCATGAAGGCAAGGGTCTGTCTCTCACACAACACTCTATCTCCAGTGTAGTTAGTAAACCCTCAACAATACCAGTAAATGACGACTGACTGACTGACTGAATGAATGAATGAATGCCCTTATTTCAGCAACTCTGGTTTGTTCATCACACTCATACCCTTTGGCATTCTTTGTCATCATTTATTTGCTTATGCTTTTACCATTTCTACTACTGAAATAATCAGTCCATGAAGGCAAGGGTCTGTCTCTCACACAACACTCTATCTCCAGTGTAGTTAGTAAACCCTCAACAATACCAGTAAATGACGACTGACTGACTGACTGAATGAATGAATGAATGCCCTTGTCCTAGCATCATTGCAGGGTATCACTTCTTGCTGTGTCTAATTTTTTTTTTTTTTTTTTGTATCTCTTATGGTGATAAACAAAACATGCCTTTAGATGTCTTACTCTGGTCACCAGTTTATTTGGAACGTTCTTCTGTCTCTGATAAACTGCTGGTAATGGCACACTATGAAACATATGTCAAGAAATATTAAGTGTGAATAAAAAACAGAGGGTTTTAGCAGTCTGAAAACATAAATTACTCCCAAGCCAGCCCAGATTCAGCTCCTGCTGCTATTTTAAGCCCAGTTTCAATTAAGTGCCTAAATGCCATAATAACGCATCCATCACCAAGCTCCCCTCTCTAACCTATTATTAAAACCAAAAAGTGCTGTTAGGCTATGAGAATTATTCAATACAAGTGACTTAACAGCTATTGATAAATTTACCTTTAACAAATGCCCTCTAGTACAGCCCATGATTCAATAGATTTTGGTGGGTTGTTTTGTTAGTTTGTTTGTTTTTCCTTCTCCTGGTCCCATTTTGCTTTATCCAGGACACCAAGTAATGCAAATACAACAGCTGCAGTTCTGACAGTAACAGAAAGATCACAACCCTATACACCTCAACTGAAATCTTAATGTTAGCCCCTGGGTGATAGCTACATCAGTTTCAAAGATGTCCTTCCAACCCAAGCCTGTTAGAGAGAAAAATTCATAAAACTCTGAGAGTACCTTCTTTTCATTTGTGTATCTACTAACTCCCAACACCCTGAGACAGTTAGCTTGGCCCTTATTATATTCTAAGGATGCAGAGATAGAGAAATCTTTCAGAAATGTGTTTCCTGCTGACTATTATTCCAAGGGAGACAGAAAGCAAGAGGAAATGAAAACATTTTACTTTGCATTCTTCAGTGATTTTAATCATAAGGCTGCTCTGTTGACACTGAAAAACTTTCCAAGTCACTGCTATTCTTAAGCAAGAATTTGTGCACTGCAACTCTTTGGGCTTATTATTCACTAAGGTCACTTAGATTTGTTATTCCAATATACTGATTAGGAAAAGAGACCCCAGGAGATGAAGGATGCATACGAAGTCAATAAACCATGCAATGAAAGAAGAAAAAAGGAGCTCTGAAATCAGTGTGGCTACCTACTGGGTCTGTGCTCAATGGCAGATTATTAAAACTTCCCCAAACCTCAGTGTCCTCTTCTGTAAATTGGGGAAAATGTAAGTCCTCCCTCCCAGGACAGTTGTGAGTATAAAGCACCTGAGTAACAGCAGCAACAACAAGAACAGCATTCATTGAGTGCTTCCTTCAGGGACAATAGTAACTGTCATGTGCTGGGAGCTCACCTGAGCTGGGCGCTGTGTGAAATGCTTCACAGGTGCTACCATTTTCTCATTTAATTGGGTTGATGCTGTTGGCAGCTTACCATATCAGTGAGGAAACCAGACTCCGAAGAGATAGGAAACTTTCCCACATAAGATCTTGCATTGAATACATAGCACAGTGGAACTCAAATCCAGATCTGTCTGAGATTGTGAACTGTTCTGTGGAGTACCATCTGACCTCATTAGTAGTTGCCCAGTGAATGTTGGCTTCCACTACTTTCACTCAACTGTTGGCAGAAATACCTGGACTAGTTCATCCTGTCATATACTCCCATGACTTTTTATTCTTTCCTTTCAAAAACATTGACTTCGTAATAATTTTCTGAGGTCTATGTTCTTCCTTAGACAAATCCAGGTACTGCCAGTTTTGCAAAATGCTGAAGCCCTAGAACCTAGTAGGTACTGAATAAAATCTTATTGAATGAAGGATGAAAATAAGCAACTATAATCTTTGAGAATTCTCATATATCCAAACCAAGTTCAAATCCTATATACTTCAAATAATCGGTGTGTATACTTACAAACATACATATGTGTATATATATATGTATATATGTATATGTATGTGTGGGTGTATATATACAGTTACATACACAGAGAAAGAGGAAGAAAGAAAAAAGGGAAGGCTGAGCCTATATCTCTCTGGTATTTATGCAAAGCATGGTACTGGATTCATTATGGTACCAAATTAAATATGCATTTATTGTCTAATTGAGATGCCAGTAAGTCTTGCCATAAATATCATCAGAAAAATGGCCCTACCAAATAATAATTAGAAATACAAGTTCAGTTAATACAAAAAAAGTGTCAATAAAATGTTACAATAAATAACAGTGTCACTACTCATGGAAACATCCATCAAATCATACAACCTAAGTCTTGTAATATATGTGTATTTTAAAAGCAGAGAGAATTAGAAAACACAGGCCAATCTTCATGGTGTTGAAGTTGACAGAGTGTTATGTTTTCCACCAGTTTTACAATTGTGAGGCTATAAGGTATGGATTGCCTGTGAAAATTTTATGTTGGGAAAATGACCTCAGATAGTGGGTCAGGGCTGGGAATAAATCATGCTACAGACATATCTGGGCATGTAGGTTGACAACTCCCAGGAATCTATTTGCAGGAGTCAATATCCAAAAGGTAGACAGTGCCCAGAAGATGTGTTTCTGCTTGTGCAAAAGAGGTAGCAATGAGAGGGACATAGTTAACATGGTATGGCACAGCAACTTTTTTTTTTTTTAAGAAACAGTGTCTGAAATTTTTAAAGAGAGAAGCCAAAGAAGATACTGAGAATATCACTTAAAGAGAGATACTGTGAACACTGCATCAGCATGCTTCTTAAATACCCCAAGTGACAAAATGCAGACCAGAAAGGTCATTTAGCGTTCTCCCCATTTGGCATAGTTACATAGACCTGCTCTGGTAGCATGAGCCATTCTGAGTAGATCTGATAGAACTCGAGTGGACTAACATCTCAGAAACCATGTGGAGAGGGCATTCTTGCTGAGTAGTATAGCGCCACAGGAAGAAAGATTTGAGTTTGCATGCAAGTGAGACACCTGCTGGAGTTTACACAATACTTTGAGAAGACTGAGAGATGGAGTTCCTATGACCTAGACATCAACATTTGCATTGCTATGTTGAATAAAATCTCATGTGTACTTATTTATTTATTTATTTATTTATTTTGTCTTTTTCGTGACCGGTAAGGGGATTGCAACCCTTGGTGTGGTGTCGCCCACACCGCGCTCAGCCAGTGAGCGCAAGCACCGGCCAGTCCTATATAGGATCCGAACCCGCTGGCGGGAGTGAGCATCGCTACACTCCCAGCACCGCACTCTCCCGAGTGAGCCACGGGGTCGGCCCTCATGTGTACTTAAAGATGGGGGAACACTGGTGTATTTGGGTTATATTTACTAATATTTCTCTTTTCTACCTTATATAAACAATATACAATTATAGGCCCAAAGTAGGAGTTAAACTAATTTGATAATGATTAAAGATTAATAAAGCAACATCACCACTGACCTGATTACTGTATCTTTGTATTAAGTCTGGAAATAACAGTGTTAGTCCACTCAAGTTTTTTTTTATTTTTTTTTCTCTTTAAAAAATATTTTGTCCTGTACAGGCCAGAAACAAACAAACAAAGAAACATATATATATATATATATATATATATATATATATATACACACACACACACACACATATATACACACACACATATATATATATATATATATATATATATATATATACACACACACACACACACATATATACACACACACATATATATGTATGTGTATATATATATATATATATACACACATACACATATATATATATAGGCCACTTTAGGTCATTAAAAAAATAATGGAGTTTGATTGGCATTGTGTTAAAACTATAGATTAATTATGGGACAACAGACAACAATAATGAGTCTTTCAACCTATGCACACACCATCAGCATATATTTAGGTATTTTAAAATTTTTCTCAGCCATTTTATAGCTTTCAGAATATAAAACTTGCCTATCTTTTGTCACATTTGCCCCTCTAAGTATCTCATTTTTTAAAATGCTATTGTAAATAATATTTTTAGTTTCAGTTTCCAACTTTTGAAACTAATATATAGAAATACAATTGACTTATATATATTACATTGCATCCTGCAACTTGATTAACTTCTTAGTTCCAGCAGCTGTTTTGTAGATGATATCAAATTTTCTGCATAGATGATCATGCTGTCTATGAATAAAGACTATTTTAATTCTTCTTTTCCAAAATAGATAAATTTTATCTCTTTTTCTTGCTTTCTTGTACCGGTTAGAACCTCCAGTACAATACTGGCTGTAAATGGTGAAAACAGCCTTGTTCCTGATCTCAGGGGTAAACACCAGTATTTCCTCATTAAGCATAATGTTAGCTGTACATCTTTCAAAGACGTCCTTTATTATTTTGAGAAATTTCTCCTCTAGAGGGTACTTCAAAAAGTTCTTGGAAAAACAGAATTAAAAACATGCTACGAATCTTTACTTTGCTGTGAGTTTTTATGAGGAATAAATGTTGGATTTTTTCAAATGCCTTTCTGCCTCTATTAAAACGATCATGTAATTTCACATTTTTATTATTACATAATATAGTGAATTATGTAGATTGATTTTCAAATGTTAAAGCGTATTTGCAATCCTGGAATAAAATCCACTTTTTCATGTTATACTATCCTTTCTTGATTTGCTAAATTTTGTTTAGAATGTTCACATGGGTGTTCATCAGGGATACTAGTCTATAGTTTGCATGTGAGTGTGTAAGGTTTCCTCTCTGGTTTTGATATCACAGTAATACTTGCCTCATATAATGAATTGGGATGTATTGCTTCTTTTTCCATTTTTTGGAAAAGTGTTTTGTAAAATTCATCAACAAAATCATCTTGACCTGGGATTTTCTTTGTGGGAAGATTTTTAACTAAAGATTTAATTTATTTATAAGATATCAGGAAATTCAGGAGATTTATTTCTTCTTGAGTGAGCTTTTTTTGTGTCTGCCTTTTAAGGAATCTGTTCATTTCATCCACAAGTCTTAATTTTATGAATAAAGTTATTCATAATATTCCCTTATCATTCATTTAATATCTGAAAATCTATAGTGACACCACCTCTTTCACTACTGATATTGATAATTTGTGTCTTCTCTCTTTTTTGCCTAAGTCTGGCTAAAGGTTTATTGATTGATTTTCTCAAAGAACTAGTTTTTGATGTTAAAGATTTTCTCCATTTTTGGTCTGTTTTCTATTTTATTGACTTCCATTCTGATCTTTATTATTTCCTCTCTTCTACTTGATAAGTTTAATTTGCCCTTCTTTTTTTATTTCCCTAAGTTAGATGATGAAGTAATTGATTGAGAACTTTTTTGTTAATCCTAATATGGGCATTTAATACTATGAATTTCTCCCTATGCATTGTTTAGTGACACCACATGAAATCTGATATGCTGAATTTACATATTTACGTTTTCATTCAGGTTGATGATATCCCTTTAGATTTGCTTTTTGACTCATGCATTATTTATAAGTGTGGTGTTTATTTTCCAAGTATTTGGAGACTTTCCTATTATCTTTATGTCATTTACTTCTAGTTTGATTTCATCATGGTCAGAGAACATACTCTATGATTACAATTCTCTTAATTTTATTGACTTTTAAAAAGTAGTTCAGTCCAGAATAGGGCTTCTTTTGGTGACTTTCATTGTGTGCTTGAAAAGAATGTGTATTGCTATGGGTTAGCTGTGTCCCTCAAAAGTTCATGTATTAGAAACTTGATCCCCATCATAAGAGTGTTAAGTAGTTGGGAGACCCAATTATGGTATTTGAAAGGTGGGGCCTATGAGAAGAGGTTGGATCTGAAGACCACGACCTAGTGCATGCATTGATCCATTCATGTAGTAATAGACTGATGGTTTAATGGGTGGTCATATGGTGGTTCTGATGATTTTAAAAGGAGAGCAAGTGAGGAGGTTAGCTTTCTCTTGCTCAGCCCATTCTCACCATGTGACACCCTCTGTCTCTGTGGAGAGTCACCACTAAGAACAAGGCCCTCACTACATGTGTTACCTGGACTTTGGACTTCCCAGCCTCCAAACTGTAAGAAATATATTTCATTTATTTATAAATTACCCAGATTCAGGTATTCAGCAACAGAAATGAACTAATATATGTATTATGCTGTTTTGCAGTAGAGAGCTCTATCATTGTTAATTAAGGCATTTTGGTTGATAATATTGTTAAAATTTTCTATATACTTACTGATTTTCTGGCTATTTATTCCATCAGTCATTGGGAGACTAGTACTGACACCTCTGGATAGTTTTCCTTGCAATTCCATCTGTTTTTGTTTTATGTATTTTGAAATAGAGGTGCATAAATATTTAATATTGTTATTTACTCTTGATTAACTGACCCTTTTACATTACAAAATGACCTTTTAATTCCTGATAGTATTCTTTTTTTCTAGAATTTTTTGTCTGATATTAATATAGCTACTCAAGTATTACTTAGATTAGTGTCAGCATAGAATATCTTTTTTTCCTCTTTTATTGTTAACCTATTCATGTCTTTACATTTAAAGTGTGTTTCTTATAGACAGCCTACAACTGAGTCTTATTTTTTATTCACTCTGACAATTTATACCTTTTAACTGGGTATATTTGTATCATTCATGTTTAATGTGATTATTGATACTGTTAGGTTAAAATCTATAGGCTCTGTTTGTTTTCTATTTTTCCCCTCTGTTTTTTATTCTCCTCTTCATCTTTCCTGTCTACTTTTAGGTTAATTGAATGTTTTTATAATTCTGCTTTATCTCCTTTGTTAGTTTATTACTCATAACTCTGGTTTTGTCATTTTAATGGATGCTTTAGGGTTTATAGTATATACTATATAATTGATATCTTTGCAACTTTTTACTTTGAAATAATTATGGATTTACAGACAGTTAAAAAGATATTACAGACAGGTCCTGTTTCCCTATCCAGTTGGTTACAATGGTAAAATATTGGTTACATTTTATGAAACTATAGTACAATCTCATAACCAGGTACTGACATTGACACAATGTGTTTGTATAGTTTTATGCCATTTTATCATATGTAGATTTCTGTAACCACCACCACAATGAAGATACAGAACTAATTCATCACCACAGTTATCTCTTTCATGCTATCCCTTTATAGTCACAGCCATCTCCTTTTTTCCCATCATACTGAAAATCACTAATATGAGGTTACTTCAGAAAGTTCATAGAAAAATTGATTTGAAAGATAATACAAATCTTTCCATGAACTTTATAAAGACTCCTCTTATATTCTCCATCTTCATAATTTTGTGATTTTGAGAATGTTATATAAATGGAATCATACAGTGTGTGACCTTTTGAGATTGTTTTATTTTTCATTCAGCATAATGCCATTAAGATTCATCCAAGTGTTTGTGTGTATCAATAATTCATTCACTTTTTTATTGCTGAGTAGTAGTTCATAGTATGGGTGTCCCACAGTTTGTTTTAACATTTTCCAATTGTAAAGATTTTGGTTGTTTCTAGCTGTTAAAAAACACTTAAAAACAGGACTACTAAGAATAATTGTGTATGGGTATTTTGTTTTGTTTTCTTGACATAAGTTTTCATTTCTCTGAGATAAATGTTCTGAAGTGTGATTGTTGACTTGTATGGTAAATGTATATTTATTTTCTTTAAGAAACTGTCAAAGTATTTCCCAGAAGGGCAGTGTCATTTTACATTCCCACCAGCAACGTATAAGAGATCCAGTTTCTCTGCCTTTTTTTACATTTAATATTGTCTCTATTTTTAATTTTATATGTCCTAATATGGGTGTAATGATATCTCATTATAGCCTTAATTTGCATTTCCTTAATAGCTAGTGATGTTTAACATCTTTTCAAGTGCTTATTTGCATCCTTATATCCTCTTTGGTGAAATGTCTCTTCAAGTCTTTTTTTTTTTCATTTTCTAATTGGATTTGTTTTAACTCTTGACATTTTTTAAATTGACAAATAAAAATGGTATATATTTATGGGGTACATTATGATGTTTTTAAATATGTATACATTGTGGAATGGCTAAATACAGCTAATTAACATATGCATTACCTCACATAATTATCATTTTTTTGTGGTGAGAACTCTTAAAAGCTACTCTCAGCAATTTTTAAGAATACAACAAGCATGTTGTTATTAAATATGACTACCATGTTGTACAACAGATCTCTCGAACTTATTCCTCTTATTTAACTGAAATTTTCTGTCCTTTGACCAACATCTAAATGCCCCACTCCTCCAGCACCTGGTATTTATCATTTTACTTTTTTATATATTTTATGTATTAGTTCTTTATCAGATATGTGATTTGAAAATATTTTCTCCAGTTTGAAGTTTGTCTTTCCAAATCCTATTAGGGTTGTTCACAGAGCATATGTTTTAATTTTGATGAAGAGCAAGATATTGATTTTCTTTTCCTCTTATAGATTTTTGGTGTAATGTCACCAAGCTCTAGATCCTAAAGACTTTTTCTCTATGATATCATCTAAAAGTTCTATAGTTTTATGTTTTATGCTTAACCTATGATACATTTTGAGGTAATTTTTTATGAGGTCTGAAGTGTAGGTCAAGATTCATTATCATCATTATTATCATCATTACTATTTTGCCTATGGATATCCAATTGTCCCAGCACCATTTGTCAGCACCATTTATCCTTCCTTCATTGAACTGCTTTTGCATCATTGCTAAAAATCAGTTTGCCATAGTCATATGGGGTTTGTTATGGGTCAAATGGGTCCCACAAAGTTTCACATATTAGAAGCTAAATCCCCATTGTGACAGTGTTAAGAGGGTGGGAAATCCAATACGGTATTCGAAAGGTGGGTTCTTTAAGAGGTAATTAGATTGCGAGGACTGTGCCCTTGTGAATGGACTGATTTATTCATAGAGTGATGGGCGTGTTTCTGATGGCTTTATCAAGAGACCAAGTATGAAGCTTAACTCTGTTGCTCAGCCACGGTAGCCATGTGACACCCTGCATTGCTGTAGAGCCACCACCAAGAACAAGAAAACCCTCTCAGATGTGTTCCTGGACTTTGGACTTCCCAGACTACCAAACTGTAAGAAATAAATTTTATTTCTTTATAAATTAACCAGTTACAGGTTTTCTTTTATAAGCAACAGAAATGGATTAATACAGGGCTATTTCTGTGTTCTCTCTTCTGTTCACTGATCTGGGCCTCTATCCCTTAGCAAATAACACACAGAAGTGATTGCTAGAGCTACACAATGTTTTAAAACTGGATAAACTTATTTCTTCTACCTTACTCTTATTTTTCTAAATTGTTATAACTATTCTTGTTTCTTTGAATTTCTATTCAAAGTTTAGAATAATCTTGTTTGTACTTAGAGAAAAAGTCTTGCTGGGGTTTTGACAGGAATTGCATTAAATCTGTATATCAATTTGGTGAGAACTGGCATCTTTGTGATGGTGAGTTTTTCAAACCATGAACACAGTATGCTTCTTTATTTATTTAGATCTTTGATTTCTTTCGTCAGCATTTGTAAGTTTTCAGCTACAAATCCTGTATGTGTTTTGTTAGGCACACAAAATATGGAAGTTCTAGATAGTGCTATAAGACAAGAAATAGTTTTGCTAGTTTTCAGCTACAAGTCCTATATGCATTTTATTAGATGCACACCTAAGTATTTCACTTATTGGAGTCATTATAAATGGCATTGCATTTTTAAGTTCAGTTTCCACATGCCTATAACAAGAATTTAGAAATAGAATTGGTTTTTGCAATTTGACTGTGTTTCTTGCAACTTTACTGAGCTAACTTTTTATTCTTCAGAGTGCGTGTGTGTGTGTATGTGTGTTCTGGTAGATTTCTTGGGATTTTCTACATAGACAATCATGTCATCTATAGATACGGACTGTCTTATTTTTTTCATTTCTGAACTGTGTGCCTTTTATTTCTATTTCTTGTCTTATTACACTGTCTTGAACTTCTACACTATGTTAAGTAGCAGTGGTAACTTGTTCTTAGTCTTAGGAGGAAAGCATTCAGTTGTATCACTAAGTATGATATTAGCTGTAGGTTTTTCACACATGTTTTCTATCAAGATAAAGAGTTGCCCTCTATTCTTAGTTTTATGAGAGTTCTGGGTGTGTATTAATTTTGTCAAATGTTTTTTTCCTACATCAATTGATACAATCATACAACTTTTCTAGTTTAGCCTATCAATATTACAGATAACATTGACTGATTTTCAAATATTGAAAATCAATATTTGCATCACTGGACTTTTTCTCACTAGGTTGAGTTATATAATTATTTTTATATGTTGCTTAATTATATTTGCAAATGTTAATTATTTTATGTCTATATTCATGAGGAATGTTGGTCTGTAGTTCTCTTTTCTTTTTTTCTATTTGTACTGTGTTTGTCTGGTTTTGATATCAGGGTAGAATGGCTTCATAAAATGAATTGGGTTGTGCCCTACTATATTCAATTTTCTGAAAGTTATTGGGCAGAATTGGTGTTAATTGTTTTTTAAACATTAGTAGAATTCTCTAATGATACTATCTGGACAGGGGGACTCCTTTTGGGAAAGTTTTAAAGTTATGAAATCCATTTTCTTAATAGTTAAAGGGTTATTCAAATTATCCATTGCATATTAAGTGAATTTTGGTGGTTTATGCTTTTCAAGAAATTGATTTATTTTATCTAAGTTGTCAAATTTATGTGTGCAGAGCTGTTTATAGTATTCCCTTATTATCTTCTAATGTCTGCAGGGTCTATAGTGATATCCCCTGATTCCATCCTGATATTGGTAATTATTGCCTTTTTTCCCCCTCTATCACTTTTGCTAAAGGTTTGTAGTTTTTCCCCTATATTTTCAAAAAAGGGACAACTCTATTGTTTTTCTGTTTTCAATTTTATTGATTTTTGCTTCAATCCTTATTAATTCTAGCCTTCTTCTTGCTTTGATATTATTTAGCTCTTCTGTCTTTATTTATTTATGTTTGAAGTGGGAGCTTAATGTTAGACTTTTCCTTTTTTTATTGAAAGCATTTAGTGCTATACATTTCCCTCTAAGAGCTACTTTAGCTGTGTCAAACAAATTTCAGTATGTTGTATATTTATCTTTATTAAGCTCAATGAATTTTTTTAATTTCCCTTGAGATGTTACCCTCAACTCATGAATTACCTAGAAATTTATTGTTTAGTTTTCAAGTGTTTGAAGATTTTCCTATTATTTTATGTTATTCATTTCTACTTTGATTCCATTGTGATCACAGAACATACTTTATGATTTCAATATCTTTACATTTGTTGAGGTTTGTTTTATAGCTGAGAACATGGTCTGTCTAGGTCTGTGTTTGATGGGCTCCTGAAAAGAATGTGTATTCTGCTCTTTTGGGGTGGAATGTTTTATAAATGTTGATTACATCCTATTGGTTGATGGTGCTTTGAGTTCTTCTCTATCCTTGCTGATATCCTGTCTAGTTCTATTATCAAGTATTGAGAGTTGCATACTTAAGTCTACAGTTATAATTGTGGATTTGTATATTTATTTTTTTCAGTTCTGTAAGTTTATTCTTCATATATTAGGCAGTTCTTTTGTTTGGTAAATACACACTTAGGATTCCTATAAATCCTGCCCTGACTTCTCACTTTCCTCTCTGGTACTCTGTCCTGAGAACAGTAGATGCTTTCATCTCTGAACTCTTGATTCTGTTCTGTCAATTTAGGGAGTCTACCAGGCTTCACCCGAATTCCCCTTCTTTCTATATGGAAACTCTAAGGCAGTCAGCTGGGGCATCATGAGACCCACCTCATTTGTTCCTATCTGTTGAGGATCACTGTGCATCACTCTTTCATGTAGTGTCATCCAAACCATTGTTTCATTGTGCTTTGTACACTATATCATTGTTTAAGATGAGAGGTTAAATCAGGTCTCTGTTATTCCATCTTGACCCAAAGTAGAAGTCTAATGTATCATTCCAGAATTATTGAAAAGGAAGAAAAAACATGAATTTGGGGTTTTGTTTTGTTTTTCATCACACACTGACTATAGTAAGAATTAATTTCGCACTTTTCTCTGGGCCAGTCATTGTGCTAAGGGATGTTCACACATTATCTTACTTTATTTTTTTTTAATAAAACTGAGGCTTCATGGCTACTCCTATTTCTAAAAAACACATAGTACATTAGGTTTAAGAAAATTCTACAATGTCCTAAATGGAAGGGGTTAGCTAACTGAAATATAAACAGTCTTGACATTTCTTCTCTTATTAATAAATGGATAATTCTTTAAACCCCATACACCATCTATATACCTGGACACCCAACCACTGTAAGTACTGGGAACATTTTGAGGAAATACATGAGCTCATATTGAACCTGATTAGCTTCCTTTACTCTTCTAAACTGTATATCTTCACTTAGCCCTCACCTAAAATGAGTCTCAGGTGAGAAATACATCCTAGAAGCAGAGTTCAGATTTAAAACTGGTGTTTGGCAAGAATGACTACCAGAAAGCTGATAGACACCAGGCAGTAGCTTTTCTAGGCCACTGAGCAGGACAAGAAGTAACATGGTTGTTCTTTCAACTCTCAAATATTTGAATTCTATTTTGTTATTCTGATGTATGCTTACATTCATGTCCAAGATTTCTTACAGTTTTGCCTGGTAATTTAAACAACAGATCTACCTAATTAACTTATGTACTTTAAAAAAGAAATAATAATGAACTAGGGCAGGGGAAGTAGTAACTAGACTTTTGTAGAAAAAAGCATGGAGAGATGCAAAATTATTGTAACTCCTTATCTATTCAAATTATATGCCTTATTTTGTGCTTGACCTAGCCAAATATTTCTGTGCTTGCCAATATTCTTTATAGCTTTGCCTCTGTTGTAAACCCCAAGAAGGCAGAAACCACCTGCCTTATTCACTATGAACTTTTCAGAGCCTACTGGAGAGTCTTATGCATTGTAGGTGTTCACTGAATATTGTTTACACGAAGCACCCTCTTTCTCCACATCAAAGATAGCTGGCAAATACTGGGCATGTAGGCTGCTACCTCTCAATCACTAAGGCAGACATCATTAATTACCACGGCACTCCCCCCTGATGAATCTACACCCAGCCTCAGAATCTATTCCTTCAGACTCCAAGTATCCCACTTGCCACCCTCTTTCCTCTTTCCAGCATATCCACATCTGAAAACCACAATGTATGAATGAAATATGCCACACCTGGTCTGGACAGCAACATAATGTAAATCACAACCTCTACTTCTTTATTTTATTTTATTTTATCAATATACAATGCAGTTGATTTTCATGTCCCTTTACCAATTTCTCACTCTCCCCTCCCCTCCCTCTTCCCCCTCCTGCCCCTCAACATCATATCTGATCACTTGTCTTAACAAGTTCAAAGAATTGTGATTATTGTGTCTTCTTCCCTGCCCCCCATTTGTTTGTATATTTATCTATCTATTTATTTATTTATTTTTAGATCCCACAAATAAGTGATAACATGTGGTATTTCTCTTTCTGTGCCTGACTTATTTCACTTAATATAATTTTTTAAAGTCCATCTATGTTGCTGCGAATGGTAGTATTACATTCTTTTTTATACCAGAATAGAATTCCATTGCATAGACATACCATGTTTTCCATATCCACGAATCTCACAAAAATCAGAGGCATTTCTATACTCCAACAGTGAACATGAAGAAAAAGAAATCAAGAAAGCTAGCCTATTTACAATAGCCACCAAAAAAATAAAATACTTAGGAATAAAGTTAACCAAGGATGTGTAAAATCTCTACAAAGAGAACTACAAACACTGTTGAGAGAAATTAAAGAGGACACAAGAAGATGGAAAGATATCCCATGCTCTTGGATTGGAAGAATCAACATTGTAAAAATGTCCATACTACCCAAAGTGAACTACAAATTCAATGCAATCTCCATCAAAATTCCAATGACATTTTTCTCTGAAATGGAAAAAAAAAACTATCTTAACATTTATATGGAATAACAAAAGACCACAAATAGCCAAAGCAATTCTGAGCAAAAAAATAAAGCTGGAGGCATAACACTACCTTACTTTAAACTATGACCTCTACTTCTAAACTGACTTTCCATCTTAACAACATGGAAGTGAATTTTATTTATTTATTCTTCATTTCACAGCTAAAATAATTTGAAGCAGAAGTTATGCAATTTTGGATAGGTCAGAAAATGTTTGGATAACCATGCCAATGCCTCTGCAAATCCCTTTCAAGGAACGAGTTAATCCACTTCAAATTAATCCACCTGAGACCATCTAGGGACATAAACAAAATTATTCAAAAAATTACAGCAAAAAGAAAAATAATGCCTCATTCTTCAACCATCTGCTTATTCCAAGTGGTCTCAGGAAAAGGGCCTATGATTATGTAACTAATATTCCAGTTCCAGAATTCATTTGCTCATATCTGTGCTCTCCATGATGGAAGAAGTAGCCCAGATCACCACCCCCTTCACGCCACTCAGGGGTCATTGTGTTGGACTCCTGTATTGGGGTTTCTCAAAACCAGGCTTTAGCTTTCAGGTCCAACACAACCCCATATGGGGCCAGAAACAAACAGCAAATGGTGTCTGCCACACAAAGGTCTCAGAATAAATGACTGTTGAATAATATCTGTTTTATGAAGACCTGCTCTGTGACAGGCACTGCATTGAGGGTTATCTCTCAATCTTTTATCTATCTACAACTTTCTAATCCTGAAAAAGCCCTGAACAGTAGGTGCAATTTCCCTAATTGACAACAGTGAGTAACCAGATTCAGAATTTAAGTAACTCTCAAGATGACACTATTGGTGAGTGGCTGCATTAGAACTGGAAGCCAGGTGTATATAACTCCTAGACCCATGTTATTTCCAATAAACTGTCTCCATTTAGCAATAAACCATCACTTTTATTTTTAAAATGTAATAATATTTACCAGGCAACAAAAATTATTGAATTACTATTCATCTTTTAATTGTTGCCCCTGTTCTATTTTATGTATCTAGATTTTGTAAGACATGTTTTCCACATATTGTAGTTGGATAGGAGTAAAGGAAGAAAGAGAAAGAGGGATGATCGAACAGAAGTCTAATGGCACCTGCAGACCCCTCCCTTGCAAAGAAGGTATTTCTAGAGAGAGACAAGAAACTATCACAAAAGAAAGAACATCTGAACAATGGAGATATGGTCCCAGGTAGTTAAGAAGAGCAGAAAGAACACAATCTTCTGAATGACTTGGACTAAACTCCTATTGGGTCACTTATGCTTTGGGAGGACTTGAGTAAGTGACTTAACTTCCTGCACCCAGGTCTTCACCCATAATGTGGGGATATTACAACCTTTACCTCCAGGTTTATCATTAGGATTACATGAGATAAAGCATGTAAAAGAAATGGCTACATAATTGCCAGTCTTCAGTAAATTAGAGCTGTTATAAGCAGTGATTAGCAAACTCGTGAATTCAAAACTCAGCCCAGAGGATATTCTTTCTTCTTCCCGAACAAAGCAAATACATCTATACAAACCCGCCCATGTGCAGTGCTTAGCAAAGGGCATTTATAGACATTCAATGAGAGTTGAACAGAGGGTCAGACTTCACATGATTGCTGAGCTGCACAGATGTGGGTTGGGATCAAAAGCACAATAATAAAGTCAAAATAAAGCTGTTGAACTTTGTGTAATTCTGGCAGAAGCCTGTGCAATTGCAGTAATAAGATTGGAACTCCACATTCAGGCATACTGTGTAGAAGTTCTTTAAAATTACCAGGATAAGAAACATAAGCATGTGTTAAACTCTAATGATGTACAAGGACTGAGCACTGTGCCTTACAAACTCACTGGTGAACTTTAACTTTATGGCAACCCTTCAAGATAGACAAGGATGCTCTTCAGACTAACAACTGGTACCCTGTACAACAGGGCACTGACCATCAGAACTACAACTCAGTGAGTGCCTACTCTTCTGTCCACCAGCAAGCCACAGAGATGGGATTAGAACCCAGCTCTCTCAGATTTCAGAGCAGTTTTTCTTAACTACTGCAAGCTACAA
This sequence comes from Galeopterus variegatus, assembly GCF_000696425.1. Classification (NCBI taxonomy): domain Eukaryota; kingdom Metazoa; phylum Chordata; class Mammalia; order Dermoptera; family Cynocephalidae; genus Galeopterus; species Galeopterus variegatus. The sequence continues at coordinate 908,665 of NW_007726118.1, read as the reverse complement.
CCATTACTTATATTTGCTAGATATTAATTATTAAATGGTTCATTACAAAAATATTGATTATCTTGACCTAGAAAATTCTCCTGTTGCCCTTATAAAGCCCACAATGAAACCTTTTTATTTAATTTTTCAGGAAGGCTATAGGATTGGGAGGGTTCACCTGACAGACACAGTCTCTGCTCTGATACTTGGTTATATAGATTGGGCAGGCACATCCCTGGATTATGGAAGGATGGAAGGATTATGTACATGCCAAAGTCATATTTCTGTTTTGTACAGTGTGTTTTAATCAAATGGAAGAAAAGAAAACTTCTAAACAGTTATTTTCCAGGGCTCTGCCATCTGCTAATAAGCGCATAGTTTAAAAGCACTTTCTAGTAACATATAAGAGATAGGGGTTGGTTTTTCTCATTCACATTTAGATATTGGCATATATGTCCATCCTGTTTTTATTTATCTATTTTTTGCATCTTTTATGTAGAAACGAGTCCAAGATGTTGGAATCTGTTAATAATTTTCAAAAATCTTTTATTTTTAATGTCAATAAATAAGTGGTAATACCTTTTATGAAAAAATGTGTAAAAGCACTCTTACTTTATTCAGCAATTAGTATTTTCATCATTTGTCATGAAAGATAACACATGGATCAACAAACTTTAAGATACAAATTTGGGCCGGCCCGGTGGCGCACTGGATAGTGCGCCACTTGGGAAGCGCGGCGGCGCTCCCGCCCGAGGGTTCGGATCCCACATACAGACCGGTTCCCGCTCACTGGCTGAGCGAGGCGAGGGAGCAACGCCGAGGGTTGCGATCCCGTTGCCGGTCCCCGGTCCGGTACGGGGGCAACACTGAGGGTTGCGATCCGTTGCCGGACACGGAAAAAGACAAAAGACAAAAAAAAAAAAAAGATACAAATTTGTTTTGAGAAGTTCAAATGATGGCTGTCCAAGGTAAAGAAAGAAACACACACAAACAAATCCCACCTCGTCGTTTACTCTTTTAAAATGTAGCCATTCAGCATGTACAGCCACAATGACAGAATATACTGGATCTCCTCTGGCATAAATCAGGCTTATGTGCTTTAGGCAACAAAGGATGTCAACTTTCTATATAGACACTAAGTATTCACCTTGCTGTTCCTTACCATGTCACTGTCCTTCTGTTAACACAGAGGGTCTCTGACTTGCAGACCTATTATGCATTAACAGGTGGATAATTTGCTACATGACGGTAGAAAATTTGCTTATTCATAATGGAATGCAATTGCCTGTCAAATCTCTTTTCTAGATTAAAACTCTATGCCTATCCCCTTGGAAGAGTTACTCTATGAACAAGGTGACCTCGTTCTCCTTAATCACCTCCCCAACGCAGGTGCAGTACAGGTGACTTGGCCAGGGAGATCACCTGCTTCAGAGCAGCTCATTCCTAGGCGGCAATGCTGAGTCAATCAGAGGCTTGCGCTCCACTGAGAATTTGAACTGGGGACCAGGATTCATAGAGAGGGAATGCTGGAGCTGGAGTTTCATTGTGGATTCTTGGCCAAATCTGGCACCATTCTCATCCTGTTATGTGCCAGCAGAGGTTGTAGAAAAGCAGAAACTATGAGTAAACAGGAAAAGTCAATCTTTGGAGATGAGAAGGAATTAGACGTGCAGAGAGAAGCGATCAGAGACCGTGCAGAGGAGTCAGAAGCAGAAGAAAGAATGAAAGAGAAATGGAGAAAAGGAGCAAAGAAGGGTAAATTCCCCTCCTACGTCTTAGCTAGACTTCTTCAACCCAGTTCCTTGAGATTCCCCTAAATCTTTTAAAAAACTTCCCTTTTGATTCTAATCAGTTTTTAGTAGGCTCAACTAATCTTATACGTTACTCCTATATGTCAGATTTTTACTGGATGTGCACGAAAACACAGGACACTCTATTAAATTGGATTCTCCTAGAAGCAGATATGGAGATAAGGATTTGAGAGCAAGTTGTTTATTTGGGAGTGTACGGAATGAACACCAGTAGCAGAGGGAGAAATTGGCACAGAGAAGAAAAGGCATTTTTAATAAAGGGTGCACTAAGAAATCAGCTACACAATGGGCTCCATCATGAACAGAAATGTGTGAAACCCGTGCCTCAGCGTCATTCCACCCAAGGGGTGAGGGAGCTGATGTATTTATATACCCACTCCCAAGACTCATGGGTTGAGAGATGTCCCTGGAGCATTAATTCTTCCATAATTCTGGTCTCCTATGCGTGGCAAAGCAGCTTCCCATAGTCCTTGGAAATGCCCTTGGGCACAGAGATACGGATACTGGCAGCTGGAAGTCTGCAGGAGCACAGATAGACAGCAAGCCCAGAAGATGTGGAGGGTGGTGGTGGCAGCATTCTGCAACAAGTGGGATTTGGGGTTGCTGATCCCCTGTGGACACCAAGGGTCCACAACAATAATGGTCAATACCTATCTGTGCATGTGGCAATATTTCTGTATCCTTCTTAGGTATATGGGACTCTATTTCCTGACCCTTTCTACCATTTCCCATCAGACTTAAGCATTTGAATCCAGTTCCTTTAGGATCTGACCTTTGTTTGTTTCCCTGTATACTTGCCCCCCTTCAGTAATTCTAGCCACCCTCAGCAGCCTTTCAGTATTCATCTTATAATTCAGGCTCTCCAAGGGATGGAAGAACCACTTTTTGAAAAACTAAGAATATTCCTGGAATAGGAACCTAGAGGCTAGCTTCTGATCTCGGTTGCAAGACACACCTCTCTTTCCTGATCTGTAACATAAAATGATTTCAGTTAGCCCAGCAGTTCCTCAAATGCTGATTCTTGAATTGTTATGGGGCTAGCAAGAAAACCTGCTAAAGATGGAAATCCCCAGACCCCATTCTTTGAAATTCTGATTCAAGAAGGCAAGGTGGTATCTGGGCATCTTGACTAAAGTCTGCTTGTGGTTCTGTTCCTCAGCCAAATATGAGAATCTCCTAATGAATGTTATCTAAGCTATCTTCCAACTCTAGAATTCTACAATCCATTATATAGTCAATTCGGTCTTCTTGTCTCTAGTATGACTGAGAAAATAGTCTGAGAGTCCAGTACAGTGGCATTCTGTATAGGAGTTCTCACTTAACCCTTATTGAAGATTAGCTACAAAATGACAGTCTCTTCATTAACCAATGATAACATTATCATCTTTGAATCCAATCCCTTTCTTTAGGACTGTAAATGGATAGATATAGACATAGATATATAGATATAGGTTAAGGTATACATGCATGAATAGGTACAGTATTCATATATAGATAGATTTCTCATACATACTGCTTACTATATAATGTATTTTATATTCTTAAATGAACACAAGTGAAATCCAAGGGATTCTCCCCATCCACTGCTACCCCCTATTCTAGAGTTCTTTGCACTGGTGAATAATTCTACCATTTCCCTTTATAAACTATTAATATTTTTTCAGGCTTTGTTCTCATGTCCCCTCCTTTTCTTCAGGTGGATAAAGCTACATTTATTTCACACTTCTTTTAGGGAAGCAAATATTTAAGTCAATGGAAGCTGCGATTGCATAGGTGAAGAAATGCCTTTTTAACAGACAGCCCAGGGATATCTAAAGAGCTTGAAGCTTGTCTCCATGATTATTTCCAAGTCTTCCACATTATTTCCTGGAGGAAAATGCTCAATAATTAGACTCATTTGTTAACATCAGGATCTGAATTTTTGATTAGCCTTTCTCTCTTCTCAGAGTGAGGCATTCTGAACAAGTTTTAGAAAGACCCATTATGGGCCATTCTCTTTTCTAAACCACTTTCTCCCAATCCCTGTTTGTCCTTCATGACTTCAGCACTTACCATGAGAAGCACTGCTGCCTTCACAGAGCTAGAAACAACCTCATCCCAATTCCCATGTAAGGTGCAATTTCACATGTCATCCTGCCTTCCAACAAACAAATCTGAGATCATATATTAAGGTTTACAAGTCTTAAATTAGAATAGAATGAGGTAATGTCTATAGACAGCCAGGAACCCTTCAGAAACCCATTCTCCCCTAGGATTTTGATAATATTTTTAGAGGTGAAAGAATTAGGCTTTCCAGGCAGGTATATATAAAAATTTTCTTTGTCTGTGTGGTCTAAATTGGCATTTTTAAAATTCCTACTGGATTAGTTTGAAGGTTTCTGGAAGACTAACTTACTCATCTTGTTAGACTCCAGAATACCTACAAGACTGCAGAACATAGTGGGTACTTGATAAGCAATTTTTGAATAAATGAATAAGTGAGTGAATTAGACTCATCATGGTTCTTACTCTGTACTGTACATTAGGATCAATTGGGGAACTTTTTAAAAACCCCGATGCTCAGGCCCCAATCTCAGAGCAATTAAATCAGAATCTCTGGGGCCTGGTGACCTCTATTATGTATACATAATGCAAGATACTCACACACACACACACACACACACACACACACACACACACACATCTTCTAGGAAAGTCTATTGTGCAAAGAGGGCTGAGAACCAGAAAGAAGAGATCAGTAAAATTACATAAAAAACTAAGCTTCTTAGTTTTCTCTTTCAATTTCAATAGAAGCTACTCATATATGAGACCATTGGGAATATCTGAATAACAGGAATGAAATGGATTATTAAAAGTTATCCTCATATGGCTTATTGATTGTATTAAATGAAGAGAATGCCTGTAAAGTTTCACTAATTGACTAAATATGAAGGTACTTCAAAAAGTTCACGGAAAAAATAGAGTAAGAAGATAACACAATCTTTCCATAAACTTTTTGAAATACCCTCGTGTGTTTGTATGTAGGTATATGTATATATGTAAAGATATACATATGTATATATGTATATCATTAAACATTCATTAGTTCTCTTTCCACTGTTTTGAATAGTACATGAATTAGATTAACTATCCCGATTATGCAGAGAAATTTAGCTTAATGACCTACAATTACTTTAATGGCTCTGAAATTCAGAAGGTAAGAAGACACTGTGTTTCTTCCACTGAGCATTAAATATAAAATGCCTCTGATTGACTGTCATGAAAACCCAATTTTATTGCTATTTGAATTATTCAGAATCAATATCCAACATTAGCCAGCTTGGGGAGGCTCCAATATAATGCAGCGTCTGCAAGTAGCGTTTCCTTATATTGAGTAATGGTGCTTCGTGTGGGGGATAATGAGCTGTTTGCCGCACGTCATCACTTCAGATGCGTCGAGAATTAACAACTTTATCTTCCCTTTATATTATGTAATAAAAGGGATTACTTCATAAAGATGAACAATCTTCAAGGTTATGAAACATTTAAAACTCAGTTGGACTCAAGGAATCCAGCCTCCTCTGTAAGAAGAGACAAAGGACAAGATATTGGGTTTTAATTGTTTGCACAAGAGAGAAATTTGGTCAAATTATGTTTGTAGCTATTTGGTGAGTAAGCTGCAATGTTGTATTTCTCCAAGCTGAGAATTGCTTAAAGGCATAAATAATACACCACAGCAGTCTTGCAGAAGCTTCACTTAAGATGACTACAGGTGACTGTCAGAAGTGGAGCTGCTTGAAGCACTTTTCAAAAAAGCATCATGAAGAAGTGTGAGACCAATAGTCAAAAATGATAATAAAATATTAGGCATTTATCAGTGTTTACTGTGTCACTGGACCTGTGCTAAAATGCTGACTACATTTTGTCATTTAAGTCTCAAAACAAACTTGTGAGGGAGGAACTATTGTGATCTCCTCATTTATAGACAAGGAAATTAAAGAGATAAAATAAACTTTCTTCCCTCCATCTCTAAGTGTAGAACTGAGATTCCAAAACACTCTGTATGACTGCAAAATAGAATCCGTTAAATAAGCATGTATCATCCTTCTAACATGCCATAGGAGAAGGAACAGAGAAACAAAGTAAAATGCCATGGAAAACATCAAAAACTCGGAATGCCTATCAAAACAAAAACTGGATGGTTTCTACTAAATTCCACAAGGCTCACACGTGCCCACCTACTTGCTAAGTGTACCGGCGCACCTGTAAGCAGATACATTCCTCATTCCCACCTTAAGGAAGGAGGAAGGGGAACACCCCCATCCCACATTCATACCCAAACTTGGCAAAGCAGCAGAAACTTCACTCCATATCCCCTAAGAGCTATTTGTACTGTTTCCTTTCCTCTCATTAAAGTCCTGGCTCAGGCTAATAAATCAGCATACAATTTGTGTATAATCTAATTTTTGTCTTGTGTTTTATTTGGTGTAGGTGGAAGCAGGGGAAAAATAAAAGAAAAAATAAAAGCAACCACTATGAAATGAAGACTAATGAGAACTTAGACACTTAAGAAAATATCCTTTAGATATTTTCTAATATATTTTAGAAATACCTAGAAATGCCCACTCTGCAGTATGAGATTGTCAGAATTGAAGAAAATGAACCTGACCTCTTCCTTCTGTGGAATTGTGACTTGTGACAGCAAATATAACCACATATATATTATTTTTTCCATCCAAATACCTAGAAATCATGATGAGTTTTCACTGTACGTAGTTATTTCTCTGAGTCTGTACTGCCTCCTGATCTCTGGGTAGCTCACAGGCTGTGCCATTAGGAGGTGTTAATTGTGTCCTGAATGTGTCCTTTATTTTCCTTCCCAGCCTTTTATAGCACAGCCAATAATAAATCCCAAGCCACCCCCAAATCATCCCACAGAGAAAACTTGGTGTTCTTTGAAACTCGCCAGATATATTAGGTACCCCAGTAGGGAACAGAGCAATTACGTAAGTTAATGGTATTCAAAGATATAAGTTGAAGGAAGAAGCAGCAGCAGAAAAGAATAGCAAAGTGGATTTGCAAGATGAGAGTTCCAGTCCAAACCCTCATCAGTAAACTTGTTCTTTGGGAATGCACATGTATTTGGAATCAGGGCATTTGCTGAAGCAGTGGAATATTACCAGGAAAGTGGCTGTGTACATCATTCCCTTCTCTCATTTGTCACCAGGACCTGAACACGCCCAAGCATTGTACTTTAATTTCAGTTTATCTGGTGACAGTTCACCTTCAGAATGGGAAGAGTTAAGACGGATCTTAAGACAAGTCATGATTTCATCTCATTTACAAAGTAAAACAATAAAACTTATTTTTGCAAGTGCAAAATATGTTTTTGCCCATTTACAGATAGCAATTTGAAAGTACATTACTTTAAAAACCTAATAGGAGGAGTCTTACATAAAACCAGAGTCACAATGAAGCTTGAAACTTTCCCTTGCTGGGAGGAAAGGAAAAAAAAAAGCAGAACTGGTCCTGTTCTGGAGAAAACGGGTGAGATCTTGCTATGCGTGAAACGTGGTATCCATTTTTAATAACAGTAAAAAAGGAAATTTACTGCCCCCTCCTGGTTCTGTATGACAAAATTCTATTATATTTAACACCGAATAACATAATTATGTAGGAGTCAACAGTGAACAAATCTTAGTTCCTCTCTCTTTGCTGAGAGAGCAAGGTTGATTTGCAATTCTGAAAGGATAATGAAAGGGCCAGTGTTATTATTTAAAATAAAAAATAGATTTCCTGGTTTCCCTCAAGTGTTTATCATCGGATACAAGGAACAGTATCAAACTGAATTACCAAGTATCATCTCTGATAAATCAAATGAGGAACACTGCTGGAAAAAGGCAAACCGTGTTGTACAGCCCACTGCTTGCAGAGAATACACAGCCCCAGAAAATGCCTTAAAATGATAGCATTTCGACATATTTGGTTCATTTATAGAAAAAAGAAGGAGGAAATATCCCCTGTCTGTAGAATTTTAGAAGAACTGATGACTCATCTGAGCTCGTAAATGTTGACTTTGAGGCTGTCTTTGTCCATTCAGGCTGCAATAAGAAAATACCATAGGCTGGGTAGCTTATAAATAACAGAAATTTATTTTCTTATACTTCTGGGAGCTGGGAAATTTAAGATCAAGGCACCAGCAGATTTGGTGTCTGATGAGGGCCCTTTTCCTGGTTCATAGAAGGCACCTCTTTGCTGTGTCCTCATGTGGTGGAAGGGGGAAGGGAGATCTCTGGGGCCTCTCTTACAAGGGCACTAATCACATTCATGAGGGCTCTGACCCCATGACCTAATCACTTCCCAAAGACCCCATCTCTAATACTATCACTTTGGGGAATAATTTCAACATGTGAATTTGTCAGGGACACAAATATTCAGACCATGGCAGAGGCCATTACCTGCTTCTCCCAAATTGCTAAGTGGACATCTTGCAAGTCCTCAGCAAAGAGACGTGGGGTTCTCCCAGATCATTTTCTTGGTGGATGATGATTGGGTGAGTGCTCTGTGCTGAACCCAGAAATGATGGTGGGAACCTAGAGCAGGACACCCAAATCCATCAAGCTAAGACCTAAAAGACATAGTACAAAAGTCCATGGGTCTAGTTGAGGCTCATCACCAGGTATTAAAAAGGCTCCCATGCAATTGCAAAAAATATCTTTATATGGGATTCATGTTGTTCTTGGTTTTTATTTATTTATTTTATGTTATTTTATCAATATACAATGTGGTTGATTATTGTGGCCCATTACCAAAACCTCCCTCCCTCTATCTCTCCCCCCTCCCTGCCAACAACCTCATATCTGTCCACTTGTCATAACAACTTCAACAAATTGTGAATGTTGTGTCTTCTTCCCTATCCAGGCATTTATATGGAATAACAAAAGACCATGCATAGCCAAAGCAATTCTGAACAAAAAAAAAAAAAAATAAAGCTGAAGGCATAAAAAATTCTCTATAATGAGAACTACAAACCACTCCTTAGAGAAATTAGAGAGGATACAAGAAGATGTAAAGATATCCCATGCTCTTGGATTGGAAGAATCAACATAGTGAAAATGTCCATACTACCCAAAGTGATATACAAATTCAATGCAATCCCCATCAAAATTCCAATGACATTTTTCTCAGAAATGGAAAGAACTCTCCAGACATTTGTATGGAATAACAAAAGACCATGCATAGCCAAAGCAATCCTGAGCAAAAGAATAAAGCTGGAGGCATAACACTACCTGACTTTAAACTATACTACAAAGCTATAATAACCAAAACAGTATGGTACTGGCATAAAAACAGACACACTGATCAATGGAATAGAATAGAGAATCCAGAAATCAACCCACACACCTACAGCCATCTGATCTTTTATAAAAGTACCAAGCCTATAAACTGGGCTTGCTGAAGACTGCCTCTTCAGAAAATGTTGCTGGGATAACTGGATATCCATATGCAAGAGAATGAAACTAGACCCATATCTCTCACCATGTATCATTCTTTGTTTTGAAAATGAAACTTTGTTCCTCAAAAACATTAACGTAATGTATATAATAAAATAAAAATAAAGATCACAACATAAAATAGGACTCAAGACACCCCCCACAGCCACTCACTTCCCAGAGGAAACCAGTTACAGTTGTGTGTGTAGAACCTTCCAGAAATGTTATGCATATACAAACAAATATAATCTATAATTGTATTATTGTTTTCTACCCTAATAGGAATCCATTGTATATGACTTTTCAGCCCTTTGTATTTTCATCAGTTATATAACTTTGAGATCACTCCATAGTGGTACCTTTAAATCTTTTGAATCGACAGATTCATGGTACTCTGTTTTATAACCAGCATATGTTCAACTAATCCTCACAACCACTCTGGCATAGTAGGTAGCTATATTGTCATTGTCCAGATGAGGAACAAGAGAAAACTGTTTACCCAAAGCCAAAGAAGATTTAGTGGGGGATCTATGATTAAAATCCTTATGATCACCCTTTCATCCACTGAATTATACTGCCCCTTCGTAAATATTAGCTATTGCTATTATTGTAAGTTTTACATTAGCATTAAAAACCAAGACAAGTGGGTTGTAAAAACACTGGTGTCGGGCCAGCCCCATGGCGCACTTGGGAGAGTGTGGCGCTTGTCCCGCCGTGGGTTCAGATCCTATATAAGGATGGCCGGTGCGCTCACTGGCTGAGCGCGGTGCTAGTGACACCAAGCCAAGGGTTGCAATCCCCTTACCGGTCACAAGAAAAAAAAAAGACAAAAAAAACACTGGTGTCAACATCACCACTCAGACAACATTGCCTGCCCCCTCTCCAAAGCCCTGCCATCTCTCCAAAGCCCTGCCATCTCTCCCCAAAGCTCTCGCACCTCTCAGATCCTTTCTACTTAGCTCTGATGAGAGCTACTTAGGGGTGACTAATCAAGTGTCAAATACCAGAAGTTGCTGCACTCCTGAATTACTTAGAAGCACAGGGCCCCCTCATCCCCAACCACAAATATTCACTCTACCCTACAGGGGGTGAGACCAGGCACAGATGTCAGCATACTGAAGCTACATTTGGATTTCTTACTGATGAATATTGCAGCCAACGTATCCATCTGGCCAGCGAGATAAATAATGTAAAAATGTAGATATGCCTACATAATTCATTCAGTATTGATGAACAGGGCCCTTAATTCAGACTGCTCCTACAAATCATTTAATTATGGGTCATGCAATTGTAAGAGAGAAACAATATCTTAGCTGAGTTTAAATGGGTGCGGGTTGGATACTTTCTAGTGCACAAGAAGAAATTCAAAAACCCCTTGATTATTTTAAAGAAATCTGTGGATTCTCATCGGCATCACACAAACATGGTACTAAGCACACAAAACTCAGCTTTTCACAGCAAAATGCTATGTGTTGTTCAGCTACAGGGTGAAGAATCAATCAATGGCATAAGCCACTTTCATCAGGAAAAAGTGGCTATAAGAGAATAAGATGTTTTTAGCTTCCCTGAAAATAGCATACTTCCTAAGGAGATAGCCAAGATCACATGAAGTGATATGATAGCTGTTATGAAGACAAAAAAAAAAAAAAAAACCCCAGAAAATAACAAGTGTTGACAAGACCATGGAGGAACTGGAACCCTGTGCACAGTTGGTAGGAATGTAAAATGGGACAACCTCTGTGGATAACAGTATGGAAGCTCCTCAAAACTTTAAAAATAGAATGACCACATCACCCAGCAATTCTACTTGTGGGTCTATGCCTACAAGAATTGAAAGCAGGGTCTCAAAAACATATTTGTGCACCCACATTGATAGCAGCATTATTCACAATCACGAAAAGGTGGAAGCATCCCAACTGTCAATCAATGGATAAATACAATGGAATATTATTCAGCCTTAAAAAGAAAGGAGATTCTGACATGTGCTACAATGTGGATGAATCTTGAGGGCATTATTCTAAGTGAAGTAAGCCAGTCACAAAAGAACAAATACTGTATGACTGTACTTATATGAGGTACCTAGAGAAAGTGAAATCACAAAGAGAGAAAGTAGGATGGTGGTTGCCAGGGGCTGGTGAGAGAGAAGAATGAGGACTTGTTATTTAATGGATTTAAAGTTTCAATTTTGTAAGACGAAACTTTTTGTTTGTTTGTCTCCATAACATACGAAAATGTGAATGCATTTAACACTACTGAACCATATGCTGAAAAATGGTTAAGATGGTACATTTTATGTTACATGTATTTTACTACCATTAAATTATTTTAAGTTATATTTAGCAAACATAGGAAGTCAGTTGAAGCAGTACGGCATTGCTTATCCTGCACTGACTCAGATCCCACATACAGACCGGTTCCCGCTCACTGGCTGAGCGAGGTGCGGGCACAACACCGAGGGTTGCGATCCCGTTGCTGGTCCCGGTCCAGTATGGGCATGACACTGAGGGTTGCGATCCGTTGCCGGACACGAAAAAAGACAAAAAAAGGGGGAAAAAAAAAAAGAAATCAATTAATGTCACGGCAGCATGATGTCAAGGTATGAGGGATAGATCCTCGAAAGACAGTAAATGAATCATGGTTCTGCTATTTACTCATGAACTTCAGCAACATTCTTAACCCTTCAGGAGTACCACCCCATCACCTATACGAAGAGTAAATAAGGTCATACACTGGTGAAAGAAGCCCATGTTTCCTACCATTTGTAGGAGCCCCCATCTCTCTAACTGCACCCCACATATCTCTCCTAGCTCACTATACTCCAGCAGTACTGAGCTCACTTCTGTTTCTTCTCCATGCCAAGCTCTTTCCAGCCTCTGGGCCTTTGCACTTGCTTTCCCCCCCTGCCTGAACACCCTTTCTTGAATCATCTGTGGCTGGCCGCTCCTCAACCTGTAGGACTCCACTCATATGTTATCTCCTTAGTGATGGCTTCACTTTGGAAATAATTGTTGTAAAGACCATTCTCTCCTAACATGACCACCTCTCCCCAAGACCAATAACTCTTTATTTCATCCCCCTATGGATACCTTTACATCATTTATCAAAACCTGTATTTATCTTGTTCCTATATCTGCTCACTTTTTTAATAACCCATCTTTCCCACTCTAATATGCACTTTATAAGGACAAGGACAGGTCAGTACCATTCACCACTCTGACTCCAGCACTTAGAATAGTGCTGGCATACCTAGCACATAGAAGAGACCAATAAATAAATAGATCAGCTGTTATAATTTTGTGGCTTTGTACTGATGAGACAAGAAAGCAAAAAATGGAGACACCTTAGCATGGAACTCAGTGATCAGGTTCTTCATAGAAAATAGCCACCACCTAGCTGAGAAGTAGTCATTGTCTGTTTAACAAGGCAAAGAAATGCACTTTCTCACATCTTCAACTCCAGGCTTCCCCTGCACAGAAACCATTCCACCACACTTCCCCCTGGTTAAATAAAGGGAGTGCCAAACTCACAGTCCCAAAAGCACATGCTAATCACACATTCCTGGTCCAGCAGCATCATCAATAACCAGACAATGTGACTGGGACTTTCACGTGGTTTATCACTTGCCAGCTTCAAAGAGACTTGCTGAGTTGACAGAGAGAGTCGATACTGGATGTGTCATGTAAAAATCACTATATTTCTAGGTAAAAAATGACTTAAGCATCTCAGGCTCACAGGCTATCTTAACTCATCTGGTTGACTATACATGGATTTTTGGCTATTAAATCTCTGCTTCTAAAATTCTGAGTCAGGCATTTTTGAATTCAACATAAGGAGTGTCAAAATGTGTCATGCAGGTGCATCATCCTGCTCTTAAATTTCTCATGCTCTAATAGAGTAGATGCTGTTGGAGGGTGCACAGTTCATCCCAAACTAGCTAATGCACAGAAAGTGGGGATTTGATTTATCACAAAATGGAAAAGTTCAAGGCTTCAGGCCCAATTAGTTGAAAGTGCTGACAGTCAAATAATGTGAGAAATAAATATCTTTTTAACACTTTGCTTTGTGTTCAGACTGGCTCTCTTCCTTTTCTTTGTCAGTCTGGACTGCTCTACCAGAATACCGTAGACTGGGTGCCTTTTAAATAGCAAACATTTATTGCTCACTGTTATGGAGGCTGGGAAGTCCAAGATCAAGGCACTGGCAGAGCCGGTACCCTGGAAGGGCTCCCTCTCTAGTTTGCAAATGGCCAACTTCTCACTGTAACCTTGCATGGTGGAGAGCAAAGAGAGGAAACAAGCTCTCCTGTTTCTCCTTATAACAGCATTAATCCCATTCATGAGGGATCCATCTTTATGATGTAATCACCTCCCAAAGGCCCCAGCTTCTAACACCATCACATTGGGGGTTAGGATTTCCACATATGGATTTGGGGGAGATACAAACATTCATCCCATGTCACCCATGCAGTATCAACATGGTTATCAGCTACTCCAGACCTACGTCTTGTTAGTTTCACAATCCCATGAGAAAGAAACTCTTCCCAGGACAAGTCTCATTGGATAGACTTGGGTCACATGTGCATTGGCGAACCAATCACCATGGCCAGAGGAATGAAGGAGGCTGACTGAATAAACATGAGTCATGGGCAGATACTAGAGTCAGAGGAAGCCTTAGTCCTGTCTGAATGACAGGGATTGTAAGTGCAGGGAAGGCACAGTTGCTCAAATGATTCTGAGACAGATCCCATTCCAAGAAGTGGAAAGAGCAAGGTCTAAGAAAGCAAGCAAAAGCAAGGAGGCAAACAGATTTTAGTTGCAGAAATGGGCAGGTGATAATATAGTTGGCTACAAAGTATGGGGAAAGTAGCAAAACAAAATCTAAAAGAAAATTTTTTTAGATGTTTTTAAATGCCACTTGTAATCTTCCAGTCACATATATATTCAGAAATTGCAAAGAGGAGGAAGGAGGGGTGGCCATAAAAAAAATATACCCAAAAGAAGGTATCTGAGGTGGGTTTTGAAAAGCAAAGAGGGATTTGCAGTGAGCAGTCTTGGCAAAGGAAAAATATGTGCAAAGATGGGCAATTTCTTCCATGACTTCTAACAACAGCACTATAATCCCCATTCTAGAAATGAAGAAACCTACCTAAGGTCACTCTATTTCTTGTATAGAATTTGTCTCATGGCAGTCTAATTCCAGAAACTCTAGGGCCACTGTGACATTCGAGCAGGGTGAGTCGATGCAACTGTAGTGGGTCCATTCACATAGACTATGAGGTTAATGGCACCCCACAGAGTTGGGCACTGCACACCAGATCCTGCATTCCCCACAGCACCAGGGAGGGAGAAGCAGGGTTCAAGGCAGCAGTGGTAGGCAGAACCTTGACCCCAAGGGACCTTCATACCCTAAGGAACCCAGACAGTCTTGGTTAATGGTCTCACGAAACACACCATTTTATTTCCTGATTTTGTATAGCAGACAAGGATTTAAAATGGATTCTGCCACATAATTCTTTTCCTTCCATCTCTCAGGATAAAAACCACCCATCAACAACAAACCAGGCATCATTGGGCCAGGTGAGCAGCTGCATTTTTAAAGAAATGTGTTTTCCAAGTGTCTTTATCCAGGTGGGAAATGAAGCCAGAAAGGAAAAGTCACTAGAGAAAATAAACTCAGCCAATTTGGGATTTTTTGCTCATAAAACTCCTTGGGAATTTTCAGCAGCAGAAGCAATGAAGTTCTGTCAGAGAATAAATTGGTGGGGACACCAAGGTCCTTATAGATTATAACCTCCTTCCTTGCCAATTACAAACTTGGCAATCATTTGTTTATTAACCTGATGGCTTGCTACATTCCATGGCAGCCCCTATTTATAATGCAGCAATAAAGCTGTAGCATTCAAAATCACTAACCCCATCTGTCCCTCCTCACCCCGGCCCCACACTTTAAAACACTTTAGAAGATAATTCGATAGAACAATGTTAAAAAACAAAAACAAAAACAAAAAAAGTTTAAAACTTTCTCCTGCATTGCCTCAGGGAAAGTTTCCCTTTTCTGTGTGTGTGAGTGATAAGGTTCAGCCCCTTAAATTCAGTCTGAATGAGGAGTGTTTGTTAAAGCCTTTATTTGGAAACACTGCGACTTAGTCCCAAGCGGCAATCTCTTCGCTACTTCCTGCTGCTGCACACAGACATCGTTAGAAGGAAGGAACATAGCTAATCCCAAACACAGATGCTTCTCCCATTACACCTCCTCCTTAGATTTCCAACTTCACTGCCCACCTTGCCAGTCTACAAGACTTAACCACCATCTCTTCAAAGATGCCTCCACATCTAGATTCTTCAGCTCCAATCTGCCTCGATTCTTAGCTATCCCCTTTTCTAGTTGCCTTCAAGAGACTTTCTCTAGTCTGACTGCCAACAGAATCTGCAGTGCAGCCTCTCAAGGATGCAGCACACGCTGTTCTAAAAAGCAAGCCAGCTTCTCTTCCCGACAAATCCCACTGTTGTGAAAACACCACTGCCCTTCTCCTGGTTGCACAGACTCATGACCTTAGAGTCACCACATCAGGCAGATATAATGGTGACCCTCCCGTATATGCACCTTTACAATGTCAGTGCACACTGTCCTGACTTGTCATGGGCTAATGTTCAACCTCAGAGTTTCTTTTTTCTGGATGCTGAAACTGCTTTTCCCACCTGTGCAGCAAGCCAGAGTGCTGGAGACGCAGAGCCCCCCAACCAAAGACTAATGACAGTTGTGGTATAAATACCCCAGTTCCCCAGGCCTTGAGTGGGCTAAGTCTACAGTGTGTATCTACACTGGTTGCAAACATTCCTATAGTGGGATTAAGCTTCAGTTACACATAGTGGCCAGTGGTTTGATAAAACACAGCCTACCTGCAACACCTTACCATTCCACTATCCCAGTCACCAGGGTTTCCTCCCAAATAAACTTCTGTTATGTAAATCCTATCCTCAGGCCTGCTTCTGGGGGAAACCAACTGAGCCAACAGTGACATCTTCCTGTCCATATTCCCCACATGCTCTCAGTCCCCAAGTCCTACCCAACCCACCTTCACACCCTCTAAGATTAATCTTCTCCATGGGATTGTAGGATCTTGCCACATCCCTGCTACCTGCAGAGATGTCAGGAGAGGATTTAATAAAGCTGGAACATGAAGGGTAAGCAGGAGTAACCAGCCAGAACTAAGAAGGTACATGAGGAAAGAGTGAGGAAAAGAGGTTCAAAGGCCTAAAAACAAGAGAGAACATCATATGTTTGGGAAACTGAAATTTCAATTTTGTTTGGAGTGAAAAAAACAGAGGAGTGAGACAATCATAGATGCACGTGAGAAAGAAAAGATTCCCCCAGCTCTAGGCAGAAGACAAACTAGAGAAAGGCAAGATTGGGAGCGAATGTAAGATGGGTGAGGGGGACATTGTATTGTCCAGCTGCAAGGGGGTATCCAGGACTAAGATGGTAGCAGGGAAAGTGGGGAGAAGTGGGCACATTTTTAAAGATACTTAAAAAGCATTTTGATTGCAGTGCCTTCCCCATGATAGGACCCTAAGTAAACATTTTCTAAATAAACGAATGCAAGAATAAATGATTCAGTTATATTACCCTTCCGTAGAAGGCATTGGACTGAGGCTTAGGTGTTGAGCTTCAGAAGAGGATGCCCTGGACCACTGGGTAGATGACAACATCATCTGCTAAGATGGAGAAGACTGTGAGAAAATAATTCTAGGAGGATGAGAAGAAAGGTGAGGATGGGTCACAGTAAAACTCAAAATCTTATTACTGGGCCTAGTCATGAGACAGATTAGCTGGACCATGACCAGGAAAAATGCACCATTTCAAAAACATGATATCAGACACACATGAGCAGAGGAGTAGCTGGCAGATCCAGATGACAGAAAGTTACAACACCGTGCAGACCGATGGTGTTGACACTTAGGGTTCGTAGATAAGTTCACCTTGTATTTTAACCTCACTGTACATGGAAACAGCCTCTGATGGCAAATAATGATAATTGTCACTGTTTGTTGAGTCCTTCTATGTTCCATCATTCATTAATGAAATAAATATTTGTTAAACCTCTCTAATTAGCCCATTCCAGGAACAGGAACACTGAACTACACAGACAGAAATATCTTCCTTCATGGAGCTTACAGTTGTTTTTTTATTTTTTTGTTTGTTTGTTTGTTTGTTTGTGTGTGTGTGTGTGTGTGTGTGTGTGTGTGTGTGTGAGAGAGAGAGAGAGAGAGAGAACAAAATCACTAAAATATATGTAATATTATATGATGCTAAATGCTACATCTAAAAAGCAAGTGTGGGAGTGAGAGATGTAGGGGCATGCAATTTTCAATAGGAAAAGTCTCACTGAAAATGTGGTACTCAAGTCAAGTTCTAAGGTCGGGATGGAGGAAGACCTAGGGGTGCCTGGGGAGGTTGCTCCAGGTAGAGGAAGCAGACAATGCAAACATCTAGAAGAAGAACCAAGTCTGGAACAAGGGGGGTGGGATGGGATCAATGAAGAGAAAAGTAACAAGAGAAGAGGTGAGAAAGTTGGCAGGAACCAGAGTGTGCAAAGCTTGGGGGAAATCGCAGGGACTTTGGCTTTTATTCTCAGTAAGGTGGAAGCCCTGAAGGCAGAGGGCAGAGGGCAGGTTATTCACAAGGAGCGGGGCAACAGGGAAAGCAGCGTCAAAAGGAAGATGCACTAGTCCAGGCAAGAGACGATGGGTTGGACAGGGTGAGGGTCCCCATGGTGGGAAGCGGTATAGAAATTTCTCAATAGATTTTGAAGCCAACAAGATTTCCTGGGGAGGGATTAGATGCTCATTATTTAAGAAATAAGAGCATCAAGAATGACTCCAAAGTTTTGGTCTGAGCAATCCTTATTATAACCTTTAAAGCAGATTGTATCATCTCATTTGCAGGGTGTATGTGTTGTTTTTATGCACTCTGGTGCTCCTTTGGGGGGACCACCACTGTTTGTAGCCTAGAAGGATCTGGTCATCACCCCATTTCTCTTCCTTGTGAAAGGAGTACTCCCTGACACATGACACAAGCTAAGTCCATCCTTTTCCTCAATGAATTTGGTCTTCTTAGAACTATGGGGGAAGATGGTCTCTCATCTCCTTCGGTCACATACTTAAGGGCCATCTAGGCTTGAAGTTGTCAGGGGCCATTTTCCTACCATCGAATGTGGTACTTCAGAGCAACCAGTGCCTAGACATGGAGAATTTCCTGACTGCAATGTTTGGGTTTCTGGATCCAGCCATACTTGAAACAAATATTCTTACCTTGCTGAAGCTAATTTGAACCCAATTTCTTTCACTTGCAAATGGGAGTATCTTGATAATGTATGAGCTAGACCATCACTATCCAATACGGTAGACATCACCACGCAATGCTCTTGAGCACTTGGAATGTGGCTAGCACAAAAGGAGATGCATTGTACATACAAAATGCACAATGAATTTCAAAGAATTAGGATGAAAAAAAGCATATAAAATATCTGTTTAATTTTTATATTAATTATGTGGTGAAATGATACTTTGGGTTATATAAAATATATTATTGGGTTATATAAAATATTATTAGATTAATTTCACCTGTTTTTTTTCACTTTTTAAAAAAAAATGACTACTAGAAAAACTAAAACTACATATGTAGTGTGCATTATATTCTGTTGGACAGTGCTGTTATAGATGAATATTTTGGTTTCAAGAAGGTAAGTAAACCAAGTTACAGTCTTATAGTTCTTGAGACATACAGCTCGGATTTGGACTTTAGTCAGTCCCACCCCAAACCCATTGTATTTTTGCTGTGGTTGCCTCCCCCACACCCCACTATTAGGCAAATCACCTCTTGCAACACCGAATCATCTCTCAAAGGGTGGGCAGCATATTTCAGACCAGTAGGTTGCCTGTATCTCATTTCACGTGAAGCACAGGTGGCTGTATCGTCTGCCAACTTGCAAAATTGCCAGGTGATTCACTTTAAAAGGGCTCCCTTAGAAAAGCAATCCATCTGGCCAGTAGCCTCAGGCCATTCACTCTCCTGCTTCCCGTTGCCTTCGGGCTGGGCACCAGCCAACATGCTGATCTAGCCTGCAAGCTCCCTGCCTCAGAGATATTTGCTGCACTATCTCTGGGGCTGAGTGAGTTTATAGGGAATCAAATCCGCACTTAAGGTACCAGGGAACTGTTCCACCGAAACCCACAACACTATAATTACCATAAACCCTTCAGCGCCACTGGCTCTGAGAGGTAAAAGAAATTAAATCAATGGGCATAGATCGAATCAGGAGCAATCTTATGGGAGATTCATGTAAATGCACAATCTTACATTGGAAATGAGTTTTAAGATTAATACCCTTCACAAATGGAAAAGTATAAGGAAGTATGTAGGAGAATATGATGTTTCAACAATATGTCCACCCTTCTTTTTACAAGCTGTCAGCTATATTGTATGAAGAGCTCCTGAAGCTCAATGTTCTCAGTATTTTTTTTAAACCCTGTAAAGCAAATTCTTCAAGAGAATAACAAGTGATGCATGCTTGAAATTTATTTTTAAATCAAGAGCAAAATGAAACCCTTTAATTAATCTCGGAGAATTTAGCTCCTTCCCTTTCAGATTTGTCTTTTGCACAGTTAGATGCTTAAAATAATTGCATCTGCTCATGTGAAACGGCTGCAGTAATTCAGTGGGTTTATACTTGTGCAACCTTTTAAAAACAGGCCTTAAAACATTCATCTGTTGAACCAATTTACCAGCTTTCAATAAAGCATCTTTAAGATACTTTCTGTTACATTTATATGACATAAGCTATATTATTTTAATAATCTGTGCTTGAGATATATGATGATGAGGGAATTATCGCTCACCTGGGGAGATGGTGTAATTAGAAAAGAGGCACAGTCGGGGAATAAAAATGATTAAAAAAAAAAAAAGCTTGCTGAAATTAACCAGCCACTGCTACTAGGATGCTATGATGTTGGATTAAGTTGTTGAGGAAACATTGGTGTGAGAAGCAGAGAGCAGGAAAACCAAGCAAACTTGTGATGCCTGAAATAATTACTATTACTTACTTGTCATTTCTCAAAGCTCACGGGGAGTAAGGATGCGCACCCATCCAGGGCAGACAAATGAACACTTGCCCCACAGCCAGTCGAGGGGGCTGCCTGAGTTGAGCTAATGTGCTGGGGCAAAAAGAGAGCAGGTGTAATTATACTAATGATTTATTGAATGTTTGATTAATTGGAAATTAAGTGAACACACAGTGGCAGAATTGTCATAGAAAATCGCTCGGCTGTTGGCTTAAAAGGTATTCTATTTCCCTTCAGTAAAGCAATTAAGAGCATCTTAAATCATTGGGGAAAAAAACATTGGTAAGGAATTGTCCAATGCAGGGAAAAGATCTTCACAGATCTCCATTGGGTGGCGTTTGAAGATGGCACATTTTTCACACATACGTTATCTACAAAACCACATCATTTTATTACTTTAGAACCTAACTCTCCCTTCATTTAAGAAAAGGAATGGAAAGTAAGAAAATAGATTATGGCCTCAAGGGAGCTGGGAAGATAGTGGTGTGTGTGTGTGTGTGTGTGTGTGTGTGTGTGTGTGTGTGCGCGCGTGCATGCGTGTGGGTGTGTGGCAAATAATACTCGGGGTCTCTCCTAGCCCACACAATGACTTTGTGTGTAGTAGTTAAGAGTGACCCTTTAATGAGGACTCAGCACCAAGGGAGGAGGGCTTGGTGAGAAGAGTTGAGACTGACCTTCGGCACCAACTCCCCCGCCCCCCAGTCGGGTGTCTGTGTGCAGAAAACAAATGCAGACATTCACATGGCTTCTCCTATTTCCCATGCAAGCATTGAGGGAGGGATGGAAAAGGGCCTTCCTTCAAGAACAAGGGTTGTGAGATCCTCCCTAGCTCCACTGATTGTTATTCCTAGATATCCCTTTACAGGGCACCTGCTCCTTCTGTACCACACTGCTTACCCATCTCCATTCCCTCTATCTTCTCCTTAGTCCCTTTCTCAGAGGAGCACAGTCAAGAGTTACAAGTGTAATGTTTTCTGTGTGGTGCCTTGAGCTTGGGGAAGGAAGAGGCTGATGCAAATTGAATACATAAATAAGAATTTAATAAACTTTCTCTTTTGTTCTCTTATATCACTACTAAAGTTGCAGGATCGGAAATTTAAAATGAACTTTAGAGCAGAAACAGGGGAGGGGGTGGTCTTACGTGTGCCTTGTAGGTTTGTAAATGTGCAGGAGCTTCCTGGAGAGGGCAGTTCACCAAAGATGATCCAAAACCTTCAAAGAGGTATGCCCTTTGACCTCTGATTCTTCTAGGAATTAATTTTAAGGAAATCTTAGATATACCCCAGAATGTATGTTCAGGGATGTTCACTGTAGTGATGTTTATAATGTCAAAACATAATAAAACAAAACAAATGGAAAGGTATCTAGATGCTCAATAGCATTTTCTCAAGTGTAGTTTATGGGAAAACATGGCAGGGGCTGTTAATGGTTGACTTCTCTAATGTTTTTAACATTTAAACAAAGACTTCAATCATGGATATTCATTGCATGGTAGCAAAAAACGGGGAAAGAAAATGTTTATTGTCTCAGTTTAATTATCAGAGCACAGATCAGCAGCTCCCGAACTTCTGAAGGAGGGTAGTTTAGGAAAAGCTGGTGTAGTAGCCCTGGTTCAAAATCTGCTGCTAACATCGCAATATGTTAATAAAACAGAATGCACATTACAATCTCAATTTTGCAAATAGAAATCACGTCTGGACTAACAGTTACATGTGGGGAGAAATGTGTGTGTGTGTAAGACTAAAAGATATTACACAAAAATGTTGGCATGGTTATCCCTCAGTTGAGGAATGGTTAGAGGTCATTCATTTCTTTTTTTCTTTTCTGTGCTTTTCTGTATTTGTCAGTAAAAGTAGCAATTTTTTATAATTTTTCATAATTTTATTTTCTATGACTATACAGGTCACACAAACATCTAGAACTTTATTGTGGTGAACGGGAGTGCCCAGGGATGCAAGGAGGAGATGGATGCATATGCTAGGTGACTGTGGTCACCCACTATTACAGAGGCCCTGAAGAGGACAATTTCCTGTTATTCCTAAGAATATGTCAGCTCTGGCCATATGTCTTCTAAGACTGGAACTCTGCCACACACTTTATTTTTTTAAAAAAAGAAAAAGACTGCAGCTGTAGCCATTGGAACAACTAAGCCAATTAAAGAAGTCTCAAAAGTGTAACAGTGTTGCCCTTCAGAAAGACCAGTGTTGGCAAAACCAGAAAATGAGAACAACTCTATTAGACCAATGGCACATCCCAGCATCTAGAAACAGGTAAATCTGTTTTGTCCCCATGCACAGAAAGATACAATTAACACGGCTGCAAAGTAAGTGATACTGCCTCATTATCAGCCATCAGACTGTCCTGCAGGGGCCCCCATCCAAAGCTGGGAGGGGAGGTTACTAATTATCATGCCAAATTAAGCCTTGATTATTCCCCAAGAGACACCTGTTAATTGGGCTGCTACATTACATAACTGTTCTGCGCATTAATAATTGAGTTGCAACAACTTGATTTTCTCCTGTAAATGTGATGTTTTTCACTCTCCTAGTTTCCAGTTGCCCTGTCTTCAAAATTGGGCTCTGAGAGCCCAGGAAAGATACTGTGGTAGTGAAAGAGGAATTCAGGTCTCACCTACTCACAGAAGCGGCAGAAAGGAATTCAACATAGACTGCTTTATAACAAAGACCCTACAAAATCAGCCACTAGTACTGAGTGCCCAGTTTTTCATAAGAGTGAAAGGTGGTCAACAAAATTGTCCATCTAACTAACATTCTGAACCCTCCTTATTTTTTACTTATAGACATACCCCATCCTGGTAGTTCTGTTGTTATTGTTATTTTAAAGAACTTTCTTACACTGTAAGAGGCTCACTCCCAGGTTTATCTTGTATATTTCATTCCCCAGTCCTAAAAGCAGCCACTTCTCCAGGAGTTTTTGTTCCCTTTACTGGAGAATGGTATTAGAAACCAAGATCTGAGTACTAGGGCAGCTCACTGCTGCTGGGGTGCCCTTGCTCCTAGGACGTCTCAGCTGACAGAGCAAGGACATATATGAGAATACATAAAGTACATGGAAGAATTTGTATTATCTTTCAATTCTTTTTTTCCACGAACATTTTGAAGTAGGCTTATATGTGTATACTTGTCCATGTCTATGAATATTTCTATACTTAAACCATCCACATCTATATTAAGCTAAACATGATTTCATACTGACGCCCAAGTCTGGTCATAATGACATAAATTGCTCTACACTTCTTCTCTTGCTTATCTATAACCTCCCACTCAAACAGTGAGAAACCTTTGCCCAGTATGTTCTGAGTAACTTCATTGGAGTTGCATTCCCACTAGATGTGTGCCAAACCATTTGTTCATTTAAAAGGACTTTGGATCCATGTAGCAAAAACCAGGGTTGGTCCACCATGCTCCTCTTACTGAAACATTTGCCACAAATTGCTGCCAAGAAACTCTAGGGCCACAGGGTCCTGGTGCTTCCTCATTATGAACCATCAAGCTTGTTGGTGCATCTGGTTGGGGCATTAAAAAAATCCACACATCATTCCAAGGTTCCAAATGAAAGTTAAAAAATAGCCATGAGGGACTGCCATGCCAAATAGAGAATCTGGCACAACTCAGATGAGTGAGATCTGGTATTTCTTTTTGAAAACTGAAATCCAGAAACAGCTAAAGGAGCAAGAAACTGAAGGCAAAACAAATCCAGACATGCAGCCAAGCAAAGATGATGGAAAGCATAAAGAGGTTGAGAAAGGAACACAATGAAATTAAATGAGGCTTCAGTTCTTGGGAAGGTTCTCCAAGACCAGATGGCAAAAGGAGTGATTTATCCTTCACGTGTTTCTGCAATACCGAGTGTTCCAAAATAATATATGGATTTGGGATAAATAGGCAGTAAGCAATCTCTCTCTCTCTCTCTCTCTCTCTCTCTCTCTCTCCCCCCCCCCACCCCCTTTTGACTCCTGCTGGGTACAGGGAAAAGCAACCATATTATAAATGGTCTGGTATCCTTTTTCCAACAGTTACCAGACCCAAGAGGGGTGCAGAATACTTGGCCTGCCACAATGGCCTCCAGGTTTGCTGCTCAGTCTGCAGTGAGGAGAGAAGTCCTGAGCCCAGCCATAGCATGTGGGCAGATATGGCGGGCAGCACCACCTCAGCTATGTTTGTCTAGGTTTGTCTGGAGAGTTGTCTCCTAACTCTGAGATGCTGTGTCTGCAAGTGAGTCTGAATTTGTGTTTCCATCCCAGAGACAGCCTTGTTTAGTTGTGTGGAGCATGGACTGCCTGTGTTCGATTCATGGTTCTGGCACTTCACAGCTGTGCAAAACCTAGGCAGGTTTTTAACTGCCATGTGACTCCATTTCCTTACGGTGATAATAACAATACCTGCCCATAGGGTTAGTAGGAAGGGAAGAGAGTAAGCTTAGTGTCTGCCCTTTTAGATTCCCACAACATGAAGGAGATAGACAAGGAGGAAGAAATAAATGTGGTGCAATGAGAAGGAAGTCAGAGGGGAAAGGCAGACACACAGAGAGGGTTCAAATCCAAGGTGGGCAATTGAGACTTGAAAAGTTGCCTTTGCTGGAGGAGGAAGTCAACACATCTTTTATATGAGATAGTTGCAAGGCATTTTTCAGGACACTGGCCATCCTTGTCAAAGTGGGGAGGCGACAGAAATGGCAGCCAAGAGCTGGGACTATGAGCACGACAGATGTGGATTTGGTTACTGGTCTTGCCCCTCGATCTGGGTGAGCTGCATTTTATTATCTACAAAATGGAATTGGGAACAGTATCTGCATGTACATCAATCCTCATAGCAACATTATTTGCAGTACCCAACAGGTGGAAACACCCCAAATGTGCATCAACAAATGAATGGAAAAACAAAGTGTGGTCTATCTGTTCAATGGAACGTTATTCAGCCATAAAAAGTTAGGAAATACCAATACATGCCACAACATGGATGAACATTGAGGACATTATGCTACATGAAGCACGCTAGATACTAAAGGACGAATATCATATAATTCCACTTACTCGAGTTACCTAGAACAGTCAAATTCAAAGAGACAGAAGGTAGAATGGTCGTTGCCAGGGGCTGAGAGGACATGGGAATGGGGAGTTAGTGTTTAATGGGTACAAAGTATCAGTTTGAGAAGATAAAGTTCTAGAGGTAGATGGTGATGATGGTTGCACAACTATGTGAATGTACTTAGTGCCACTGAACTGTACACTTAGACATGGTTAAAATGGTAAGTTTTATGTTATGTATATTTTACCACAACAAAAAATCATTTAAATAAATTTAAAGGCTAAAATAATTAAAGAGAGACAGAGAGAACACCCATATCTGCTGCATAAGTTTTAAAAAAGTGTTACTGAACAATTATTCTCTTCAGTCACTGGGCTGAGTTCTTTAAACGCATGACCCCATGTAGTCCTCCCAACAACTTTTTGGGGCTAGGGATGGAATAGGATGCCTTCCCACTTTGTGGAGTTAGCAAGATGACATTTGACAAGGAGATGTGTCACCCAGGGACTCCTTCAAGGCAGAACTAGCTGCACAGCTGTGGAACATGAGGTTGGCAGACAACCACAGCTGCCAGGTCCTTCAGGGTCTGCCTCAGCTGCAGAGTCTCCTTGCTCAAGGTCACGCCCTCTGGGGTCAGCCACGTCAATGACTCAGAAAAGTAGGGGACAAAGGTCCTGTCATTTCATCTCAAGGTGGAAAATGCTGATGGAATATTCACGCTGGAACTCTCCACTGGGTCAGCAGAGGCTTTGCCTGGCTCACATCATAGTCTTACTTCCTGCTCTGCCCAATCCTTTCTTTCATAGGTATGGAACCTTAATAAGCATCTTGCACCCTGAATGGCTTCTGAGCATCTGCAAATCCAGTCTGCAACAATGGTTAAGGAGTCCGAGGATGTGACTCGTAAACAGGGGAAACAGGATATCTGGAGGATTAAAAAAATACCTAGGTAGGGCGCTCATCACTAGGTTCATTGTAAATTCTCAATGTTGTTAACTTTTAATTTGAACTGCTTATAAGGTTGTTGTAAAGAAAATATGGTAAATCTAGTGCTAATAAAATTGTGAGTTCCAAGAAGGTCTTGTCTTACCAGGTGACTCAGCTTTGGGAATCTACTTACAGTCATAAGTGTGTGACGGCTATACTCATTTCTGATTTCAGCAAGTCTTGGGTTCAGCTATTGAGAAGAAGACCTGGGACAAGGAGAGAATGGAGCTCCTCCCACATTCCCCTATCAGAGGGAAAAAACAAGTAAGTCCCCCCAACTCTGACTTTGACTCCCAAACAAATCACCTTGGGGGAATGTCTCTACAATTTCCAGGTACCTGCCTGGTTTGTGCTGGACTGCTGACATAGGGGAGGAAGAATTACTTAATGAAAGAAAGGTTTTAAGCTATTCTTGCCAATCACAAGGGAAGAAAAGGATACCTTGAAAACATTTATGACAGCTAGCTCATCCACATATCAGGGCAAATTATGTTTTGACTCAATAACTCAGAGCAATTTATACTTGCCCACCAATTTCACATTGTCTTTGAGGCCAAATTGAAGGACTAATAGCAGAACAGCTATACTCAGTGTCCAGACCATTCATCTGCACTTGAATACTGCTAACTATCATGAGTTTTCCTTTACTGTGCCTGTAAGTGTTCAGGTCTTTATACCTCATTTTCCCAACTAGATTGTAAACTCCTTCAGGGCAAGGGCCATGCCTGATGGTTCATTTTATATCGCAGAGCATTAATCCAATGTCTTGTCCATAATTAGAATGGGTCAGGGCCTGACTGACAGATAAGTATCCACGCCAATGGAAACTCTGTCTCCATTGTCTAGTTCAAAGATCCCATTTGTCTGTTATGACATATTGCTCACTTTGGTGTTTGTTACCCATGTGCCAGACCAGTCAGCATTTATAGACCACTGGACACATTATATAATGTGCTGAAATCAACTGAGTTAATATTGCTAAAATGCCTTGGCTTTTAAACCCAGGCTTCTCCTGCAAAGACAAGCAGCACAGTCTTGACTCTGAACATCATTCCATTTGCATAGAAAATCCATGTATATCATGACCGTTATTGAAAATCTTATCTGTCATTGGTCCTTACAGTGATTTTAAAAGAGGTAACTATGGAGGGTAAAGCTAAAAACGATGAATGTGAAGACAGTTCAAGGCCAAAGCAGCAGCAGAAGCATAGTCCATCTTCTGTCTTGCATACTGATAAAAATGTTTTAAAATTAACCTGACAAGGGTGCCTGAATGTGCATTTGAAATGGGTTGATGACACTGCTACTAATGGTGATGATGGCTGCATGCTGATTATGATTGCCACTCACCTGTCTACTTTAATCCATAGATAATAGAAATGTCCATTTTTGAGTACTTAATATATGCCAAGAACTATGCCACATTCTCTACCCTTAATCTCATTTTCACAATCAGCATACCATTCTCCAGGGTTATCCCGTACAGATGCATGCATTACACCTCTTTTATGGATAAAGGGGAAAAAATGTCAGAATGCTATAAAGCTTCCAAAAGTCCCCCAAGGTCAAATCAACTAGAAAGTGGTAGAGCAGAAATTCAATATCGAGGTCTGGGATCCAAACTTTTCACCATTGCGTAACGTTAGGAAAGTCAAATCATGCAGGAGGAAAACAGGGCAGAACAAAGAAGTGGGACTTGAGAACTGCTTGGAGGATGGCAGGTGAGAGATGCTGAAAACAGCCTGTAATAATGTGATTCAAACCCAGAAGGGGGTGGGACCACCACATATGCATTGGAGAATAACAGATGGAGAAGTGGCAAGTTAGACCCTTTGGGCCCACAGCAAATACTAATTGATGATGATGACTTCAGAAGAGCAAACAAAAATTTGAAGAGACAAAAGAAAGTTAATTACACATGGGGAAAGGCAGGGGCCAGCCAGGGGAGAGATACTGACAGAGTCTATTTGGGTTATGGCTGCCACAGAAGGACTTCAGAAGAATGTTCTCACTTAAGCATCTCTAGGTTTTGTAGCTAAACCAACCCGCTGTGTTCTCTAAAAATGTTGCACTTGAGGTTAAAAGCAGATTTTCCCACATTCTTGTAAATCTTAGAAAAATGCACTGGTGCAGGTGCAGAAATAGATTACCCCCATGCCCTTTGTTTAGGTCCTAATGCTGTGTTCTTTTACATAATGATATTTACAGGATCCAATTGTCAAATTAGAGCATGAGGGAAAATAAAATTTTAAGGGAGTTGGAAGAAATGTAACTGGATTTCTGGCTTCTAGCCCCTAATTCATGAGTACCATAATGCATATTTTATGATCTCCAAAGTGCTGAGATAACTCCAAATTCTCAGACACTGTGCTGTGAGATAACAGACAATTCTAGGTAGTTCAATTACTGAGAAAGGTGATAGGTTTGATCAATAAGGACACAATTATTGGGTACTTACCATAGGCCAATCAACTCTCTAGTTGTTTCCTTAATAGAAATAGAACAGATATAAAGAATAGACTTTTGGTCTTCTGGCCATGTCCTACACTTGATTAGAATTGCTTTTCTAGTGTCTGGGGTAGGTTTGGTGCCCATAGCGCTGGCTGAAGGTGGGTCATGTAGGGACATATTCCAATACAAAGGTCAGGTCTTCGATTAGACATCTGTTGTTTTCATTTGCCCGGTATCCACGTCCATTCCTTCTGCAGACAACACCCTGTTTACATGGGGAAAGATCATCCCAAACTCCATCTGTTTCAGATGAGGTTATCCCTCCTCCTTTAGCCCATGAGGTGAGCAAGTGACCTTGGCTCATTGTTAGAACATATTCATTCCATCCATTAATGATAAAATCTGGTTCAGGGATAAGCATTTGACGTAATCTCATTCAGTGAGAACAAATCACATGGCCACACAGAGAAACACAGATTTATAATAAGGAGATACTAGTCTCTGGAAAACATTGAGTTTTTTGATTTCTTAGTTCCTGAAGTCAGTACCACCCTGGACTTTTCCTCTGAACCAATAAATTTCCCTTCTATGCTTACACAAGTTTGAGCTGGGTTTCTGTCATTTGAACCCAAAGGATCCCTGATTTGGTACAATGTTTAGTGTGACTTTCTCTGGTAAGTGCAATAAACAAATCAAGTGTCATGAATAAAGCAGGTGGAAAAGGAAGGACATAAGATGGGACAAAACTGAAAATCTGGTTCACTGTTACAGCTACCACTATAGTGACCACAATATTATTACCACCAGAGTACTGGCCTGATATCTTTAGTCAACCTCTGGATATTTTCATGGAACATATATGTGTGTGTACATATATACAAACAATTTTTTTTCATTACCCGAAGGAATTTCTGAAGGTAAAGGAATGAAGAATCTTTCATTGGCCAAGCATTAGTTTGAAACGCTTAAGCTTTTCTTTATGGAAGTTTTTTAATGCAGTCACTTTTGATTTAGTACAGAATTATAATCAACTAGAGGCTACAGGCATTTTAATCTGCTGGAGTTTATTTTGGGAGTTTTGCAAGACAGCAATCTCCATTTCTTAAACATGTGCTTTAGTAAGACAAAATACTATTTCTAACTAGAGCACGCCCTTAAAGAAAATCAATGTAAATGTTATTCTACTTCTCACCTCTTTTGCCTATAAAACTAAACACTCCAAAACACAGGCACAGCAAACTCCATTTCTAAAGGTTTTATAAATTAAACAATCCAAGTAAGTTACATAAAAAAAAAATCCCCTTTGAGATGTAAAATTGTTCCTATCTGAATGAGAATGAACAGATAGTGGAAGGGAAAATAGTATAATATTTGAAGAAGAGAAGTAATTATCATTTATGATTGAGGAAGCTCAATGTTTTCCTAAATTACTCAAATTAAACCTCAAATAAATATTTGAAGTTCTCCATCTAATTCAGCTACAATGAAAAATTGAAACTCATTACCTTTGGATTTACATCGGCTCTAATTTCAAATATTATATTTATTTCAGAAAGGATGAAAAAGCATTTTTTTAACTAGGAGGAAAATGGATTGAAGTTTCAGTATAAAACAACACTCATTGCATATTACAAAGAAAGTGCTATTCTAAAACTTTTTTTCAGAGAAAATTTCTGAGATAAAAATTTATAATGTAAATGTCTGTAGTTTAAATAAAAGATCATTATGTGTCTATAGTAGCAGTACATACAGATATTGCATATCTCACTTTAAGCTGACCTATTACATAAACTAGAGGGTATTATTTGCTTTACAAAATAATTCCTCGCTCTACAAAAATACTTAGTATAGGATCCATTTAATAATGAGATCCCCAGTGTATTCTACCTGTAATTTAATTCAATTTTCGCAGTTTTCTAGATACAACAATTGCCTCAAGCAAGGTAAACTTTTGTCAGTTTATGTGCACATAAAGTAAAAAAAAAAAAAAATCAGATCAGTATGTGTAAGTCTGTACATCCCTTAAAAAGCTTATTGCAATGTTATCAAAAGACTAGTCAGTTGGCCACTGTTTTCACCATATCCAGTCTCTTTTCACAGTTTCACAGCCATATGGAGTTGTTCATCCTGAAGACCCCTTAGATTTCAAGCAGGGAAAATAAACAAAGACACACAAACAAAACGGGACACTAAAATGAAGACATCAAAAAATGTTATTTATTTTTGCTACAAGAAGTAGAGATATGATTCACAATTATTGGACCGCACTTCCCAAAGTGAATAATAGTCATTCATTAATTTGACAAATATTTACTGAGTGCTAACTATATGCCAGACAGTATAAGGAGATTTACAAGGATATTCTTCCTTATTAAAGAAGATTCCAAGGGAAAATATATTTAGATTCATAACAGGGATGTTGGTCTCTTATGGGCTCCTAGAAATCTTTCAGTAAAGAAACTTGTTTAATCCAACAGTTACCAGATACATTTAATTATGCTACTCTAATTTTTTTTTCTTTTTAATAACACCCACTAACATCCAAAAGGGTAAGGGTTTTCTGAAATGTGAGTCATCTAAAAGTTATATTATCTTCTCTATACTCAGCCTACCTGATTTAATAACAAATCTACTCATGCACCTTTTAAAATGCCTAGGTGTTATTTTGATCCCTCTACCAAATATTTCTACCTGCAGTGACACCTGTGGTTTGTATCTATGCAACATCCATCCATTCTCCAAGGGTCTGGTAACAATTCCTCAGTCTTGCTCTCCAAGACCATTCTCTTCTGCATCCTGTCTTGGGGTTCCCTCGGTTTCAGGGATGGGGAATATAAACCAAGTCTGTGTGATCAGTGTGTTCCATCACAGGGGATTGATACGGGGGTATGCCCGTGTCTGAACTGGTCAAAGTAGAAGCAACTCTGGAACTTCATTTTTATAACTGTACCAATGGTGTGGCTGGAAGGATATGATAGGGCTCCTGATGGCCATTGAGTTACCATGTGGGAAACAATTATGAAACCAACACAGGGAAGAACAAAGGCACAGATGGGCAGGTGTGAGACTCTCTGAGTTACTGAGTCTCATTGAGTAAAAAGGCCTTTGGTGAAGAAAAGGTCGAAAGGAACAGCTTTAAGGGGATATAACTAAAATACATTGGAATTTTCTTGGGTCAGGCATCGTTTAATATTTCCCATTCATATCCAAGATAAATTTTCCATATGATAAGACAGGCCAGTTTCCTCTTCTTCTCTGTATAATGGAATTTGGATGAGAACTGTGGATATAATCTACATAATTAACTTGCGTCAAGCCCCTAATCCTGGATAATCTCTCAAAATTTTTTGTCAATATAAATACGATAAAAAATTGATTCATTTTCCAGCCTCTGCTCTAATTTAACAGAAACTAGAGAATTTCACAATGGGTAGGATATTGACAATATGATATAATAGCAGTCAAAAAGGGATTATTTAATGGGAGCAGCAGAAAACTCAACAGGTAGTAGAAACATATGGTCTTAAACAAAAGACGAGATTGGACTGGCTGGTTAGCTCAGTTGGTTAGAGTGCAGTGTTATTACACCATGGTCAGGGGTTCAAGATCCCCATACCGGCTAGCAGCCCAAAAAAAAAAAAGTTGAAATTCTTCTCTGAGTCTGGGTGTCTAATCATGGAAATTTGTTTCAAACATTTCAGCATCTGAGTAGTGACATACACATGCTTATATTACAATAGAAAAATAAACTTGTCATAAAATCATCTTGAAGTTACCTTGGTTTTGGCATCTGTAAAGCAGAAGAAATAACAGTGCCCACGTCATGTAAGTGAAGAGTAAATAAGATGATCCACATGAAGGATCCAACGTAGTGTCTGACACATTGTCAACACCAACAACTTGTTAGACTATGATGGGTATGGAAATAATGTTGATGATGATAATGGTGATCATCTTGATAATGATGATTCTTATGATGTTGGTGTCAGGTGGTTTTGAATGGATCAGGAGAGAGAGAAATTAACCCAACTTGGAGGATAGATAGCCTTTCAATTAGGTATTGGTTAGAGTGGAAATATATTGCAGGTGGGAGAAGCAGCAGGAGAAAAGATGTTTGGATGTGAAAGCACATGAGGAGACATGGACAGCAAATAATTTTCCAACTTTCTAGAGTGTGGGTGAATGAATGATCTAAGTGGGAGTAATGCTGGAGAGAAATCTAGGCAATTGAGGCATGCCATCTGTCTCCTTCATTAGGCCATGGGGTCACTGAAAAGTAATGAAGCACTCCCGTGCACAAGGAAGAGTGTTTTACAAGAGATGAATGAAATGGATTGATATGGGAGGAACTCTAGACAGAGATATGACTTAGCAAATGACTCCAAGGATCAAGGTAAGGAAAAATGAGAGCAGAAACATTACAGAAGTTGAGCAAAAACCACACCAGCTCTATAGTGTTAGAAAGACTTAAATTCAAGCTACAGCTCAAGACACCTCTCAATGCATTGGGTGGCCCTAAAGGTAATTCATTGCATTAGTTTCCTATTGCTGCTGTAACATGTAACCAGTTTAGGAGCTTAAAAGGATTACAGATTTATTATCTTATGGTTCTGTACATTAAGAGTCTGACATGAATCTCATGGACTAAAATCAAGGTGTCAGCAGGCAGGGCTGTGCTCCTTTTGGAGGCTGTAGGAGAGAGTCTGCTTCCCTGTCTTCTCCAGCTCCTAGAGGCCTCCAGCATTCCTCAGCCCATGCCCTTTCCTCCACCTTCAAAGACAGGTAAGTTGCAACTCTCTGACTGTTCTTCACATCTCCCTTCTAACCATAGCAAGGAAAGATTCTCAGCTTTTAAAAACCCATGTGATTACATTGGCCTCACTTAGGTAATTAACGATAATCTCTCATTCTCAAGGCCCTTCATTTAACCACATCTGTAAAATCCTTTTGCCAGGTATTGTAAGATATTCAAAAGTTCAAGGGGATTAGGACATGGACATTTTGAAGCAGCCATTATTCTGCCTACCTCAGTCATTTCCCATTTGTGAACCTAGGTCATCTTGAATGGGGGGCACACATTCCTAGGGTTCATTTAAAGATGATATTAAATGATATATATAATACACATAATGTGATAGTGTGATACTTACTACACGGCATTTACTCAGAATGTTTTCCACTTCCCAAACTTGAGTTGCAGCCACACACACACACACACAAAAAGATGCTAAAGGTATCGAGGAAGTAGAATTAATAGGTCCTGTAAGTGACAAGCCTGGATTTCAGGGAAAGGGAGGGTAGCAATGGAGAAAGGAGTGAAAAATGACAGCAAAATAAGCATTCTTTAAAAATGGTCACATTTATTATGGGCTTAAAGCTCTCTCACCCCTTCCCTCCCTGGCGTGCACACATACAGTTGCTCTCTAGAGAACATACAGATCATTTTATAGAGACAGGAAGTCATCTTTTGATGGGAGTGACACCTAACTCCCACACAGCTAATAGCAGACTCTTTTTGATACAAAAGACATGGTTGGGAGGTTTCGTCCCAGAACTCTATAACTCCCTTTTACTTTTCCCAACATCTCTCAAGACAAAGTGACACGGTCATGTTAACAATCGGAAAGAACATGATGTAACATGAACAACAGAATGAATGGGCACTGAATGAGCTGGTACTTGTTGCTACCCCACAATTATGAAAACATTCGGCTTCTTGATGATGCCCAACCAACCTCATCACAGGTTGACAGATTTAGCCTGAGGTGGAAATGAGAGTCCAACCCTACCAGTTCCCCTGATTCTGCTTCAGAGTCCAAGCGGGGAGGATTTCAGTACTGCGAGCTTCTAGGAAGGAGCATGATGGCCTCAAGACAGTACACTTCTTGGCTCATGGTACTTCTAAAGTCAAGGAAAACAAACTTGAAATATCTTGGTGTTGATAATATCTCTTTTTATTCAATCCACTTCTTCCTATATTATAATTGCCTAAAAACAGAGGTTTATGATTTCCAACCAACCAACCAACCAACCAATCCCTGCTCCATCTTACTTAATAATGATACATAAATTCATCTAGTATGTAATGATTATAGTTTAGAGATGGTGACCTTTAAGGTTTTGTTTGCCTTTCACCTATACATCATTTTTAAACAAATAGGTTGATTTTCTTTTCTCTCATTAATGTTAAACTATCTTAGGCAAAATCATTTTGTATTTTAAATAATCCCTCCTATTGTTAATAGTATAATAATCTTTTATATGAATTTATGCCAATGAACAGATTTGTGAATTATCTTCTACAGGAAGCAGTACTGCACGGGTAATGATATCACTCAGTCCACACTTTTAAGCACACATATTATCATTGTTTCTCCACATCCTAGAATCCCAATAAAAGAAAATGAAATCCTTCTTAGAGATTCATGTTACTTAAAGTAAACCATTGATGAATTAACCCACGTTTTAAGCCATAGGTAATATAACATTTTTTGAAATCCTAAAAAAATAGAGGCTCAAATCTAAGAACATCTTCTAAGCATTTTTATTTCACTCATGGATAATTCCCTACAGGAAAAAAAAAATATTAATAAATAAATAAAGCAAGATTTGTTTTCAAAAGATTACCCAAAGAAGATTCACTTGTTTATCATCAACATCCCAAACTAATTTTCTATCAGCTTGCCTACATGATCTGGGGAACTGTCAACTCTTATGCCCCATAGTTGCCAATTCTCAATTGATAAACACATGCACACAATCACAAGTACAACACAAAAAGAAACCGCATTCAGAGACTAATCTCTTTGCAGGAGATGAAGCTTACTGCTCTCGCTCAGGAGGTCTGTGCAGTGAGCCTCTCCCCATAGGAATATGGAGAAATAAAACAGCTGGGCTCTCTGTTTATTTCCATGTTGTGGGAGTTACAGCAAAGAACCAAACAGAACATGAATGATGGACATGTCACCAAAGTACTTCCAGAGGATTTTCACGACAACTGTCCCCAGTGAATGTGTCTACACTAGAAAGATATCAACTCCAGAAACCCTTTGATATCACTTACAGTGGACATTGTCTTAGGCTGAGGTACTTTATACAAAAGATAGGTCCCTGATAAGCATCTCTAGCATGAAAGTAAACATTTTTTTCTGCATTACATAAACTATTTAAAATGCATGAGAGAAACTGATCATTTAAAAAAGATGAGTTTTTCTTAGTAGAAGTAATTATCCTTTACCCACATCAAATAAGTCTGGATTTTCACATATTACAAATATTTCAAAGTCTACTGTATCACTTCATAAACATGCATAAAAGTAGGAAATTCAACTCAATCATAAGATTCTACAACCAGTTTGTATAAAAACTCCCAACAGAATCAGCCTTAGAGGATGAGTCTGGGGTCGTTAAACCCCATACCAAGTGATGGGGGTTGACTGGCTAGTAGATAATGATGCAAGCTTGACCTGAGGTGGTCCTGGGTTTGAATCCCAGTGTCCCCACTACGGGTGATTGGGAAGTTACCTTGATCAGCTTCAGTCTCTTCATTTATTATGCATGGAAAATGATAGCCACACTGCTGAAAGAAAGCAGGTGAAATGGGTAGCCCAGTGTCTGGCATGGAATATGTTCTCAAAGAATATTTTTGTAAACATGTGACACCTGATATTTCTAAAGCTCCCACTCAAGAGGATCATTTTGGCAATATGGCAGAGGGAAATAAGTGTTCACTGTGTCATTTTGTGCTTGCTGAGAATACATTTCCCAGACTCCTTTGCAATTAGGCTGGTCTCATGTGATTTGTTCTGGCCAATAGGGAGCAGAGGTAGAGTCATGTGGCCACTCCGGGCCAACACATAGAAGAACAGGTATGAACCCTGCCTGCTCTTTCCTTCTCTCCACTGCAACCCTGCAAAACCATATAAGACATAAGTATAGCTATATGGCGTAGAAGCAGCCTGAACCCCTGCAATTCTCCTTGGAAGAGAGCTGTCCTAGAGAGCTGTTAGACCTACAGTGAGTTTTGTGTGGCAAGAAATTAACTTGCAGGTGATATGCCATTGATGTGTCAAGACATGCTTGTTACTATAGCACAGACTAGCCTATCCTGACTAATATAGACTATCACTGACTTCAAATCCAGGAATTCAGAGGATGCCCATGCTGACCTGGATTTCTCCAGATGCGCCAAGTCACAAGAAGAAGAAATGTCCTTCTCCTAGAAGTGTGATTCCTTCAGGAACTAGATACCTGCCATTTTTGTATGGTAACAGTGCAGAGATTTTTGAAATGAGTTTAACAATGTCTCCCATGATGACATATATTATTTATTTGTGTTTACATAATAAATAGTTTAAATTATATAATCATGAGCAGAATCTGCATACACATACACACATACATGTAAATCGAATACATGAAATAAAAACTTGAAAGCATTTTTTGGAAGATTATCATCCTAGGCACCCAAAACACAAAAGATTAGCAGAAGTGCAGAGAATGTTTAGAAAGAACATGAAATCTGCATTACCAAAAATTTCCGTGGGTCTCTCCATGTGTGAACTTGGATTGGGGGGGTAGGAAGGGAGAGGTTGGGGAAAAAGGAATGAGTTGCTGCTGGGTATAGAATGGAAAGCTTATCCTTATCTGGTCTCCTTAGAATTTAAAAAGAAAAAGTCTACGTTTGTGTGTCAACGTGGCCAGGAAAGATATTCATGCTTTTTGGGGTAGCTCTATCAACTCCACTGTCGTCTCACCCCTTTTGAAGAATGTGTTCACCCCTTTACCAACTAGAAGTGTTCCCAAGATGTATATAATTTCATGGGTGGAAGAGTACCAATTTCACAGAACTTAAACGGCGCAACTATGTAGTGCTTAAATTATGCAAAAACAAGCTGCGTTGAGGGTACAAGGGAGGCCTGGGCACAGTGGTCCTTGGAAATGCTGTCATCTGTGTGTAATGGGATGGCCTACAGGGCTTTCCAAAGTATCAGCAGAGCTAAAGAGAAGAGGCAAAGGCTCAGAATAAGCCCATGCAACTCTGTAAAGTTCCCATGTGGACAGAAGACCTCGATTGCTATTAAGGGTGCTGCCCACTGCCTAGTCTGGTTTGAGACTTGCTTGAGTGACAGGAACATCTGCGTGGTGGAAACCAACCTGATTACATCACAGGGATTTGTTCCTTCACAGTATTATCATGCAGAAGAAATGATAGTCCCTACTGCTGTTGCTGCAGGATTTAAATGAAATAATGCAGCGCTCAGCATGGTGTTTGGCATGTGGTACGTTTTCAAAGAATGCATTGTTTAAAGTGTGGCATTATCCATTTTTCAAAAGCCAGAGAGAACCTATTTCTCCCAAGTTGGAATCAACCTAACTGGACGAAAGTAGAATAGCTTTTTAAAAAATAACTAGGAAATATTCATCTAATAAAAGAGAACACAAAAGCATTAAAAATGGTGCTTTTAAGAAATAAATATATATTGAGGCAGGAAATGCTTTTGTGATGTGATGAAAACACAAAACTGATTGTTAAAATTATAGGTGCTTGGGGGGGAAAGTAAGGAAAAACACCAAACTGTTAAAAGTCGTTATTCCTAACTGGTGAGAACAATTTACTTTTTGTGCTTTTCTATATTTTTTACATGTTCTGCAATGAGCATGGATGACTTTCGTGTAATTAGCAAATGATGGTTGAGCTTGGTTTAAGTATGATCAAAAAATAAAGCTCTCCCTCTTTTATTACACTCATTCGTAATCATTTATTGCCAACCCAGTGATCATCAGCAACACCTCTTGTCATTATTTTCTCTTAGTAAATATGCAGAGTAGGAATAAAGAAATTGAATAGAATACAAAAGGAGACATTCACATTTATTTACCTTCCCTTTCTGCAGATGAAGGAGGTTGGGTGACAGATTGGGATTCGACTCTCACCTGTAACTTTTGAGTCACTACACAACCTTAGGCAAGTTACCTGTTTCGAAGACCCAGTTTTCCTCTTGTATAAAATGGTACTAACACTACCCACCATATGGGTTTACTTGAAGTTTGCCCTAAGTAAAACCAGAAAATGTATAAAACGTGTCTAGCACTTAGTATGTACAGAGAATACACCAGCTGCCTTCACTAAAAGGACAAAGGAAACAACTAGAAAAGAAATAATGTTTTAAAGAATTTTTCTCTTCCTTCGGCCTTCCATGTTTCAATTATTTTGCTGACCAGTTAATGATAATTCATTACAGCGAGCTTAGCCATCATGTACAACTTAAGCTGATCTTTAATTTCTTCCTCTAGGGCTCCAGATCAACTTCTAGGACACTGATAAAGAAGCCTGCCTCCCACCCCTGAGACTGTCCCCTAATCTCACCCACAGAGGCAGCTGGCTTCCTTTTCAAGGACAGAGGGGATTGCAGCCCTAGAAGTAATTGATAGCTCCATGCCTCTTCCACTGCAGTAATTTCTGAGACAGCACAAGCTGATGATGTTTGCAAGACTTAATTTCAGGGGGTTTTCTGGGGCCAGCGATTGATCGCATCTTGATATCCCCACTCCTCTAACGCTTACACTGGAGGAAAGGCTGGAAACATCTGCCCTTAATGGCTGCTCAGGAAAATTACAAAATCAAAACCTGTATAGAAGTGTACCTGTCTTGCTTTTAGCTAATTAAAACAGTG
Source organism: Galeopterus variegatus (assembly GCF_000696425.1). NCBI lineage: Eukaryota > Metazoa > Chordata > Mammalia > Dermoptera > Cynocephalidae > Galeopterus > Galeopterus variegatus. The sequence goes on along the minus strand of NW_007726118.1, from coordinate 869,121 downwards.
GCGGGCGCCAGGGAGCTCTTTCTTTATCGTGCACTGCCATCTTCTGGCCATATCAGCCCCTACACCAGCAACCACCAGTTAACACGTGTAAGAGTAACATACGCATTTGCAGGTGTCTAAAATCAGATCCTAAAGTGCAACTATGAAAACATGCTAATAGCCAAGAAAACCATAGGAAATGCAATTATTCTATCTGTGCTTGAACATATGGTGCAAAAACCAGTGAAATACAAACAGAAGTTTACAGCACCCACAATGAGCTGATCACAACTTTGTGACATTCACTGTCTCCCCCCCCCAACCCTTGTGACAAGGACACGTGACACGGAGAAAAGGAAACAGGTATCATTAACAGACATTGACTGCATGACTGGTCCTTTCACATATGCTACCTCTTGTCATTCTTAAAATCGTTTTGTGTTAGAGAAAATGTTATTCCCATTTTACTGAGGCTTTGAAGATAGAAAACCCATCAAGGGTCAATGTGCTGTTAACTGGAAGAAGGAGGATTTGAATCCAGGTGTCTGAACACAAAGCTCAAACTCTCGTGGGAATGTCCAACCTGCGTGTCACCACCCTACACACCCTACTGTGCCCGATCAGAGAGTGCACTTCTGAGGACTTGTTGTCACCACAGAGGTGGTGTGACCTACTTGTTCTGTGCAGTTGAGCTATACACACATACATATACACATACACACACACATACACACAGTGTGTATATATAAATGTATATACTTATAAACATACAGTATATATATATATACACTTATGCATACATGCATACATATGTATACATGCATATATGTATATATAACATTCATTATATATATGTATAGCTTTTGTTTTGTTTTGCCTCTTTTGCTGTATTTGAAAGTAGAGTGTAGCTATATCACTCCCAAACACCCCAGAATGCGTCTCCTAATGAGGATGGTCTCCTACATAATCACAATTCTATTATCACACCTAAGAAAATTAACTTTAATTCAAAATAAAATCTAATGCTCAGTATCATATTCAAATGTCTCAACAGTCATTTAGACCCTTTAAAAAATTAACCTTTGATTAACATTAATAATTAAAAATTAGCAATTAAAAATTAACATTTGATTATGCTCCCTTTGTCTCTTTTAATTTAGAACAGCGCACCCCCCCCCTTTTGCTTGTTTGTTTTTCTACATGACAGTTCAACATAGTCCTCTGGTTAATGTCCAAGGAAAAAATAATAATTTGCCAATTAACTCTTTTGTCATTAAATAAATATTTTGTTGCAGTAGAGTCTCCAGTATCACGCATATTATACCATATTGATGATAGAATTGTCCTCACCCCCCTGGGCCTGCTGTTTAGAGTATCCAGAGCTGGAACTTGTCAACCACAGGAGGCCTGATGTGACTTGCTTGGCCTGTGAAATTTGTCTCTCATAGTTTGTTTTTTCCTTTCCTTCCATTTTCTTTGCTTCCTTCTCTTTTTCTCTCTTTTCCTATCTTTTTGCTTTTATTCTGTTTTACTTTCTTGCTAAACTATTTGAGAATAGGCTATGGAAATTTCATTCTGAAATATTTTACATGAATTTACTAATGATAACATTGTCCTACATCGGCGATTTTTAAATAGGGTCAATTTTGCTGCCCAGGGGACATTTCACAGTATCTGTTAACATTTTTGGTTGTCACAACAGGAGGAGGAGATGCTACTGGCATTTAGTGGGTAGAAGCCAGGGGTGCTGGCTCAACACCCTGCAATGCAGAGAACAATCTTCACAGCAAAGAATTATGTGGTCTAAAATGTCAATAATGCCAAGGTCGAAAGACCCTTTTCCAAATAACCGCAAAATCAGAATTAAATACATGAATTATAAATATATCAAACTTAATTAATATTAAACATTTTCTAACTTTCATTTTCTACAAAATGAAACTCACTTTTCCAATCTTCATAATGCCCCAAAAAGACAACAAAGCAACTGTGGTCTACACAGAAGGGATGTCTCTAGTGGCCAGCTTGAAAGCCTACACCTGAGAGCTCAGTCCCTCAGAGCAGACAGGGCTAGATGCCTCAGTATCTGAGAATATATGTGGAAAGCACTGACTCTGTTGTGTCCTTTCTTGTGGTTGTGCTGGTTGTTGTTTTAATCACCCCAATCCTTGGGCACAAATGGCTCATTTTAAAGACAAAGAATCCACACTCAAGGCACAAGGATGTCACTATTTCCCAGGAATAACTTCAAAAGGATCCTAACATTTCACTCTTTGGGGTAAACCAAACTGGATCTAGAAACAGGTTCTAGTAGAGAGTTCTGAGTCAGGGGGAACTTTCTGAGATGACTTCAAAATTTGGAAGAAGAAATAAATGTTAAAAAATAGATACTAATAGCAAAATTTGCATTGAGGAACATGCTTTACTATTTCCAAGCATAATCCTGGGGATTTGCACAAGGGACTCAGTAAATATTTACAGGATTGATCCTCAAAGTAGCTCACTTTATCTTCAGAACGACCTGGATGATTAAAAAGGATAGCTATTATCTTCACCTTGCAGACAAGAGAACTGAGAAGAGAGATTATGTTTATGACATCAACATTATCAGATGAAAATTGAACATTTGATTCATTGGACTAGGATTTTTTTGTTGATGGTAAAATAACTTTGTTGTATGTATTGGGAGGGGGGTGCTGTAACTATAATTATATGTATTCTTTGTGTCTTTTCTTTTGTCTTTAATGCACTAAATTAACAATTGGTTATTTTAATTATTTTCTCAAAATACTAAATTACACAAATGAAAAGTACCTATGTATGTTTTAGAGACAAGAAAAATATCACAAACTGATTGAAGAAATACTCCTGCGAAATATGGTTATACCTCTGAATCCTTCTTAACACAATTTGCCAGGCAAATATTACTGACTGATAAAAGTTTGCTACCAAGATAAGTAGCAAAGATGTTCAACCAAGATAGGATAAAAAACAGACTCCTACTTAGTCTGAGACCCATACAGAAATCTGAAGTTTTCTATGAACTATGTTAAGCCCAATTATCATGTGGCTCCATTTTCATTTATACTGTGATCACTGTATAAATATTGATTTAATTCTGTGCTGTCCATCGTAGCTGGATTACCCTTTCTGCCTTACAAAGATGAAACCCAAAGATATAAATCATAACTACAGCAATTGCCCTTGTTGAACATTACCTCTACCACCTATTTGTAGTAAATTTATCTTTGACACTGGAAAAGTAGAATAAGAGTGCAAAACCCAAACTTTGTTGTTACTATATGTAGATCAGAACTCAAATTCCATCATCCACTAGGAGGACAAAGAAAAAACAAAGAGATGAATGATACTGGTAGTAATAATTATAATTCCACCACTTACGGAGTTTATATACTGCCTTATACTAATCACTACCCGACCTCTTTTCATTTTCAACCACAACCCTATACTGTAGTTCTCCTATGACCCCATTTCATGGATGAGGAAACTGAAGTTCCGAGAAGACCAAGTTCTTGAGACTTCCTCAACACCAGGCTGTTATGAGGCAGAAGAACTGGGTTGAACTCCATCATATTTTGGAGTCTAAACTTCTAACCACCACGTCTTGCCTCTCAGGCAGATTAAAAAAAAACACTGCTTTAATAAACTCCATGAGAAAAGTAAGCAAAAGCTTCAAAAATATGAAAGAAAATAAACAACTAGCATCTACAGAATGTTTCAAAACATGCAAAACTAATCCTTGGTATGAGAAGTCAAAAGGGCGGTTGTTCATGGGAGCAGACTTGGGAAGGGGCATGAGGGGGACCTGGGATGGTCTTTTTTTTACCCTGAGAGGTGTTCATGTTTACATCCACATTATACTAATTCATACAGCTACACATTTATGTTTGTGTGCTCTTCTATTTGGATTAAACGTCAGGTTTTGAAAAGTTTTTTTGAAATAAAAAAAATTATAGTTTTATGAAGAAGATTCTAGTATTTGTTTAGCCTTTCTCTGATGACTTAACAGTTGATAAACAGAACTTGAAAACAGAAGAGAAGTTGTATACACAAATACCACATCCTTTCCTTCCACAAAGAGCACGCTGAAGTCCTCCTGTGTGGGCTAGGTGGTTAGTTTGGACTTGGGTGGGTACACAATTTGTGTCAGCATTTTTAATTTTTGAGCAAAGGAGATGGTCAAAAAGGTCAGTCCCTTTCCTATCTATTTGTCTTTAATATAAAAAGATAATGAGGTCATCTCCTGGAAGAGAGGATACCATTGTAAATGTGTGCCCATTCATAGCAAAGGATTTCAAGTGGTACACCCACAGGACGTGATCAAGAATGTGACCAAGAAACGTCATTTGTGGAAACTGGCCGGGTCCAGGAGGGGAAACTGAGACCGAGGAATGAAGCGATGTGGTGATATCTGGAGCAAGCATGGACAAATCTTCAAGAGGAGCATTTCTCCAACTTCCATTCATTCACAAGACAACTTTTCACCATTTTTTGCTTTATTGATGGGTCACCTTTATCATGATTATCTTATCATCTTTCTTTAAATTGACTCTTCTATGTTTTGATAAACTTTAAAACACTTCTTTTTATATCATTACTCAAACTGAAAACTGGTCTGATTTTCCATAAATAGATGGAGACTGTTAGACTAAATGGGTTGAAAACAGGTCAATGTTCCTTAATTGTTGAATTCTGGCTGGATAGTTTGTCTCCTAAGAGCTCTCTCTCTGTATTCAAAAAGATTAGCAAGGGTTAGAGAGGTGTTAGAGACATAATAGCAACACACGGAGCCGTTCTCTTTAAAACCTGGAAGACTGAAATAGCTTTGAAAAGGAAATTAAATCCTCACTCTATAATTCAATTATGTTAAATGACACAGTCATGCACCACCCAAAATGACTTCATCTACAATGATGAAATGCACGTTACACTTGGAAACACTGCTGTAACTACTCATCTACCAAGCCTCAGCTGGCCTCATGGATGAACAATGTAACAAGTTTCATCAGCTATTGATGGTCAGAGATTAAATTTCAGAGCTTAAAGTGGGGGAGATGTTAGCACTTCTTGAAATCAATTGGTCAGAGCCTCTACTCTGAGATACATGAGGCTTAAAGAATTCCCTACATAAGTTCACTGTATCTTGTGACTTAGAAATGATGCTTCCCCAAAGCACATTGTTAGGAGAAAATCTAGTATACAACTTATTCTCAAAGTAGGAACTCTTGTTATCGGAAAACCCATAAAGAGATCTCTCAAATGCTAAGTTTATCTATTTTTTATTTCTTTATCTTTCTCATTTACTTGCTTTTCTTTTCTTTTTCTTTTTTACTTGTTTTGATGGACATATGTATGTTTTTCATGTATAACATGATGCTTTGAAATATGTATACATTGTGGAATGGCTAAATTCAGCTAATTAATATAAGCACTACATCACACACTGACAGAATGACAGGATTGTGTGATTTCCGCGCTGCTCAATACAGAAGCTGCATGTGGCTCTTGAGCTCTCTAAACAGGGCCAGCCCAAATCGAGATGTCCTGTAAGTGTAAAACGCACACCAGATTTTGAAGACTTATTACCAAATAACATTTATATGTAAAATATCTCATAAATAATTTTATGTTGGCTACATGGTAAAATGATAATATTTTGGATGTATAGATTAAATAAAATATATTATTAAAATTCACTTCATGTGTTTCTTCTTATGTTTTTTAATGTTGCTGCTAGTAAATGTAGCGTTACATACATGGCTGGCATTATATTTCTATTGGGCAGCGCTGGGTTAGATACTCTCTTTGGTTCCTTACTAAAGAATTAGTCTACTAATACATAAAAAATCTTCCCTAGAATTGCAACAGCTTATATAAATAGGCACGTTAGTTTTACGAGATAAAAGTCACTGGTAGATATATAAAAAGCTTTGCCATCTCTATTCAGTTTTCCTCTGTATTAACAACCTTTATGATGATGTCAGAAGATAAATAACTCACTATCTTTAAAGTCAAAAAAGAGGGAAAAAGATTTCATGGCTCATATGTCTATGGATAAAGTAATCTGACTTTGGAATAGTCAAAACATGCTCCCTAATCAAAGATATACTTTTAATGAGATTTTATCTTTGATTGAAAATGTAACACTGTAATGAGCCACTGGGTCATTACTCAGCTTCTGTGCTTAATTTTTATTTAATTCTAGCTCCCTGATGTTTTTGATATGGACCTCTTAATTTATGCTGTTTAAAACTCTCTTTTTGGGATCTTTTGATGTAGGTAGCCTTTTGGGGGCAATAAGTCCATTTTGAACTAAGAGTAATAAAATAAAGACTTATAGTCTCCACAGAAACTTACCACATAGCTCATATGTCTACATCTTTATACCTGTTTGTATTTTTATGGGTGTGTCAGTCAAGTGGTACAACAGGGCCTTAAGCATTGTCAAGTTTGTTGGCTACCCATAATTTTGTGGCTGCTGGGAGCAGAGGAAAGTTCCATGGTCTCTGGAGCTGAGCAAACCTTTAATTGTAGCCCTGACACCTGCTCATTTATTTAACATTCATTTAATACTTCTGAAAATTCATTTCATCATCTGAAAAAAAAGTGTCTATCTACTTTTTTCAATACACAGATTAAACGAATCATGCTTGTAAAGCAGTTACCAAATGGTCTTGTAGGTAGAAAGCATTTAGGACTCAAAAGTAGTTTTTATTATTTTTGAAGGGTTTTTGTCTTTTCGTTCTGTACAGAAAAATGAATTAAAATCATCCCGTGTTCAGACCCTTTCTATTGTTTCTCTGGGTTGCTATGGTAAACTCCTCATACCTTTCTTTACTATTGAGAGTTTACCTCAGGCTAGGACCCACCTGGGGTAGGTGTTGCCCTTGCAAACCAGAAAGAGCTCATGATTTCTCAGAATTTGTAGGAGAGTGAGATGGTATTCTCTCCCCCATCCACCTTCTCCCCAAACCTTCCAGTTTTACTGGATCTCCCAGTAACTACATTCTTGCTTCTTAGTATACATTCTCAAGCAAACCTGTGTAACTAAAAACCCTTCTCACCTGTCATCCGTGGCCCTCAGAGTTGACCTAGAGAAGGAATTATGTGTGTGCACGTGCATATGTGCACGCGTGTGTGTGCACGTGTGTGTGTGCATGCATGTATGTGTGATGTGTGCTCTCCACACAGCATTTTTCTACCTATTTCTGATAATAACATCCCCCCCACCCACCTCCCTTCAGTTTTCCTTTTGGGGACCTCTTTTCTTTTTAAGAACCTCTCTTTTCCCGTTTCCCTTGGAGTCCATGTGGAATCGACACTTATTCCAAGATCCAGGGATGCACGAGGGTCTCTGGCCCAACCAAATAAATACAGCATCCCATGTCTGTTCTGGAAGAGACTGCTTCAGCAATGGATACAGGACCCCTCGGACCAAGTCTAGGACTTTTTCACTAATTTTTTCCAAGGTAAGTCTAGAACTGATCTTCTGGGGCCATTTTGCTCTACTTAGGAAGAGCCCACCTGAACTAAAGTCAACTGCAAGATAAGCAGAACCCAGAGATAGTGACTGGTATCTTCCTGACGACAAGATATATTTAGCCAAGCCTGAAGCCAGATACCCCTTGATGTAGGGAAGTGTGTCCATTTCCTAGGGCTGCTGCAACAAACCATCACATGCTGGGTGGCTTAAAACAATAGAAGTATATTTTCTCACTGTTCTGGAAGCTGGAAATCTGAAATCAAGGTATCAGCAGGGTTGCGTTTCCTCTGGAGGTTCTAGGGGAGAATCCTTCCCTGCCTCTTCCTCACTTCTGGTGGGTGCTGTCAATACTTGGTGATTCTTGGCTTATTGCTGCATCACTCCTGTGTCTGTCTCCATCCTCACATGGATTCTTCCCTGTGAGTCTGTGAATCTGTGTCTGCAGATCTCCCTTTCCTTATAAGGGCACCAGTAATGGGATTTAGCCCCCCTCCCCATGCCCCCAATCCAGTATGATCTCACCTTAACTTGATTACATCTCCAAAGACCTTATATCAAAATAAGGTCACATTCACAGGCACTGGGGAGGGGGGTTGTCAGGTCTTTACCATATCATTTTGGAGGCCACTATTCAGCCCATTACAGGGACTTAATTCCAATTTTAGTTTGAATCCACTTGAATTGCTTTTCTATTACAACCAAGAGAGTGCTGAATTTCTCACTTCTTTCCGAAAGTAATTCTAAAATACCATTGTCTTAATATGTCTCTAAAGGAAGGAAGTCTGCTCACACTGTTTCTCTCTTTCTCTAGTCCCTTTTCTTTGTTCTCTATGTGTGCAGATATATTCCAGCCTTGCTAGTCTTTTTGGATCCACTAGCCCAGCGATTCTGCCCCATATTTCATACTACTTTGTGTTTCTGAGTGACTGAAGCTTTCAGCTTTGTGCAGAAATGTGGGTAACCTTTGAGAATCAGGGAGTGAATAGAGAAAAATACTAGGGGATTGGGCTAAAAGGAGGATAGAGACTAAAAAGTGATAAGCCAAGAAATTTAAGAGAAACCATCCGGATTAGTGACCATCTGGATATTATGCTTCTGTTTGGTGCAGACAATTCTTGCTTTTACCTGACCAGCATCCATTCCAAGCACTGTGGTTTTTCCTTGGTGAGCTGTTTTTTCCCCTATTATTATTCCGTATGGTTAGTGTTAAACTGGTTTTGTTACAACCCTTCTGAGATGGGGGTTCAATCTAGACCTGGTTGACCAACATCCTACATGCCCTTGGCTGAGGTTTGGGGAATTTGATTCAATAAATAGGTTGGTGGGGTGGGCTGGGAGGCCCGTGACTCATGATATCAGAGAAAGGTGCACCTAAGAAATTAGCTTAAATGAGCATTGTTTGGGAAAAGAAACTCTTTGCTGGGTTGTTGACTTGGTAGGCTGTAAGCCTGGAGCTGCTGGTGTCTGTCTCAGTACTCCACAGGGCAAGCCAAACCCACAGAAAGTGAAGAAGTGAGACAGGAGATCGAGGGTGAAGGTTTCCTCTGGAATCATGTGATGACCTGGGTCCAGGTGCATCTACAGTCAATAAATTAATTTTCTACCATTTGAGACTGTGTCACATAAAACTGATTTCTCACTGTTTTACTTTTCTTCCTTCCTTCCTTCCTTCCTTCCTTCCTTCCTTCCTTCCTTCCTTCCTCTCTCTCTTTCTGTCTCTCACCTGCTACTGCACAATAGCCGAAACTTTTTCCTCTTTACACATAAAACAACTCTAGTTATGTGGTTATTTTATATTTGATACCTATTTCTACAGTAGGCTCTAAGCTCTGTGGTGGCAGGGACTGAGAATCTGTATGTTTCAAAGACTCCTGTATTTCCAGTGATGCATGAATAGAAATTAAATAAAAGAGAAATACCTATTTCTATCTAACGCTCCCTTAGCTTCTAATCCTAGTACAATTAGATGAGATGAACCTACAGTCTTTGACACTGAGTATGATTAATAACTATTGGGTAGTTTCACCAATTCCAAATAACGTCAAGACCTCACATAGAGTGCATAAGCAAAGCTATGACCCAGCAATTTAAAATCAACTCTGTGATACTGATACTTAATAGTTATTATCATATCTACCCAGTAATTGCAAGAGTTTTAAAGACAACGTGAAAGGACAGTATGAATGTTAGACAACACAAACAATTTTATGAACTCATAAATATTGGGGTAAGTTGATAAACAAAGGAGTCCAATTTATTTGGAAAAATAGCCCTTGAATGGTATCTATGATCAAAGTGAAGGAGAGAATTGAAGTTATTTCTTTGATAATTCAACCAAAATAGGCTTCTGATAAAATACATATATATGCCCCCAAATCAATGATTAAAAGTGATCTTATTTAAATGGACAGGTTTCAAGAACATATAAGTAGTTGCTTTAATTTCACAAATAGCAATGGGCCCAGAGACTTTAGTTTGATAGAGAAATTTTCACCCAGTTAATTGGAAGGTGAGAGTTGGAGAGCCCTGGTCTCAGGCTCCTGCACGCTGCTCTCCTTTGCAATCTCCCCATCCATCATTTTTCAACAATGTTGACCAAATTGCTGCAAATCCTGACAGGTCCCATTTCAGCAAACTTAAAGCCATGTTCATCTGGCAAACTTTACTGTTTCTGAATCAGAATCAACATGTGCCCCATGGACCAGTCAGCTAACAATTTTGCAAACTCTACTCTTGTTTTTCTATAAAAATAAGGACTTCTCTAGAAGGCTGTCTTAGCATTGAGAGTATTCCATTTCATATGTTTGGCCCCTTGGTAATATTTCACTCATGATATTTATTATAGACTATGGTGTCTTGCTTGGATATTCATTTCAGCTGTTAACTTCTAATTCTCAATAGGTTATCAATTGTTAATCATATTTATCATGTTGAAGTTATGACTTTGAGTAATATTACTGCTATTAACTACCATGTACTGAGTAACTACCATGTGCCAGGAACTGGACTGGTAATTTAGATATATTATGGGTAAGATTAGCAATAACTTTAAAAAGTAGGTGGTATCATTTTCATCTCTCTACAGAGGTGGAATCTGAGATGTGGAAAGATCAGGAATCTTGACCCAACTCAGTCCGAATCTCGGTTCTATACGGCTTCCAATGGGCTTCCTCCATTCCTTCTATTATGACTTACTTTCAAACCCTCCAATCATAAATGAACAGCATTATGTTTGATTATGAACAAACATAAATATGTCTCTTTTTCATGTAAGTTGTATGCGTGATCACAATCAACAGCACACGCTACCTTGTGAGATGAGTTTGCATTTGACATTGTGTTGATTATTATTGTGTCCATGGATCTCTGACACAAGCATAGTCATCATTTTTAATGGCTGCATGATACAACATCATAGTTCTGTACTCAACATAATAAGGCATTCCCTTCAGTTTGGACGTTTGGGTTGTTGTCAATATTTTGACACTGCAAGTAAAAGAGCAATGGTGGCTCTGTCCAGGGAGCCCTTCGTTCCTATTGAACTGGAATAAGTCATAGGAGTAAGATTGGGCCAGAAGGAATAATTCTATGTGTATTTGTTCATAGGTACAGGTACTCTGGTTTCACCAAATTGCAACACCCCTAGGAAAGAATGATGGAGCTAGTTTCATGGCAACAAGAAAAGTCATACTCATATTCTTATTTTATGTTAATGTGGCTAATTTAGTAGGTAGAAATTGGTATATCACATGGCTTTAAATTGCATTTTCATACAACTGTGAAGAAAAGTTGCTTACCATATGTTTGATTCTACTGGTGCTTTCCTTCGAGTAAATTTTCTGTTAGACCGTTAACTCTTCTGTTTTTATGATTTTCCCATAAAAACATTTCTTTCATAGGGGCAAAATTAATATCTGTCTATTTGTGAATTAACAAATTCGATCAGAAGAAAAACTCAATCTTAATAGACTAAATTTAAAAAATTTTCTTTTCTTATTGTAAGTTAGAGGGCTATTTTGAGGGGATGCATAGGTGGGTTTAAAGTTTTTCAATTATTTCTTTGACTTGACTCTCTATGTAACATGGGTACAAATTATTTAACTGGACTGGATGGCTGAGAAAAGCTGTCAACCTCCTGTCTTGGGTCAGGTCCTGCTATTTATGCCCCCTTAACCCAAACCCAGAACTTCTTAAGCTTGAGACCTTTTCTGTTCTACAAGACATATCCTCCAATCCACCCAGAAAACATTTTGGCTAAAAGGGAAACAAGATATTTGCCAAGAGGATAGATCTTAAGTGTTCTCATCCCTCCCCCCCCCCACACAGAGAGAGAGAGAGAGAGAGAGAGAGAGAGAGAGCGCAAAGGAAAGAAAATGGTAACAATGTGAGGTCATGGATATGTTAATTTGTTTGATTGTGGTGATTATTTCACCATGTATGAGAGTATTTTAGAACTTTGTGGAAAATAGAATTAAAAGATAATACAAATCTTTCTACGATCTTTTTGAAGTACCCTCATATATGAATATTAAAACATTAGGTTATACACCTTAAATATATACAATTTTTATTTGTAAAGTATACTTTAATAATGCTGGGGAAAAAACAAAGACAGTATGAAAACCATCTGGTCAATCTACAAATTTTGATAGCTTTCAGTTTAAAATGGCCAAAGTAAAAGGCAATACCTCTTGGATGACTTTATGTAAGCAAAATCTAACCTATAATTGGCCAAAAAGCCTAGTAAACTGATAAAAACCCAATATAAAAAGCACACGGGGGTGTGTATGTTTGTCCTGTGCATAGGTGTGTGCACACACCTGTACATGTTTTCCCCAACCCTCTTTTGGAGTCTGCAGCTATTTCACCAGGTTCCGTCAAAAATTATTTCAGCCACCTAGTTGCTGAGATGGATGGCATAATCCTGGAGTTTTCTGACCTTGATCAACAGAAAGAAAATTTCAGCTGAACTGTGCAAACGTGCTGGGACCACATAAATCACATTTGGACAGGGCATGCTTTTCACCTAAAGCATGAAGCCACCCAATCACATACCAAGAAGTAAGATAATAAAACACACCAACTGAAGAGAAAGAAAAATTAATTAATGCTCACTCCACTCATCACACACACAAAAATAGCCATTTGTGTGTGTGTGTGTGTGTGTTGAGAAGAAATGACAGAACCATCCTAAAAAAATAGCTCTATACTTCATTAAGCATTTTCTAAAGGTATTTTGATTCAGAGTTTAAAGAAAGAAGTATCACTAAAAATTACAGAAAAGAATAGACATGTTTCTTTTAAGTACACTACATGGCAAATGAAAATAATAGCTATAATTAATGGTATTAAAATGTAATAAATTCAGCCCCAATTAATACATAATTGCAAGGAGATGACAAAAATCATCATAGACAAATCACTCTTAAAACCAAGGTATCAAAACATTACCTTACTTATCTGAGACTGGAGTCAGGTAAGTTATCATCATAATGTATTCAATACAGCAGACTTTCTCAAGAGCCTAGGAAAGTGTGTCTACACATGCCTAATACAAGGCATTTATTTTTGATTTGTTAAATTGTTTGTAAGCCATGAACTATCTACAAAAATACCAATGATTTGATAGGCTGCAAATTCATAACATAATAGGAGAAATAGGCATGCTCAAAAGAACAGAAGCACAAAGAATAAAACTTCTTAAAGAAAACATAGGAGAAACACTTCAGGAAGTAGGACTGGACACAAACTTCATGAATACGACCCCAAAAGCATGGGCAACTAAAGGAAAAATAAACAAATGGGGTTATTTCAAACTAAAAAGCTTTGGCACAGCAAAAGAAACAATTAACAGAGTTAAAAGACAACCAACAGAGTGGGAGAAAATATTTGCAAAATATACATTTGACAAAGGATTAATATCCAGAATATACAAGGAACTCAAACAACTTTACAACAAAAAAACAAGCAACCCAATTAAAAAATGGGCAAAAGAGCTACACAGGCATTTCTCAAAGGAAGATATACAAATGGCCAACAGACATGAAAAACTGCTCAACATCACTCAGCATCCGGGAAATG
>NW_007726118.1:852515-855146 GCF_000696425.1 Galeopterus variegatus | reverse complement strand
AAGAGTTGGAACCAGCCCAAATGTCCATCATCGGATGAGTGGATACGGAAAATGTGGTATATCTACACAATGGAATACTACTCTGCTATAAAAAAGAATGAAATACTGCCATTTGCAATGACATGGATGGACCTAGAGAGAATTATATTAAGTGAAACTAGAAAGAGAAATATCACATGTTCTCACTTATTTGTGGGAGCTAAAAATAAATAAATAAATACACAAACAAGGGGGGAGAGAAGACACAGCAATTACAATTCCTTGAAGTTGACATGACAAGCAAACAGAAAGGACATTGTTGGGAGGGATGGGGGGAGAGGGGAAGGGAGGGAGGTTTTGGTAATGGGTCACAATAATCAACCACATTGTATATTGAGAAAATAAAACAAAATTTGGAAGAAAAAAAGAAGAGTCTATCTTTTCTTCACCTTTGGGCTTAAACATAGAACATTTGGCTTTGTTTCATTCATTAGTTGCTGGATTCTGTGCCAGCACCAACCTGTACCTGGCACATGTACTATAACTCCCACCCCTTCACCCACGGCAGGCATCATTAGTCAATCATGCACTCTTTCTCATAGAACCCAGATGCCACAACCTCAAACTCATCATCCACAGTGAATTCTATGCAGCCACAATCAATCTGAGTTGACACCAGAGATTCAGTCTGTTTCCAATCACTGGTCTACACCTTTAGTTAAGCTTTCCAACCCTCTATAGGTACCTTCACCCAAATTGGTAAATACCTACAGGATACACAAAACCCTAGGCTGGTAATTGGCAACCTAGTATCTTGTTTAAGCTTTGTTATTTACTTTGCTACTTTCTTAACTGGTCCTAGATGTATCTTCTCTGATCCCACCAAGGATCTAAGAAACTGAGTCAAAATTTAAAAGAGAGGGCTGGCCAGTTAGCTCAATTGGTTAGAGCACCGTTTTACAACACCAAGGTCAAGGGTTCAGATCTCCCATACTGGCAAGCTGAAAAAAAAATTTAAAAAGAGCAAAAGGAAAACAAATATAAGTATAATCAAAAGGTAGCTTGTACTTATTGGAGGAATCTTCTGTGCTGAGCTAAGATGCTAAGTACCCTAATGTATTAGCTCATTGCATCCCATGGGAAACCCAGAAAGTCTACTCTTATCCTCTCCATTTTACATGAGAACTTGAGCATCTGAGAGGTTAAATAACCGGGAAGTGGCTAAGCTGGAATGCAAACCCAGGCCTTTGAGAATTTTAAATCAAAGCTCTTAGCCACTCTGTGATTCCTGTGATTCTTTAGACTGGCTTCCCAAAGCCAACTTCAAGGCTAACGGGAGGGTATATCAGACAAGTGTTCCGATCTACCTCAATAGTTCTCCATTGCAATCTGTGCTCATCATACTGCTGAGTGTGCCCAGGACCCCCTTATCACCTGTTATCTGGGTTTCCAGCCCATCAGAAGCTCATTTAACTCCACACCACATCCATTGTAGAAGCTCTGCCAGTTTTTACCCAACTCCTTCCTCCCCCAGCCCACCACCACCCCCGAATTTTCCTAAAATAAATGAAAGAGGAAAGTCAGACTAGCATCTCATTTCAAAGTTTAGTAAAAGAGTTAACCTACAGATAAAATATGAAAGGCAGGTGCAAAGACCCATCCTGGAGTAAGAAGCTCTTGTCTATAAAAATAACACTCAGTCATGCTGGGAACTGAAGTGCTCGCTGGAACCATGAGCATTTTGATGATTCTGAAGAGCAGACCCATGGAGGACCCCAAGATAATACCTTTGGAGGAGTGATTAAAAGGAAATTAAATGCAGAGAAACATCACAGAATGTCATTTAGCATTGGCCTGGGTCATTTCTGTCTCTGTTGAGGGCTTTGTTACAGTAATTTTCATAAGTAAAGCTACCGCTTACCTGTGTACCAGGTACTGAGCACATTAAACAGTTACGGAACATAGATTTTTTTTTTTTTTTTTTTTGGACAGCACCTTTGGGAGAGGTAGTAAGCCTAGCAGTTAAATGAAGACTTCCTGGGTTTGAATCCCATTTCCACACTTACCGCCTGGGTAATAACAAATATGTTTGTCAACTCCTCCTTCCTTCAGTTTTCTCATCTGTAATATGGGGATTAATATTGCATGTATCTTTAAGTGTCATTACAAGGATTCCATAATAGAATGCATACAATGAGCTAAAAATAGTCTCCAACATTTAGTCAGTATTCAGTGCAGCTAGTCACTATTATTATTTCCCATTTTTTCTTCTGGATAAAGTCAGTGAAGGTTTTCTTTGGGGACCATGCCTCCTTCTCCTTTTAGTTCATTTAAATCATTCAGTTCTGGCTCATCCTCCTCATGGTTGTGGCCAAGGGAAGGCAGTGGCATTCTGCCTCCCCATACCAATGACTCCTGTTAAGCCAGTGAGCATCACACCCTGGACTTGTGCTGAAACTATTGGAAAAGAAGCTCCTTCTTTCCACAGGTAGGATTTAAACCAATAGCTAGTGGTCACCATTTCACCACCTCATGATATTTAAACACCAGGATCAGCTATATCAGAAGATGGTCCAACTTTACCCAATAACAGTCTCTTCTCTCTCTCTCTCTCTCTCTCTCTCTCTCTCTCTCTCTCTCTCTCTCTTTAAG
>NW_007726118.1:834643-847529 GCF_000696425.1 Galeopterus variegatus | reverse complement strand
TTGCTCTTAGAAATGCAGTCAATACTCTGGTATCACAGCACACAGCTCTCAGGATCGCGCTCTGCACATAGTGTTTTTAAAATCAGTGATTTTATGGTAAAATCCAAATTGGCTTAGAAAATGGCACCAGTGAACCTAATGTTCCGCATGACCACAGTTAGCTATACAATAACTGCCAGAATATGAGGCGATTATTCTCCAGGTCACTGCAGTCCACACAACTTCACATTATCCTGTGTTCACTGCCTGACCCCCTCCACTAATTTACAACTCCTGCCTGGACCTGGCAGACAGGTGAACTTGTTATTTCCTGACTTAATGCCAAGCATCTCCTTCTCATCAAACTATTTCCAGAGGCTACCAGGTCCCATTGGTTGTCCATTTCTCTGAGCTTCCATAAAGACCTTCAGAAGACTTATTTTTAAAAAATACATTTAATTATAAATGACTTGGAATGCCCATAGGTGTGGACACCAGCAAAAATAAATACAAAAGTAGCCACAGTTGATTGTGTTCTTACTTTGTACCAGATATCATGTCAACTGCTTTACAGTATTATCTCAACTCCTCAAGTCAATATTTTAAGTGGATTTTATGATCCTCAGTTTATAGAGAAGTAAACAGAAGCTGATATTGAGTAAAAACACTTCTCAGGGCCTCAAAGCTGTTATGTGGGTGGGTGGAGATTGAAACCTAGGGCTTTCAGGCTTCAGTTCCAATGGTTTTAAGCTCTACCTATGTTGACTCCCATGTTTTAAGCGTGGAAATTTCTAACTCTTGAATACACCCTGTTGAAATTGCAAGAGCTAGGAACTGAACCAGGCCTTTGGAAACCAAAGACCGAACTCCACTTCCACTGCTATTATCTCCCACCCTCAAGAGCAGAAGACGTCTGGGCATCCCCATGGCCAGGTGCCAGCTGCTAACCAGACAGGCATTGTCAAGATGTCGAGAATCTCCACTGTGAGCCAGCTGCAGCTAAAACGTGGTGAATGAAATGATATCCCAAACTGAAAACCAGATTATTTACTTGGCAATTAATAAAGATATCAGCCAGGTACAAATTCATCAGTTGGAAAGTGTGATTTTCATACACTACAAATGTAATTCTTAGTTTTCGTGTAAGGTGGAGTAAGTATAAGAGCGAAGAGCACAGCCTCTGGAGTAAAAATCTTTGAATTCAAATCCTGGCCTCATGATGCAACTTGCTTGATAATCCTGGGCACATCACTCAACCTCTCTGGACTTCCACCTTTTCACCTGCACAATGGGCAACAAGAGGGTACCTCCCACACATAATCATAGCTGTCATGAGTATTCAGAGATACTTACAATGCTGAATCTCGAGTAAGTACTGTAAGAAGATAAGTTCAGACCTCTCAGAGTTAACCACAGTGAAAAAGTATCTATTCCCCAATCACAGCTTCAATCAAACCAACCCTGAAAGTTGCCATAACTTTGAAAACCACTCAAACTCCTTCCACGCAATTTCATAGCAGATCTGAGACTGTTTAGCTGCACCAGACCAGGCGATAAGTGAGAAAAGGGGGCCCTGTGTGTATTTATAGGCTTTGACAAATAGGCTCTCATCTCCTCCTGACAGATTCTCCCCCTGACTGATTCATCAGCCTTTCCTCTCATCACCTGAACCACAGTCTTCATAATGGTATTGAAATTTAGGTGCATTCTACATCACAAATAAAAATGAATTTAAAAGGCTCTGTTCCCCAGCAGAAACACGAGCACTGTAAATGTCAAATGCATGCGGTGTTGCGGGAACATAGAGCTGCTCTGAGTGATGGGTTACCTCCTGTCTCCTTTGCTAAATCTGTGTTAACTTCATGGCATTCACCAGCGGGAGGAAATGATCTGCACTCTGCTTCCCACCAAAGAGTGAAAAACTCCACCAGCCCTTCAGATCTCTGTGACACTCTCTGAAAGATTTTAACAAATGGCCAGGAACCCATCCAGCACAGGTACATTCAAGTGGCAGGCTTGGTAGCAAAAGAAAAATGCAAAACTTAGCCACACTCCAATACACACCACTAATTTCCCCACAAACAGCCAGGCGAGGTTTTCCAATTGACAATTAGCTTCTTGTCGGTCTGATAGAAAATAGGCTTTTAGGATTTTTTAAAAAAATAGAAAAAACAGGAGAGAACAAAAAATATTATTTCATTCTGTCAAGAGCCTCAGATTGAGCCCCAATTATGAGCAAACCAAAAAGAACAATTTTATTGCTCTTGATTAAAACAAGGGCTCTCTCCAGCTCTTAAGATGCATGTGATTTACCTACATCGTTACATCTGGTCTAGAATTTAATGGGAAAATGACTCATCTTAGGGTAAACACCCCTACTGAATAGAAGAGATGGGAATGAGGCACAGAATTGGAGGGGCCGTGGAGAGAGGCCCTATTGGGCTCTATGGAAAATGTGGGGTTTTGTATTTTCTAAAATTCTTCATGCTAGAAGATATTCAACAACACACAGACAAAGGTGTGGATGGAAGTACACAAATATGCCCATATAGAAAAAGAATAGAAGAGAGGTAGACAGGAGAAGTGGAAGAAAAATTAAGATGAAAGTTATTCTTGGGGAGCTGCAGTCCTACAGGTGTCCTGTGAAGGAAATCAAGCTTCAAAGAAAACACGGCCGGTTCTCCTGTGGAGCACTCAGCAGTCATAGAAATCCTCATGGGCCAAGGGGCTGCCGCTTCAGAGACAGGTTTATTTATTATTTTGGCACCTCTGTCATCTCTTGTCACTTCCATTCCACTTTATCAAATTACTGATTTTGCCAGAAGCATTGGATTAAATAGAGAGGGGTGTGCACACGCGCGCACACACACACACACACTCACACACACACACTCTCTCACACACTCACACACACTCTCTCACACACACACACACACACACGAGCAAGTGTCACCACTTCAGTGGTGAAATTTCATAATTGTACGTCAGGCTGACAGAAGTACCAGAGTGTACCCTCGAAACTGGATGAGGGTCACTTTGGATGCCATGGCTTCCATCTCCCCGTGTGGCCTCACGCAGTATCACTTCATAGAGAAAGCGGGATTAACACGCTTCTGCTGAGGGTGGAGGACACTGCCCTTCCGGGATGATTAGGATTTGTGTCTTGACTTTTCCATCTTAAGTCCATTAAGAGAAGGACTCTAATATATAGAGCTGCCTCCCAAAACCTCAGCCCCAACTTCTAACCATGTTAAGAGACCCTCAGAATCTACAACCCAAAGGAAAGATTCACTACATTACTGAGAATTTTAAAAAGGAAAAAAGAAGGAAAGGAAGGAAGGAAGGAACCCCTGCTTAACAGAGGTAATAAAAAATCCTTAGAGAGTAAGACAGTGACAATTTGAAGTACACATTACTTTTTATTTTTTTTTAATCACTAGGAGTCATCACCAATCGCAAACAAATGTCTGGTTAATTTATGTAACTGTCATATGAGGTCAAGTCTAGAAAACATTGGAGAAACCTTCAGAAATGAGGCTTCATTTAAAGTGTCTGACTCAACCCAATAATATGTGACAAAGCATAGAAACGCAAGTGTGTGTGTGTGTGTGTGTGTGTGCACATGTGTGTGTGTATGTGCGTGTTCCACTTTTGTGAGAAGAGCTGAAGCCATGTACAGAAGGACCACGAACGACTTCTCCCACCAGCAAGCATCACAGAGCAGCTGTAGACCTAGGCGGTCGTTATCACCATGATGCGCGGACCAAAGGCAGTTTGGGTAGGTGGAATGGAGTTTGGGTGGCTTTCGTTATCCAGGGCTTTTTCTGGTTGCTCATTTACCTGGTTGACGATAGAACTGAGGTTGTTCTAACAGCATCAATACCCCTGGTTATCTTTCAAACAGTACTGGGAAATAAATTTTTTTAAAAAAGAACACTGGACAAAAACATGCTTGTGAATTCTATAAAAGTTCAAGGGAAGTGGAAAGGTCCTGGAATTCGGCAATAGGTCAGGGAACATGCTTTCTGAGCACTGTGACATGAGCAGAATATCTGGGACAGGGCAGGGCATTGGTGAAAACCTTTAAACACATGGTTCACCCAAGCAGCAATTCCATTTGTCCTACTCTCAAAATACACACATGCATGCACACCAGCACACAAACGTGTGGTGCATGCAAACATGAGTTGAACTAGCTTTTCCTGCAAACTAGAGCAACACACAACTCTAAGTAGGCTGGGATCACACAGTTTGAGTTTAAGCTACCATATCATTACTCCTTTCAATGTGAGGAGATTAACACTCCCTAAAATAATGCATGGCAATTTGCTTTTTATTTAAAAGCAAATTTTGTTTTGAGAAGTCCTCAACCACCTTATTAATCAGCAGACATGACCAAGCCATCATCAAATCAGAGCTGAAAACCTCTGCTTGAAATAATAACCACATTTTGACAATAATGGTACAGTTGCAAAGAGAAACACCTTTCAAAATTGTGGAACAATGTCAAAAATAGCTAGTAGGTAGGTACTCTGTTCACTTATTCAACCTCTTTGTATCCAAGGCATTACAGGTAAAATTTGATCTGCTCAGATGTGCTTTGCCACAGAAACTTCTGTGAACTCTTGACAATAGAAAGAAACTGAAAATATTAACGTGAAGAACGTTGTCTAACAGTTTTTTTCCCCCTGAGGGGACCCACACCAAATATAACAAAGAAGATAAATGGGGAGGGAGACTCTAAATATGTAGTAAATGATTTCCTCTCCTCCCCCTTAAATCTCAACCAGGAAGCTGCTGCTTATTTGATTGGAAATTGAGGTGAGATCTTTTTCAAGTCAAAGTGCACTGATCAGATATATAGCACACACCCTGGGAAGCCCAATACTGTATCTTGTATAATATATGTAATATTACATAATTGTATGTAATATATGGCATACGCAATATTCATCAACGACATTCAACTAACACATGACAAGAGCTAAAGGATAATTGAGTTATTTTCCTGAAAAAAAGGATGTGACTAAAACAAAAATCATCATCAAATTTTTTGTAAACTTAATCACAGTATGCACTCTTTATTGAAGCCATCAGAAATAAAAGAGATCACAATGTGGAGACATGACAAACAGTTTTCAGTATGACTGTCTTTAAGTGTCTGCTATCAGCACACGAATCACCTGCAAACCATCATCCAGCAAGGCATGCCTGAAACACTTGAGTTGAAATCACAGAGTTATTGTTTTGTTGGAAACCAAAAAAAAGAAAAATATTGACTTACCTTTCTGTCCTCTATTTCCACGCAGGTACTGCAGTCTGCTTTGATATCCTAGGAGGAGGAGAAAAGAAAGGGAGAGAAAGGATCAGACTTATGGCCAGAGAACATTCAGTGCTGTCGTTGAAATGCCCTTTAAAATAATAAAGGGTTCATGCTCCTAACAGTTCTTTCTCGAGTCATTGCTTTTTATAGTGCTTTTTAGAGGTATATGCCCTGGTGTTTGCATTAGAGACATATGGATGTCATAAGTGAGCTTTACTGCATGCAGATGTGGGTGAAGGCAAAAGTTATGGATCAGGGGCCACAGCAAACAGGAGCTGATGGATTATAACATAATATGCCTGTCCTAATAATTTTGTTCACATCAGTAGAGACTTCCTTTAATCAAATTTAATATCCCTACCGTTCCAAATTTAGGATAGTAAGATCTACCTTGCTTCAACACAAAACCACACCATCTATTTTTTATCCTACTGTCCATTCATCCATCCATCCTTCGTCTGCCCTCCATCCATCCACCTATCCATCTACCCACCCATCCAATCATCTATCTATCCTCTATTCATCCTCCATCCTCCATCTATTCTTCATTCATCCTCTTTCCATCCTTCATCCATCAATCCATCAATACATCCATCCATCTAATGGCCACCCATCCATCCAATCATCCATCCATCCATCCACATTTATTGCACAGCTACTTTTTTCTGCATTTTTCTGTTGCTCTGGAATATAAAGGGAACTCAGTAGTTAGAATGGCACACACATTCACACAAGCAATTATGGCATTAATTTACTCATTTAATAGACACATATTCAGCACCTATTGCCTACCAGGCCTTGCTCCAAATATGGAGGACTCAGTAAGGTACAAACCCCATGGAAGCCCTGCCCTGGTGTTGCTTACATTCTACTGGAAAAGACAGACAATAAAAACACATATCAGTAAATGGTATTGAGACAGACAGAGAGAGAGAGAGAGAGAGAGAGAGAGAGAGAGAGATCTGGTGTTTCTTCCTTATCTAAGGACACCAGTTCTATTGGTATAGGATCCCACCCTTATGACCTCATTTAACCTCAATTACCTTTCTAAAGGCCCAATCTCCAAACACAGTCACACCGGGGTTTAGGGCTGCAACGTATAATTTTGGAGGGAGACAATTCATTCCATAACACTTGTATAAATTGGAATCACACAATATTTGTCCTTCTGGTTTGGCTTATTTCACATATAATAAAGTCTTCAGGGTTCATCCAGGTTGCAGCTTGTGTCAGAACTTTACTCCTTTTTATGGCTGGATAATATTACATTGTATGGATATATCAAATTTTGTTTATCTATGCATGGATGTGATCATCGATGGACACTTGGGTTGTTTTTACCTTTTGGTTATTGTGAATAACGCTGCTATAAACATGAGCATCCAAGTTTCCATTCAAGTCCCTGCTTTCGATTCTTTTTGCAGTATGGCCAGAAGTGGACTTGCTGAATCCTATGTTAACTCTAAGTGTAATTTTTTAGCAATCAGTGCACTGTTTTCCACAGCAGCTGCACCATTGTACATTCCTGCTGAGAAGCACAAGGATTCCAAATTCTCCACATCTTCATAGGCACTTGTGGCTTTCACTCAGGTGTTCTGAAGAGAGGATGGGCATGATCTGACTTCTGTTTTAACAGAACAGGCAGCTGAGGGTTAAAGATGCAAGTGGAGATCCAAGTTTACAGGCAATTGCAAGAGTCCAGGCATAGAGGATGGTGGCTAGAGATGGGTGGTGGCAGGGGAGGTGGTGAGAAGTGGTCAGAGTCTGGATGAAACCAACAGGATCTCTTGAAAGATTGAATGTGAGAATGAGAGAAAGGTGGGGATCAAGGACATTTCATGGTTTCTGGCCTGGGCGTGCTATCAGTGAGTGGTGGAAAGTGTGGATGTAGCTGGATGGTGTAGTGGTCTGCAAACATAGTGCCTCCACTTTAAATAAGTGAGGTGTATAGAAATGTTTGCTCACAGTGTTGATGTGTCATTAGGAAAGGGCTGATGTAAGTGTGAGGCCATCACCACAGTGACTTATTAAGAAAATGTACCAAATTCTAGCTCCAAGAGAGTCAAGAGTAGAACAAAAGGGGACAATATCATTAGGTGAAGATCCATGCAGCAAATGCTTTGTTTTGCACGGAACAGACTCTTTTCATATCAACAAAGTGGGATTGAAACTTTGAGCAATGATTGAATACATCTTTGGTGCCAAGAACTGTGCTGGGTGATTTTCACACTGTTTCTAAACTCCCAACAAGCCAACAAGGTTGTTATTACTTAGCTTTTAACAGTTGAAAGTAGAGATGAGCAATTAGGTCACCTCCCAGGTCAGCAATAATGGATTTAAGTCTGTAACTAGAAATGGCTCCTAACCCCAGGCACGTTCCATTCCTTCCAGGTGATTTTATTCTAATGAAGGTGGTTGGCCAGTCTAGATAATTCAGGCTACATGTTTTATTCTTTTCCCTGCTAAGGGGAGGGAGGGTTATTTACAGCAAACACAGCAAGGGAAGTAACACAACCATGGTCTTCAAAGTGAGGTCCCCAGACATTAAAAAGATATATTCTTATAGCCATTATAGAAAACAGTAGATGCTGCAAAAAATCAAAAATAGAACTACCATTTGATCCAGCAATCGCACTACTGAGTATATACGCAAAGGAAAGGAAATCAGTATGTAGAAGAGACATCTGCTCTCCCATGTTGATTGCAGCATTATTCGTAATACCCAAGAGATGGAATCAACCTTACTGTCCAAAAACAAGTGGATGGATAAAGAAAAGGTGATATACATACACTACCGGATATTATTTAGCCTTAAAAAAGAGGGAAATCCTGTCATTTGTGACAAGATGGATAAACCTGAAGGACGTTATGCTAAGGGAAATAAGCCAGTCACAGAAAGAAAAACACTGCAGAAACTAATATCGAAAATATATACAAAGTATAACGGTGGTTCCCAGGGGCTGGTGGTGAGGAGGTGCAGGGGGAGTTGGGGGGATGCTGGTCAGAGGATACAAAATTTCAATTTGGCAGGAGGAAGAGGTTCAAGAGATCAACTGTACAACATAGTGACTCCATTTAATTACAATGTGTTGTAATCTTGAAAGTTCTTAAGAGAGTAGATTTTGCGTTCTTACCACCAAAAAATGATAATTATGTGAAGTAACACATATTTGGTGCTATTTAGCCATTCAACAACATATAGAAAATTTTGAAACATCATATAGTACAGGATAAATAAAGTTTTTATTTTTCAATTTAAATAAAAACAGAGTTGTGATGAATAACTCCAGTCTTGGCATCAGAGTCCTGCATATAAAGCATGTCTCCACCATTTAAGAGTTGTGCGGTCTTTGGCAAGCTTCTTTACTGTTCAAAGTCTTGGTTTCCTTATCTGTAACACAGGAGTAATATGAGGAATGGGCTACTCAAAGTGGGGTCTGACCCCCTGCAACTATGATATCACTGGGGGGTTGTTAAAAGGCAACATCTCAGGACTCACCCCAGATATACTGAATCAGAATCCACATTTCAACATGTGATGTAACCCGAATGTGTGTCCCCCAAAATTCATGTGTTGTAGGTCTAACTACCAGTGTGGCTGTATGGGGATGGGGTCTCTAAGGAAGTAATTAAGATTAAATGAGGTCATAACTGGATAAAGAAAATGTGGTATATATACACAATGGAATACTACTCAGCCATAAAAAAGAAGTTCTACCATTTGCAGCAACATGGATGAGCCTAGAGAAAATTATGCTAAGTGCAATAAGCCAGACAAAGAAACAGAAATACCACACGTCCTCACTCATAACTGGCTGCTATGAAGGAAGGGTGGGGAGAGGGAAGGAAGGAAGAAGGAAGGAATGAAAAAAAGACAGAAGAAAAGACCACAATGGTAAGTTGAACTTTCAGAAGGAGAAAACAAATCTAAGGATACTAGAGATGGGGGATGGGAGGGAGGGGGTTTGGGAAGTGATAGGTCAGGCAAAGGTCATAAAGAAATATCACAATTTGTAAGAATGAATATGCTAACAATAAATAAAATTTTAAATTAAAAAAATAGATGAGGTCATATGAGTGTGGCACTGGTTCAATAGAATCAAGGTCTTTATAAGAAGAGACAGCAGGTACTGGCTGGTTAGTTCAGTTGGTTAAAGCATTGTGCTGATAACATCACTGGCCACCTGCAAAACAAGAAATAAATAAAGAAGAGACACCAGACAGCTCTTTCTCACTCTCTCTCTGAAAGCTGAGAAAAGGTCATGTGAGCACACAGTGAAAAAGCAGCTGTCTACAAGCCAGGAAGAGGCCCCTCATCAGAACTCAACCATGCTGGCAGCCCCATCATGGACTACCAGCCTCCAGAAGTGTGAGAAAATGAATTTCTATTGTTTAAGCCACCCTGTCTACGATATTATGTTATGGCAGCCTCAGCAGACTAAGACAAGATTCCCAGTGGATCTGGAAGGCACAGTCCTAGGACCTGGGGTCATGTTTACATAAGGTATCTTTTTTTTTTTCTCACCCACACTCTTAATTTAATGGGGGAGGTCTTTGACTGACGTTGGACATTGAGTTAGCAAAATACCCCTTACTTGTATTAAGACCCCCCACTAAATTCATCTGCTAAGAAATTTAAAGAGAAACTGGAGATTAGCTCAGTATGGGAATAATAAAAATCATAGAGCTTTTTTGTTGTTGTTCTCTTGAGTAGGATAACATTTTAAATTGCTAGTGTTAAATCCTTTAGGACCATGGATTATTTTTAAATCTAGAAAATGCCATCTAGAAATAAGTGAGAAAAAAATGCAGTTCCCTGTGTGCTCTATCCTGTTCTGACCAAGTAAAGCACACATCTCCTTTCTCTCCTCGAGTGCAAAGTTGTTGGATTTGCAGGGGAGAGTCCATATCCAATTTTGATTTATCAGCACAGAAGTGGCAGGTGTTAATCAAGGAGCTAACGAAATCAATAACTCAAAGGCAGATTTTTGTTTCTAATCTGCCACTGAGGACCCATGCAAGCAACAGAAAAAAACCATCTGGCAGATTCAGAGTTCTTGCCATTTCCATAAAATTATTCAATTTATTCTTGTCAGGATTAATTTACTAAACCCATGCTGGATTTTTTATTTAGATGATATTGTTGGTTTGTCATCCGCTACAGATCTATGCAGAAGGCACCCCAGGGGACTACGTTTGCTTCTGAACAAAGTTGGACTCAAATTGGAAAAATGTCACTTGGCGGGAAGAAATTATGGTTTGGATTGCTCTGCACAGAGCTGGTGTCTCTGAATGGACTCCGACCTGACCTTTTCTCAACCAGAGTAGTCAAGTAAGTACTTCAGCCCCACTCGATGACTTCGTTTGCAAAACAGCTCAACTACTTAAGTATTAAGTATGAATTTAGAGCCATGTCCTCACCACCAAGCAATCAATTTCCCTACACAGAAGCCAGACATTCAACTTTCTGCAGCTGGAAAACCCCCAGGCAGTGACTCAGTTGCTGGCAACAGATGGGATTCTGCACAGACGATGGGTCACACCACTTGGGTTTATACTACAAGACTCCACACCGGTTGCGAGACCCTGAGTAAGGATCTCAACTTCGCTTAGCCTCAGTTTCCCCAATAATAATGATAATAATAAGAGCCACTTCCCATGCTGGTAGCATATCCAGTACACACAACAGTCTTAGCATATGGCATGTCACCGATAAATGCTAGTGAGCATTGATGACATCCTCCAAAAGTCTTTGTGAAACCTGCTTCTGAGTGAAGTTTCGAGAACTTAAAAACAGTTCTATTTTTAAAGTTTTCTCTTCTAAGGCCTCTGAGTTCTTCTGGCTTTTAGACATCAAATAATTCATGTGTCTGTTCTTTTTAGAAGCTGTTCTCTCTCCCGAGAGAGATTTTTATTTTCTTCTGCACTTTCTGTGCTGGTTGTTTCTGGTGACTTTTGTAGGTCAGAATTATTTGTGTCCACAATTGTAGGGACACCATCCTCCTGGATTCTACATCAGCTTCACCCACAGCTCTGAAGTACCTGGCAATTAAAGGTCCCTGCAAACAGGTGGAGAAAAATGCCTGCCATTGAGATTCCAGAGAACTCAGAGGATTTAGAAGTGAGGGGCCTCTGTTGGTTAGAACAGTAAC
The DNA here is from genome assembly GCF_000696425.1 of Galeopterus variegatus. NCBI lineage: Eukaryota > Metazoa > Chordata > Mammalia > Dermoptera > Cynocephalidae > Galeopterus > Galeopterus variegatus. The sequence goes on along the minus strand of NW_007726118.1, from coordinate 836,075 downwards.
CCCCAAAAGTTATGCCCACACCCTAACACCTAGTCCTTGTGAATATGACCTTATTTGGAAATAGGGTCTTTGCACATGTAATCAAGGATCTTGAGATGAGAAAATCCTGGATTTTCTGGGTGGGCTCTAAGTCCAATGACAAGTGTCCTTTTAAGAGACAAAAGAGAAGAGAAGACCATGTGAAGACAGAGGCAGATGTTGGAGTGATTCTGCCACAAGCCAAGGAACACCTAGCTACAAGAAGCTGGAAGAGACAAGGCATGAATCTCCCCCAGAGAATTCAGTGGGAATGCAACCCTGCTGACACCCTGATTTAGGACTTCTAGCCTCCAGAACCATGAAAGAATAGATTTCTGTTATTCTAAGACACCTAGTTTGTGGCAATTTGTTACAGCAGCACTTGGACATACAGAGCCTCAAGGAACTTCTTGTGCTAATCTCTCTTGCTTGATATTTAGCTACTTATTACTGCATAAAGAAAGGGTGATCAAGAGACCACCCCCAGGTAGTCCAAGCCTTAGTGGAGAGAAAATCCTTCATAAGAAATCCCAGGGCAATCATGAGCTGTTATGCTCAGGGGCCCAGTTTTTACAAGACAGCCCCAGGAACCTCTAAACTGATGATTTCAGTCATCAATTCTGGAAAAGCAATGGAAAGAAAAGACCAGGGTGCTTATATTTGACATGAGAGTTAAGTAAGGATCATATATCCTGGATGCAGCATTGTTCTCCTGGACTCAGATATTCATAAAGTCCCAGAGAGTGTTTCAGAGAAAATAGCCACAGCTTAAGTCATCTCTTGGGAGAGTAGGGAGACGTAGCCAAAGAAAGGCTCATCTGACAAGCCAAGATCAGGCATATGATCAACTACCTTCCTGCTGGGGAAGAAATCCAAGTGTTTTGCTCTTGCTTTTCAAACAGAATATGAATGCTATGTCAAGTCCATTTATAACATCAAGAAAAACTACGCTTTAACATCACACTCCTAAAAGAATTGAAAGTACCTTTGAAATCCCAAGTCAACGTTATAAATGGTTTCCTTTGCAAAAGTAGTCTTTTGATAGTTTGGACACCTACATTTCCTGTTGTTCTGAAAATAAAAATCATGTCTAATTTAAAGAAAACCAACAAATATCAGTTTAGATGTTATTCTTCAAACATATTGGTGATTTTCTGTGACCCAAGTTCTTAATTTTTTTTTTACCTTCACAGAAACTCAGAAATCTACACAATGGAATACTACTCAGCTATAAAAACAAATGAAATACTGCCATTTGCAACAACATGGATGGACCTTGAAAGAATAATACTGAGTGAAACGAGTCAGGCAGAGAAAAAGAAATTCCACATGTTCTCACTCATTGGTGGGAGCTAAAAAAAAAAAAAAAAAAACAAATCAGTTCACTCACATACACACACACACACACACACAC
>NW_007726118.1:832082-833691 GCF_000696425.1 Galeopterus variegatus | reverse complement strand
TTTTAAAAAAAAAAAAAAAAAAAAAAAAAAAAAAAAAAAAAAAAAAAAAAAAAAAAAAAGAAATTGAGAATATACATAAGCCATAGAGACTTTTTGGCCCAGTGCTTCCACTTTGCAGATGAAAAAATGGAATTTCAAGGAGTATACGAAATTGGCTTCACACCACTCTGCTATATAGTGGTATAAGAGGGATTGAAATCCATCTGGTCTACCTGCTATATATTTTATAATTTCCCTTATGCCAAAAAGTGAACTTGAATTTGAATATTTACATCAATGTTCTCAAGTTAATTGTCTAATTAAGGATAACAATTCTGACCCAGATTTTTAAAAATTGAGTACCTATGTTGTCTTATAATCACAATTGGTACAAATTTGAAATCATGCTTGAATTTCAGCTGAATTCTTCAGAGTCTGTGTTCACTCAACTCAAAAGACACATTCAAATAAGGTCATTTGAATACATGAAGAATAGTATAAAACGTTTGGATTGATATATTTTATTCATTTTATAACATTCCATTCATACGTTTGCCCAGCACCTGCAATACCACAAGCAGCCAGCAGATGGGAGCAAATAACTTTGCAAAAATTCTAAAGCGCCGCGCAATATACTAGAGGATCCAATTCACCGGCTCTATAAACTTCGTGGAATATCACAATCTTTCAGCTCCCTTAAAATTAAAGTCCCAAATGACTGTATGTTTTAATTACTAAGCCCTAATTACTTATCAGGAATGTGATCATTTGAGGCATTTTATTAGTATGTGTTTAAGAAGGTTCAGAATGGCACAGGATATTCTGAAAGCAGTAGCGTTTCGAACTAAGTTTGAAGACGACTGAGAATCTAAGAGCCGTTTCACCTGAAATCATACAAATGGCAAACAACGCGTGTAAACTAAGTAAAATCGCAGCAGTAATCAATTCAACTGAGAGAGTATAGTCTTCCTTCGACGGGTAGGTCAAAAAGCAAAGTTGACTGCTGACTTTATAAATGTTCGGAAGAATTTTGAGGAGATTTAAGGGATATTTTCTTTGGGAGGAAAAAGCTGCAGATCCAGAAAGACAACAAAACAGTCCCCAAACCAAGCTTTTGTGCACATAAAAGTATCCTGGCATTCATCTTGACTTTTTTCTTTGAAGATTGCACCCCTTCCTTCTGTGAATTATTCTGTTCTCTTCGTCCTACTTTTATCGTAGTTTAGTTATCAGGGGCAAGAAGCTTCAGCATCTCAAAATCCAGCCACGTCAACAGGAGCGAGCTGGCTGGAAAAAGACTCAGTAACATGAGAGCTGCCAACTCAGCACCACCAAATTTGATACGGAGGAAGGCAGCCCCCTCCCAGACAGGAGCCCCGTGTCACCTAGGTAAGCTCCAACCCAGGGTCTGTTTGCAAATAAGAGCTATGCATTGGCATCCCGGCAGGAGTTTAATGAGAGCGCTTTTAATTAACTGTAAAAGTAATTACCCATATTAGATGTAAATCGTACTTGTCTTTACATGAGGTGAATAATTTTGGAGCAGCTTTTAAGAATAATACTTCTTGAGAAGATGTCAGCTGCAAACTCTCTCAAGTTGGTGAGCTGGGGGGGGGGGGGGAGGCCCCCA
>NW_007726118.1:571029-832049 GCF_000696425.1 Galeopterus variegatus | reverse complement strand
GGGGGGGGGGGGGGGGGGGGGGGGGGGGGGGGGGGGGGGGGGGGGGGGGGGGGGGGGGGGGGGGGGGGGGGGGGGGGGGGGGGGGGGGGGGGGGGGAAGCACCCAGAAGAAAAGATACCAGCCTAGAAAATCTCGGGTTTGTCACCTGGCTTTTGTCAGCTAAGCTGCATCTCCTGTCATTTACATCAGACCCCAGCATCTAAACACACCCTCTCTACAGCTGCACTTTCAGAGAGACACCCGCATGACAGCATCCAAATTGTGTGAGCTGTTGCGTCTGCGTGTTTTCCTTTTGGCTTTTAGACTTCTGGATGGTCTCCAGCACTTCTGTTGATGGGCTCTTGAGAATAATTAAGAGAGCCAGACAAAAGAATAGGAAGCAGAAAGAGGAGGCTGGAAAAAGCTCTAAAGGGGTCAGTGGTGTGTGCCTTGGGGGAGCTGAAGTGGATATTATCTAAGTAACGAAATAGGTTAGCGAGGAAGAAGCAAGAGCAAAATCAAAACATCAAACCTGAAAGTCCCAGGGCATCACTTCTGATGAGGATAAATGTCTTGCATCACCAGTGCCGAAACAAAGTGGCTGCACTCCCTTGGACTTATAAATAGCAGGAGAAAACGACAGAGGTCAGTGTTGGCGGGGAGTGAAGGTGAAACTGGACTCCTTGGTTAGGGGACTGTGTTAAGATGCTGTTCTCTCAGCTCTCACCATTTCCCTGCCTTCGACAAGAACGTGAGGGGCACCCCTGAACCTCCTGTGTGAACCACAGTGAGGCATAAACATCCAGGATGCAGTTTGCAAATACAAAATTACTGAGTAATTGTTTGTACTTTGATAGGCACCTTCATTAAAGGATTCGAGGATGCAATTATCAAATTGAAGTTTACTGCACTCCAGTTAAGCAACTAAATGGAAGATCAGGAAAGTGGGATGCAGAGAGGTGAGTTTAGGACTCAGCCAGTAACTTGGTAGTTATCCAGGCCCTTCTAAATAGAAACCCTACCTGCCATTTGAAGAGTATGGCTACCATTGTAGTGATATTCCTGACCATAGCCTCCTTTGGGTTTTTGTTGCTGTTGTGTTGTTGGCCATGGTTTGTTTTAGGTCTTTGCCTTAAAACAACCCCAAGAGGTAACTAGAGCAGGAAATGTACTGGTTTGATGGGATGCCCAGACAATTTAGCCTGGTTCAAGTTCAACCGAAAGAGGAGCCAGAACTGGAACTTCTATCTCCCAGGAGAAATTTTTTATTCCTTTTTAGAAGGGCACACGCCAGTGTCCCCTATGTCTGATATATCCTAAAGGTAGCTACTTCCCACATCGTCTACATAAAGGATTTAAATAAAGAAAAAAAAAAGAATATAGTCTGGTTCTTAATTAGTACATCAACCTCCTGAGGAAATGTGGCACAATGAATACAGTATTTGGAAATAGTAACATAATAAATAATTCACCAGGATATTTGAGTGGAAATGCAAAGAGAAGATACATTTTAATTTCACCTCCTCCGTGTGGATCAAAATAAATTGGGCGGAAACCTCAGGAACCAGTCTACCTTGTTTCAAGTCCTGACTCTACCACTTAACAACTGTGTGGCTTCCCGAGGCAATTTATCTGTGCCTCGGTTTCCATGTTTCAGAAAATGGGGTTAATATCCCAATATCATTAGGTGGATGTTAGTGGTGAGGTAAATTATGTAAACTTTCACATAGGTAGGGGTCAAAATGTTTGTTATTATAATTGTAATTTTAAAAAATTTATTATACATATTTATTATGTTATTGTGTACATTATACAATGTATCAGCATTATTATTCTTCCTTCTCAATATAAGATGTTTCTAAAAACTGCCTTAATTCTTCCAGGTCATCACTGTTTCAGTGAACTAAATGGACCCCTGGTGGCAACAAAAGACATGATTTCTAAAAGGACGAGTCTTCTGGAATTGATGCAGATAGACGGTCTATCTCAACACCCGCTAACCCACTCTTGTAAAATTCCTAACTCTACAAGAACTCAACAAAACCATTAAATTGGATATTTAATTTCTTCCTAGGAATCAGATATTCCAGAAAGACTTTGAACAGTCAGAGCAAGATTTATGCCAATTAGAGAAGGTACAGCACAGCTGAAGGTCAACAGAGCTAGCACGAATGATTTTGGGGGAAAAATTAGCACTCTTATGCTTCCCGTTGAGTATACAGAGATGAGCTGCCGGTTTCCAAGAAATGACTCCTGCTCCTGACTGAGACATTGACAGAGCTTTGCTAGTTGCTGGACGGTGCCACAGTTCTCGTTGGAAATTGATATTTTCAGTGTTCACTTGGACTGTGGCCATCTTGTCAACCACAGTTTCTTGGGAAACAATATTTTCTGTCCCTACGACCTTGGTTTGGCATTTTGCTTCCTGGTAGAAAATGGATAGTGGTCCTTTCCACAAGATCAGATAACCAGCTCTTTATTCCAGGAAAGCAAACTGTATTGTTAACAGCTTTCTAGTAATTGGCATGGCCGTACAGTCGCCATCACCACTTCTCTGCTCAAACTGCACCAGCATGGAATTGGAATAGATGCATATGTCTCTTTTCTTCTCTTAACTTTCTGTACTCTGCAATGGGTGTTATTAATAAGACAACACTAAATGCAGACTACCTGGTATTGGAGGCTAAACATTATATCAACTAGTGTAGTAAAAAAAAAGTTATTAAAACTGTGTATACACCCCTTCATTCATTGAAGAACATATGGATAAACATTTTCTTGCATGTCCTTCAGTGGAATATATCTAAGTCTGCCAACATGGTACTAAGAGTTAATATACCAAAACTAAATGCTTTCTTAAATTGTAATTATCTGTGTAAAAATCTAAATACATGGACCCTGAACTTCTTATCCCCAGAGGTGAATAAAAACATCACCAGAGAAATAAATAAGCTTTTTCACAAAATTGAAATAGAGGAAAAAAATGAATGTATATGTTTTTTCCTATGCCATGTGACTTATTAGTGACTAATTCTGCAAAACACTCATTTCAATTCTTACTGGAGCCCAGGAAAAATATACCTTAAAACAGACAGTTTAGGATAATTACGTTTCTTTACTTTTTCACCCTCTATCCCAAATGCCATGTTTACTTGCAGAACCTGTCATTTGGTTTTTATAGGCAAGAAGAAAATTAAGATGTTCCTGTTAAAGTTTTGATTACTTTCTTTTTTGCCCTGGCAGGCCCAGAGAATCCACAGGCCCAGAGAAGCCATAGATAATGCTTGCGAGAGAGTAGCAGAAATCTAGGCTGCCCCTAAGGGTGTCTTAAATACCTCAATCATAGATGTTGTCCTGGGAATGAGAAATAAATGTTGACTATTGCAAATCGTGAAGGCTGATCTATTTAAACACAGCAACTTTGCTATTTTTTCCATTCTGGGTGGAATCCCTGTGAAATGGAGTTCTCTGTTTCCATTTTCCTAAACATGCATGGTTGGTTTCAGTATTTTCACCCAGTACAATAAGGACCTCGGAGATGCTGATAGCTCTCGGATGTCTCACCCTCTTGCTAAATAACCCCAGGTTGTTCTGCTCTTGAGTACACATAGAGGAATTTCAGTATTTTTCTAGTTCTGCCTTCGTGGTCAGTTGTACTTTCTGCTGTAGTTTCCTTTAACTTGGTTCCCAACTCACAACCAGTTATCTGGGGTGCACTTTGGAGTTTCAAATTTTTGAAGCTAAATGCATGTTTTGATTTTTTGGTGGCTTGTTCATGTGATGAATTCTTGTCTTTTGAGATCCAGATGATCATACAGAACAGAAATGCATGTGTTAATTAGCTTGATGGAGCCATCCCGTAATGTGTATATACGGATTGCAAAACATCATGTTGTGCACGACAAATAAGCACAATTTTTACTTGTCAATTAAAAAAATAAAATAAACCAACTACAACAGTTATCTGATTTCTGATATATTCATTAGATAATTAATAACAATTTTATATTGTTTTTTGGGGGGGGTCAGATGAATCTGATATTGACCTAAATTTATGAGCTTGATTGAAGAAGTGAATCGAAATAGTTTACATTGGGTGAAATAAATAAATACAAATAAATTAATTAATCTCCTTTTGGTGCCGTAATTATCCAAAAATAATTTTGAATTGACAAAAGCACGAGACCACTTGGATTTATTACAGGGTTTTGCTCTGCCCCTAACCCACCTACCTTCCCAGACTCATATTCCAGTATGTTCTTCCCCAGACCCTATGCCCCACCTGAATCATTTGTCCATATGCCTTTTTTATGTCCCAGAAACGTGGCTCACAGTGTCCCCTCAGCCTGAATCACTCTCCTTCTGCCCACCCGATGACCTGCTCACCAAAATTATTCCCATCTGCTCTTCTGCTCTGCCGATCCAGTATTGACTGCCCTTTCTGACCCCCTGTTCTTTTTCCTGTGTATCCACCAAAGGGCCCATTTCATTTGTACTTGTATTTACAGGGCATTTTATAGATGCCTGACTTTTCCATGAGAGCATCAGTCCCTCAAAGGCAAGGGTAACAACAAGAATCTTCTTCTAAAAAATCATTCTTAGTGATAAAAATTTACATATATATGTATGTATCATATTGCATATGAGTATATACATTATATTAAATATTTTTTTTCACATAATCCCATAAGGCAGGCACAATGATTATCCCCATTTTAGAGGAATCAAGCTCAGAGAGGTTTGCTTTCTTACTCAAGGTCACACAGCTGACAAATGTTGGCTCTGGGTTGATTCAAAAACTGGTGATCTTGAATACTCAGTCCATCTGCTTTCCTGTTGCACTGATCATTATTTTCTTAAAGTAGCAACACAGTATTGAAAACATTTGATTTTAGTGGAGGAGTAAGTGAACACATAAAAGAAGGCAGTTGTACCACTTAGCCTTTTTAACCATTTTGAACCTCTATTAATTACTCAGTATACTTGGTAGAACAGAATATAAATATATTCTCTGTGTGTGTACGTGTGTGTATGTATATAAACATATACATACACAAGAGTACTCCAAAAAATTCAAAAGAAGATTTGTATTATCTTTTAATTCTATTTTTCCATGACCTTTTTGAAGTTGAAAAATGCATATAAAGGGTTTTCTACAGAGCTGGGACTTCAAAGTCACTAATACATATGGTCAATTATGACAGTCATTACCAATTGGTTCAAAACCAAGTAATAGCATGACTTCCTTTAGCCAAGCTAAAGAATCTATAGATTTAGAGGCTCAGGAACACTTCCTACCAACCTATGGAAGAAATATTTCTTGGTCTATAAGACATAGGTGTCAGTTCTGGACATTTAACCTGACCTCTTAACACCCCCACATCACCATGGTGGTATTCACAAGATCTGTCTGTGAAACCTTTTCCCAAGGGCTGGGAAAAGGTGTGCCCCAGGGGAAAACCTGCTAAACTACAGGGAAACACACCAGATACTTATTTTTCAATCTTTCTCTTTCTCTCTCTCTTCTTTTGCAATGTCCACCAGAACCCCAAACAACAGAAAGCTCTCAACCTACTTTATTTTTTTTTAATGGAAAGATATTTTATGCTTATGGGTGGGGAGAATCAACATTGTTGAAATGTTCACAAGACTGAAAGCAATACAAAGGTTCAACACAATCCCTATAAAAATTCCAATGACATTCCTCACAGAAATAGAAAAAACAATCCTAGAATCCAAATGGAACTACAGAAAAACTACAAATAGCCAAAGCAATACTGAGAAAGAAAAACGAAGCTGAAGGCAACACACCCCCTCATTCAAACTAAATTATAAAGCTATAGTAATCAAAACAGTCTGTCAGTGGCACAAAAACATAGACCAATGAAACATAAAAAAGAGTCCAGAAATAGATCCAAATGTATATGGTCAACTAGTTTAAGACAAGGGCACCAAGAGAACACAATGGGGAACAGACAATTCCCTCAACAAATAGTGCTGAGAAAACTGGACCTCAACATGCAAAAGAATGAATGCAGACCCCATCCTACATGATACACAAAAATCAACTCAAAATAGATAACAGACCTAAATGTAAGACTTGACACCATAAAAATCCTGGAAGAGAAAAAAGCGGAAAACCTTTTCAACATTGGCCTTGCCAATGAGTTTTTGATTATCACACCAAAAGCTCAGTCCACAAAAACAGAAGTAAATAAATGGGACCATATCAAACCAAAAGTTTCCTTCTGCACAGGAAAGGAAACACTCAACCTATGATCTGGGAAAAAAATTATTGCAAACTACACATCTGACAAGGGGCCAATATACAAAATTTACAAAGAACTCTTACAACTCAATAACAGAAAAACAAATAACAGAAAAACAATTAAAAAGTGGGTAAACAACCTCCAAAAAAGACACAAAAATGGCCAACAGGTAAGTGAAAAGGTGCTCACTATCATTAATCATAAGGGAAATGCCAATTAAAACCTCTATGAGATACCACCTCACATCTGCAAGGATGGCTGTAATCAAGACAAAAGATAAATGGTGGTGAGGGTATGGAGAAAAGGGAATTACACTGTTGGTGAGAATGCAAACTGGTACAGCAGTCATGGAAAACAGTATGGAGGTTTCTAAAGAAATTACAAATAGAACTACCAATGATCCAGCAGTCCCTCCTCTGGGTACATACCCAAAGGAGATGAGATCACCACCTCATAAATACATCTTCACTTTCTTGTTCATTGCAACATAATCCACAATAGCCAAGATATGGAAATGCCCATCAATGGATGAATGGATGAAGACAATATTATACACATAAATACACACATGAGTAAACAATGGAATATTATTCAGCTGCAAAAAGGGAGATCCTGCCCTTTGCCACAGTGTGGATGAGCATAGAGGACGTTATTCCAAGTGAAATTAGCCAGACACAGAAAAAACACATACTGCATGATCTCACTTATATGTGCAATATAAAAAAAGAGCTCAAATACACAGAGATAGAGAATGAAACAGTGGTTACCACAGGTAGGGTGGGGGGAGGAAATGGGGAGATGTAGGTCAAAGGATACAAAATAGTGGATATGTAGGTGAACAAGTCTAAAGAACTAATGTACAACATGAGGACTAAAGTTAATAAAATTGTATTAGTAATCTTTGTTAAATAAGTAGATTTTAGCTGCTCTTGTCACATACACAAAAAAGTAACTGTGAGAGATTACAGATATGTTAATCTGCCTCACTATAGTAGCCATTTTACTATTTATATGTATCCCATAACATCATGTTATAAACCTCAGCTCAACCTACTTTGAAGGCTTACAGTCTCCCATCAGGTTGCTGTCTGAGAGCTCAAACAGTCCCATCCCCTTATATCCCTTGTATAAGGTTAACAGGTTTTAAGAAAGAAGATCAGCTCCGGTAATAACAAATATAATGAAAAAAAGAGCCACCGCCGATAAAGTCAACCTAAGTCACTCTTTGAGGTCACAGGCCTTGTGGCTGCTTAAGCTTTACCAATAAATTCTGGGTTGGTTAGGCCTGGCAGGCACTTTAGCTAAAAAGGAGCTTTGCTGGGGGTCACACGGGCATAGCACCATTAAAGGAACACCTCGAGCAAAACACCCATGCCAGGGCTGCCTTCTCACCTCTGAACTCTCCTTTTTGTTCTGCTGAAATCTATCAATAGTGGCAAGAAACATGTCTCTGTCTCCTCTTCAAATTGATAACAGCCACAGATGCTTAGGCAAAGAAATACTATAATGTTATTCTAATATTAGGTGCATGCCTAAGGTTTTCACATGGTACGCTTCTACAGCAACCCTACACAATAGGTTTTATTACTATCTGCAGTTCAGGTTCATACAGATGAAGTAATTGTATCCAGGACACACTATTGATAAGTGGTAGATTCAGAAATCAAACCCTTATGAATCATTAATCAAACTGTAGGATTTCTCTGTTTTAAACTCTACTGGCTTCCCATCCCATTGAAAACAAAACCCAACTCCCTACTTAACCCATTCCCTAATGACTTCTACCTCCTCTTGCTCACTCCCTTTGGCCGCGATGACCTTCTTACAGCTCCTCAAATGCAGCGAGCCCGTGCCCACCTCGGTGTCCGCATGCACCTGCTGTGTCCACCCACTGCAAGCTCCGGTCTGGTCATCCGGTGGCTCTTTCTCCCATTCTGATTGATGTCAGCTCAGATGCCATCTCAGCAGCGAGCTCTGCCCTGACATCCAATAACACTCTATCTTGTCTGGGCTGTTGTCTTTATTGCACTAACCATTATTAGCATCTATAACCTTGATTTCCTTGTTTATTTCTCTGTCACCACATCCACTAGACTCTTAGTTCCATAAAGGCAAGGACTTCATTTGTATTTTCCATGTGAGGTCCTCTTCTCTAGAATAGTACCTGGTGCTGAGTTCCTGTTCAGTAACAACTGGAGTGCCTTAAAGAATGCTGTGTTCGAGCCACTTTATACCCAGCTCCCTGCACGGCTTGCACATTCATTGAGGACTTTCTCACAAAAAGAAAAAAGAAAAAAAGATGTTTCATAATACTGAAGATTTTTATAAAGTTATTATTTCTATTTCATTTTTTGCTAAGGTTCTGGCTGTCTTTTTTCTTAAATATACATTTTATTTTCTCTCTCTTTTCTGTCTTTCTCCGTCACTCATACACACGCACAAACACACACATCATTTTTGGTTTTATTCTGTCTGTCTCTTTGCTTTTCTTCACCTTCCTTTTTACCTACTGTTTAACCTCCAATTTTTTCTCAGATCCACAATTTCCAAGGCTCTATTTCAGTTGCTCTGCTTTTGACCTTCTAGATTTTCCATCTGCCTTTTCATGTTAGTGTTTCTTTCTCTTCTTCTGTGTCCTCCCCCTTTCCAAATATCCCTCTTCCTTTACTTCTATTCACATCAAATATCTTGTTTATTTCCAGCTGGGTCAAACACCAACTAGTCAAGTCCAGGTGTAGTCCCCTTCCTCCCCCCACCACCAAATCCAAATATATTAAATAAGGTACCTTTAAACATTTTTTTTATTGAAGTTCAACATACACAAATGAAGGGGCACACATCGTAGCTGTTCGGCCATATATCCCTGAAAGATAATGCCCTTGAGATTGAGGACCACTGCCCTAGAGGGAGTCTACTTTCTGTCTCAACACCTGTTATTAACAGGTCAAGAGACATAGGTGATTTATTTACAATTTGCACATCCTTCTCATGATATTTTCATTATAAATTCCCACCTGCCCATTTTAGAAATATAAACTTACTGCAAATAGGAAGATATCTAACAGAGATGCTCTTGGGAATGTGAGTGTTATAAATCCACCAGTTCTGGGTTCGAATTAGGTTTTTGATGCCTATTCACTATGAGACTTGAAAACATTAGTTAACACAACTAAATCTCAACTTTCCTCTCTGTAAAGGGGGGATATGAATAGTACCCACCTTGCAGGGCTGTTACGAGTGGTAGGTAAGTTTATGCAAGTGCAGCAGCCACGGCAATGCCTGGGGCATAGTACTGTTGTCATTATTCTCAGGACTTATTGTCATTATTCTCACCACTGCCAACTTCATCTCCTTTCAAGCATAGTCCCAGTAAAATAGTAATAATAATAATAATAAAGGAACCTGCTTCAGGAATGGCTGGACCAATTAAGTAGTTCATATCTTCTCTCCTCTTCCCTCAACACCTCATCTTCCCTCTTTCCTCCCCCTCCGTCTTCCTTCCTTGGGTGTAGAAGAGAAAGAGGCAAAAGACAGTAGCAGGAAGGGAAGGATGAAGAAGCATCCCCCATCCCTCTCTGTCATGAATGGGGGAATCAGAACTGAATAATACATTCAATGAGTTACTTAATTAACTGGGTGAAAGTGACGCCGAAGTAGCCGAGTAAAATAATGAGATGTCAGCCGTAGGAGCTTAGACCAAGGAGGGATTTGAAAACCCTCTCCCTGTCAGAAGAAACCACAGGATTTTTCAGGCAGATGACACTAAGGGGTTTAATCTTTCCGTTTTTGTCCTTCTGAAAGCAACAGTCTTTAAAAAAAAAAATCTACTGAAATGAGGCCAAATGTAAAATTAGCATTTATGTAGCAGAGGTCATTAAAATGAGTTAGTCCAGGTCCTTTATAACATTAAGCTAGTACTAAAATGAGAAGAATAAAAAATAAAAGGTCTGGTTAAAAGGATCTTAAATGGAGAGGCTGTTGCTAATAGCCAGGCTATCTCAGAAGGACTAATTAAGCTACAAATAAATGTGGTTCACAGGGAAAGGCTATTTCATGATCCACCTAAATGTCAAACGGCTGACCGTAAGACTCACCTGCTGTTAATTAAAATCTAGTTGTCATCCTTAGTTAGGGGCTGTGAGCATCTCTCTCAATATTCTAAGATTATCGCAGCCAGACACCCACCCTGCCCACCCTCATTCTTCCTGCCAATTAATGTTGATTTTTATCTACATGTTTCAGGGTCAAAAGATGAAAGCAAACCCTATTTGTTTTTTTAGTGAAGACAGCTGATTCCAACTTAAGTATTTGTGACATTAATGAGTACTTAAAAAATAAAACGAAAATCAAGGCTGACGTTGAAAAATTGTAGCTGTTGGTACTCTCAGAGCAAAAAGTCGTTAAACATCCCCAATTAGATGAGTAACACTGTGTTTCTTTCCATTCCTCTTGGACATTACATCAGTGCAGTCTTGCACATTTTATACCCTCGTGTTCTTTCTGAAGACGATGCTAATGGGATCAGGTTACCTCTTCCCTCAGCCTGTAATTTCCAAACGCAGGCGTACTTCCATAACAATTCCACATTTTGTCACATCTACATACCACCTGTACTATTATTTATCCCATACAAATTATATACATAGATATATGTATGTGCATGCCCACACGCAAACTTTTTCATTTAAACTATTCATGTAATCATAGGTTTAATATGCAGATTCTTCTTCTAATGTGCATACAAATCATACCTAAACTTTTGGAGAGTGACAGATCTACATCTTCATAGAGGTTCAAGTACTCTAGTACTAGTATACTCAGTTATCAAACCCCATAAAAAGCTCCTCTTAAAGTTTGTGCATGTCACTTTAAATATATTTTACTTTAAAAAAAAGACCATGAGCAAACTCTGAACTCTCATTAAAGATCCACGTCCTGATAAATGGTGAAGGACACTTTGAAATGCATAAAAACTAAAATAAGGTGGATTGATAGGGGACTAGAGGGATAAATATGTGATAAATATATTAATTATAGTATCTTATTGGTGGGTGCTTAAAACTCATCTTTTCTGTATTTGAAAAATAACATATTAAATTGTTTTAAAAATTTTGTAAAATTACAACAAAATGCTTATCCATGCATCATGAAAAATAAAATCACATCCTGCTATTGGGACATATTCCAGTTTTAGGAGAAAACCAGTGGTTTTTAATCAATGAGCTCTTCATTGGAATGCGGCCAAATTTTTAACAAGGTGTGGAACACTTTTTGGCTACAACCGAGTATACCTTCTTAAGATTCTATCCTCCAGAGAGAACGGTGAGCAAGGAGCGGCAGAATGCAATGCAAAACCAGTATCCCACGAAGACATCTTGGGTACTGGAAGGTGGGGACCTTTGCCTCAGGAACAGATAAGGAACCTGGCCAGGCTCATACACATTTATGACCAGTTACCCACTAGTGCCTTTCTAGACACGCAGCATCCCTGCTGCACAGCTGCAACAATCCTGTTGCTATGACCGTTGGCAAGTTTAGGGATGCTGAGAACAGGAAACAGTTGAAGATGACACCTTTTGAGTGATTAAATGACTCAGTATGGTAGGCCGTCTAAATGTTTCTTCAAAGCTCTTTTATACCGAGCCGCATTCTATGTAATTCAAGCATCATCCTTGCCTTGCGGGGCACATGTGGCCTTCCCCAGTCTGGCTCTAGCTTGATCTTCTGCCAAATCCCCACTCCCTGTCCAGCCTCACAGGATCATTGAGACTTCTCACTTCTGGGTCTTTGTTTTTCGAGCATGCTGCTTAATTGTCTGGAAATTTCCTTCATCTATCACACATCTCAAGAATGTCTTATATTCTTAAGGCCGAGACTTGGGTTTAGTAACTCTCCTCTCCTCACCCCTTCATGCTTCCCTGCCTTATGGCCTAGAAACATACTCAAATCCTCTACTGTCTTATGACCGTTTTCGGGATCAAGTTTCTAATCTTTCTCCCTTCTCTGATCGACACCATTGGATCACGCAGGGGAGAATGATTTTTCTGGTGCTTGAGCACCTCTTTCTCATTCTCTCTCTCTTCCATTTGCTACTTTCAAGCAGTACCTGCTTTTCTTTTGACCTGTTTCCTAAGCTCACCTAGAGCAGGTAAGCAATATCTAGGACAGGTAAGCACACCTAGGGCAGGATCCAGGGCCCCACTTTTTCTTCTGGGGCTCAGCTTCAAGCTCCATCTTTCAGGATCTCATTCAACTGTAGCAAACCAGTTCTAAGATGTGGACATGGTTGTAGCAATAAAGGAAGTTGAGTGACAAAATGCTAATTTCAGCTTTGAGAGACTCCATAGGGCATCACATTTAGGAGCATGGATTCTGGAGCCAGACCACCTGGATTGGAATCCTGGTTCCTTCACATGCCAGCTGGGTGGCCTTGGGTAAAACATTCCAGCTTTCTATGCTTCAGTTTCTTCATCTTTAAAATGTACACAGGAGGATGATAATTGTTTGTCTTTAGGCTATTGTGGCAATTAAATGGGCTTTAGTTTATGAAATTCTACAAATTATATCTGGCACATAACTATAATGGAGGTTACTGTTGAAAACATAAAAAAAAAATTTCCACTGTAGGCTCACCAGTAATAAACTGAATTCTGTACTTCAGTCCCCACTGGGTCTGTGTGTCTATTTTTGACTTGGTTGAGAATCCTTAGGGAAAGAGGATGAATGATGAATCAACCCCCTAGAATCTCAGCACCTGGCTCCTGAAACACCCACTTGTCCACTCCCAGACCACATGATTTCTCTAATTTGTGGAATCTAAAAAAAGACTTGTAGTTACCAGAGACTGGGAAAGGTAGCTGGGATAGAAGGATGGGGAAAGGTTGATCAATGGGTATAAAATTATAGTTAGATTTGAGGAATAAGTTCTAATGTTTCATTACACAGTAGAGTAACTATTGTTGAGTACAATATATTGTATGTTTCAAAACAGCAAGAAGAGAAGATTTTGAATGTTCTCACTACAAATAAATGATAAAACTAAGGTGATAAATATGTCAGTTATCATAATTTGATTATTACATATTGTATGCATGTATAAAACATCACACTGTACCCCATAAAAACATACAATTATTATGTGTCAATTAACAATAAGTAAATAAGTTTTTTAACAAGGCCTCTAGTACAAGAGTCAGACACCCAATACTTAAAGGACACCCAAGAACTAGTGATTAAATAGGACACAAAACTCAGCGGGCATTAATGTTCAATCTAATCTGCATTAGAAGATCAGGGGTACTGAACTACTCTGCAATTTGGGAAAAGAAAAAAAAAAAAAAAAAAAAAAAAAAAAACCTTGCAGTATTTTAGAACTTGATGAGATGTTGCTACAAAACTAAGAGACACATGTTGGTGTGACTTCTGAGACAGGTAACACTATAATCAGCCACTAAATTATGTGAAGCTGTTTCTTTATTGCTGTAATTTGATTGCACATAAATCAATTTTGATTAGATTCAAAAAATTACTGAACATGTACCTCAGTGAGCTGTCAAGTATTATCCGATAATGTAAACTTTACATGGGATCACAGCTAATTTCTACCTAGAGCCAGTGTAAGAATCCCCAACAACAATGGCAGACATCATTAAATGCTGCAAATGTAGAAACATAATTAAATTAGCTGATAATCATCATTCTTCTTCTATAGAGGCTCTAATTTAATGCACTTGTAAATGTAATGAGGCTCTCTGGATTGAAAAATATGGTGGAAATAACAGAAACAAGATTACATTAATTGGAAGAGATACTGATAAGGCAGATTACTCCACACTATTGTTTTTTTCTTTTTTTAGAAAACCACACAGTTCTGAAAACCATGACGAGGTTGGATTTTACCATAGTTAGAGAGAACTTAGGAAGTGTTAGAGTAAGAAGAGAAAAAATAAGAGATAGAGTTTTAATAATGTAAGTTAACTCCATCAGAAATATCTGAAAAAAGAAATGAGCCTCAATTTTGTATCCCATTTAATAACTGGGAATTTAGCTACAGCATGATTCTTACATGGCATCTCTACAGGCCATCGATGTATTTATTCATTTAGATTGTTGTTGTCTCAAAACCTGGAGTTACAGGGATAAAGAAAATAGACATGTTTTTTGGGTCTTCCTAAAATAAATTGACTCAGCTCCCTATACTTCTCACTTTAGAACATAACCCCATAGCAATTAAATGATTAAGTAATTGTTTTGGAATGTGCCTCTTACCCACCACCCACTAGACTGTAATTTCTAACAAGACAAGGGCTGGTCCCTGAGGTCTAGCATAGGGTTTACACATGGTATATGCTTATTAAGGGTTTACTGAATGAATAAAATACTTAAAGAATTTCCCTATGGACTTGAAATCGGAATAGTGAGAAATGGGAATCCAGCTATCCTATTCTCCTGTCTTGGTTTTACAGTCACTTCTAAGAGTTTATTTTCTCAATAAACAATTCTGTATATTTTAATTTAAAACACAGCTGCCCTGTGGCTGCTTTTAGAGTAAGAGGTGATCTTACAAAAAATCATTCAGAGGAAAGATGTATTTACTCCCAAGGGACAGAATGTAACTGTAACCATAACAAAAGCTGGTTGAAGGTAAGATGTCCTGTTAGGTCGATTATGTTGTGAGAGATTCAGAAGGGCTGTGGTTTATTCACCATTATTACTCATTTCTGAGTCTTATGGCAGGTACAATAAAGGATACTGCCCTGAAAAAAAATCCCTGATCTCACTAAAACCAGACAAATAGCGAAGAATTTCAAATGGGCAAGAAACAGGCTACCTCTCCCCTTTTAGCTCTAAAGATGACCACTAAAAGGTAGTTTTATAAAGGAAGCAACAAAACATTTTACTGACTGAAAGTGTCTTTCCCTGGCCTGTTCTATAAAAAAGGGAGTAACCGGGTCTTTCACATAAACCACATATGCCCCTTCCTCATTTGCAAGTCTGTGTTCCTTTGTATACTTTTATATTTCTTTAATGTCTTATTTTCTATGGTATGTAATTGTGAGACAGATCACAGAATTTCCACCTAGCAATACAGAGCCTAGAATCATTACCAGCAGTGGCGTAAAATTGACAACCAGAACAACTTTACTGTCATTTGGGTTTCACTGTCCTCTTGGGTGTGATATCTCTGCTCCCTACTCTCATTGGGGCAGCCTAGTAAACACCAGCTTCAAAATCAAGGTTAGCTCTGTCTCCTTCACAAGTCAACTCCCTCCCCTCTGATCTCATATTTATTAACTTAATTGGTTTGCATGCATTAGAAATATTCATTCTCGTTTGATTTTTAGACAGGGCTATTTAGCTAAAAAACTTATGGGACAAAAGTCCTTAGCTGGGGGCTATAGCCTATAGCAAGCAGGACAAAAGCCCATCTAATCAATCCTAATCAATTATATGTTGATTCTCAGTTGATTTATAGGATACAGTTTTTAGATAATGCATGTATGGGACAAAAGTCCTCAGTTAGGAGACAACGGTCTATAGCTAGGGGGCAAGAACCCATTGAATCAACTCTAATCACTGTTTAGGTATGGGATTGTATACTTTAATGATTTTAGATTTAATAGGTGGTTGTTGTACCAATCTTTTAAAGATATTTTAAAGAATTGCTGTAGGATAATATGTGAGAAATGTTTGCTGAAGGGAAACATTTTGTTAATGGAAACTTAAGATACAATCACAGATAGATTCATAGGAATGTAATGATTGTTTTAGCTGTTATAAAAATAGTCATATCTTAAGTTGAAGATATTGATCACAGTGTGATTAGCTTAACATTTCACTAATTATACTTTGGAATATCATGCTGCTAGTTTCATTGATGTTACTAGTTTCCATTGTTTAAGCTATACTTAGCTATGGATAACTTTTGTCATATTGCCCATGTCTTTGTGTCTTTTTGAAATGATTGAATCAACTGATCTTTCTTGTAAAACTTCCTTGTCTTTACAATAAAAACAAAAGCTAATTTTGAATCTGGGCTATACCCAGTTTCTCCTTCTAACAGAGGTGTTGCTGAGGGGCAGTCCCTTCGGGCTTCTCATTGCATTCATGTTGCTTTGAGTAATACTTTTGTATCTCTGTTACACAGTGAGAAGTATAACACAAGTACATTTTGATTTATTACCACTAGAATATAAGGTGCTGAGAGAGGGTGTGCAGAGCCTTTGCTAGTTCACCCACATGGTCTCAATTCCCATAAAACCACCTGGAACATAGTAGGTGCTTCAAAATAGATGTAAATGGCAGACTGACAAAGGTCATCGGCATTTGGTCAAAGAAGCTGTGCTGAAGATGTGGTGTGTTGATTTAAAGAGCTGTTTCTTCCATTGTTTAAGGATGTAAAAAAAAGTCTAAAGAGAGAAGATCAAGAAAGAAATAAATGCATTAACTAGCATTCTGAGGGCCCACTCTGTTGCCCAATTTGACAGAATTACAGCATGGATAAAAACCACAAAAACTAAATCCCAATTTGCTCAGTGTCCCGAATTGTGCTATAAGTATTCAGTGTATCAATTAGCATTATTTTAACGTAAAGGCAAAAATCCAAGAACAATTTTTAAAATAGGGAATCTCAGGGGGAAAGAGAGAGAGACAAGTGTTGCTTCATTAATTCATTCATTCATTCTTCTTTATTATTT
Organism: Galeopterus variegatus; assembly: GCF_000696425.1. Classification (NCBI taxonomy): domain Eukaryota; kingdom Metazoa; phylum Chordata; class Mammalia; order Dermoptera; family Cynocephalidae; genus Galeopterus; species Galeopterus variegatus. The sequence goes on along the minus strand of NW_007726118.1, from coordinate 815,104 downwards.
TGTATTCATATGTTCATTTATTATTTTTTATCTCATCATTTAACAAACTACTTAAGAGGTGCTTGTGTTGTCTCAAGAATTCAGTAAAAATAATTGGTAGTATTCCATAAATGTTCTCTTTTCATGTAGACATTCGCTGAAATCAACACATCACTCTGGGATCTTTTAATGAACTAAAAGTGGCCCAAGCACCTTGGCCCCTGTCAACTAAAAAGCAAGCATGTAGAAACTTATGTAACAACTTCTTCCAGGTTAATTTTTTTCTTAGCTATGCAGTTATATTTTTTTAATCATTTTATTCACTTAACACATTGAGCATACACCTTCTTTGTCAAGCATCCCTCAAGATGTTTTGCTTGATTTGTGAGCTCTTTAAACTGCTATGATCTTTGTCTGGGGTTAGCAGACCTTTCCCTAGCCTGGCCAGTGGGAATACTGGATCTTTTTAGCTGCTGTAATTAATGTAAAAGAGGATTTATTACTAAAGCCAGGTGATCAGAGCTACTGAGCATTAGCCAAGGGCTTCTGAGGTTTGCTCTGTTTACAGTAGGGTTGATACATTGATAGAGTGTGGTGGGTTGAATTGGGCCCCCCAAAAGCTATGTCCAGGTTCTAACCCCTGATTGCTATGAATGTGACCTTATATGGAAAAAGGGGTTTTGCAGATTTAATTAAAGCACTCTTGAGAAGAGATCACTCTAGATTTAGGGTGGGCCATAAAAGCAATGACTAACGTCCTTAAAAGGGAAAGGAGGGCCGGCCCGGTGGCGCACTGCTATAGTGTGCTGCTTGGGAAGCGTGGTGGCGCTCCCGCCGAGGGTTCGGATCCCACATACAGACCGGCCGCTCACTGGCTGAGCGAGGGGCGGGGGCAACACCGAGGGTTGCGATCCCGTGGCCGGTCCTGGTCCGGTACGGGCGCGACACTGAGGGTTGCGATCCGTTGCTGGTCACGAAAAAAAAGACAAAAAGGAAAAAAAAAAAAAAAGGGAAAGGAGATGGAAGTTTGGAACACAGAGATAAACAGAAAAGTGGGTCATGTGACAACAGAGACAGAGATTGGAACGATGCGGCTACAAGCCAAGGGAAGCCAAGGGCTGCCAGCAGCCACCAGAAGCTGTGAGAAATGCAAGAAGCAGATTCTCCTTCAGAGCCTCCAGAAGGAATCGACCCTGCAGACACCTTGATTTCAGATTTCTGGCTCCCCAGACACCTTGATTTCAGATTTCTGGCTCCTAAAATTGAGAGACAATACATTTCTGTTGTTTTAAGCCACCAGTTCTGTTACAGCAGTCCCAGGAAACTAATACAGTGGGGCTGAAGTCTGGAATTTTCAGTGACCATTTGAGAACCCACTTGAGAATAAAACCAACAAAGATACAAGCAGTTGGGCGAAGTGGGAAACAGAGCTTCACATGTCACGCCAGGTTCAGGCACACCAAAACACCAGCCCTACCCTTAGAATCATGGGTTTCAAGAGTATCAATGCATCCTTGGTATTTTCCTTGTTTTTGCTTAAGCTGTGTTTAGTTAGAGTTCTGTCTGTTGCAACCTAAAGAGCCCTAAGTAAGTAGAAAGGCAGAAGTTTAACAAGAAAAAAAAAAAGGGAATAAGGGAGCTAGTGGAACTGTTATTGATGCAGTTTTATAAACTAGTCTGCAGAAAAGGGTACATCAGAAAGCCCTCCCTTCTTTGGTGTGATGTTTGGCATGGACAGCTATTTAAAGAGTGAAATTGGACTGAACACTTTCTCTTTTATCAAGATATGCCATTTGAGCTATTAACTGAAATTCAGTTTAATTATTGCAAAATTGGCTATTTGTATTTTTCACATGTAGTATTTGACCTACATGACATAAATATTTTCTCAACATGTTTAATTAGTAATGTTTATATATGTATATCGGTGAGATATTCTGCCTTACACAAACCAAAATTTTAAAAATGCTATTAAAGAAAACCTTAAAGAAAAATTTTAAAAAATTGATTTTTTCCAAAGAAACGTATACAATGACTAGAACACTACCACAAGAAGCAATATAAAGTCAACCATTTAGATTTAAAATGAATAAAAACACAAACTAAAAACCTCACAATTTTATCAGTAAATATCTACTTAAAAAGTTGGAAAAGTGATTTCAAAAATGTAATTCAGAGAAATCTCAAAAAAAAATGTCTAAGTAAAACTCTAAAACGGAATGTACTTATTTGGTCAGTATAGAAACAGGTTACATTATAGTCAAAAAGAAAAAGGAAGATATGCCCACCACAGTGATGCGACCACTGGCTCATTGTCACGGAATGAAATTATCAGAGTTGTTTTGCAGGGGGTGTTAGCCAAGCTGCCTCACTGCTTACAGGGCACAGAGGCATGAGACGTCAGAAGTTTTTTTTGTTTTTTGTTTTTCCCTTCCTGGCTGGAACGTGGCATTGGACTGTAGCTCAGCACCACATGTGCGTATTAAGTGTCTGTAAGTCATTTTAATTGGTGTGCCACCCTGACCCTTTGGAGCTCTTTACCACCACTATCCGCTGTTCTCCCTGATTCCCTAGGAAATGATTAAGCTCCTCTCGCACTGTCTTTTCAGCTTGAGAGTCTATACTATAAATAAACCTCTTGTGTTCTCTGTGTTGTGTTCTCAGCCTAGGACTCTGCTTTTGTGGATAGTTGTGCACACGCATTCCTCATCTAATGGGAGTATGACAACAAGACGAAACACGGTGTTCCAGGAAGTGAGTTCTTCACCGAGAGAAGCAAAGTGCAGTGGCATTGGTACATAAGGGGCTGCAAGGACACAGTGTTGGTCGGTTCTTCTGAATGTTTACCTTGAGCAGCCAGCTTAATAATAAATTAGTGAGGTTTTTTTTTTCTTTTCCTTTCTGATGACAAAACACCACATTAAAGTGGGGTGAAGGTTAAAGACAAGTATTCTGAAACCAAGTACACGTAGACTTGATCCCCATTCTGCAATCCACTAGCCATGTGATCTTGGACAAGTTATTTAACCTTTCTGCATCCTGATTCCTTCCTCCATGAAATGGGTATCATAACAGGACTTGCTCCAGAAGTTGTATGAGGATTAAATAGAACAATCCATGTTAAATAATTAATGATGAATACATAACAAACATCAGGTATTATGATTGCATATTATTATTAGAATCTAGGACTTCCAACACATGACTCGCAGGTTACTGTGTTTCAGAGTCTTCTTCCACAATGTTAGTCCCTAACTCATAGGGTTACAGTGAATATCGAATGGGTTTATATATGCTAAAGACTTGGAACAGTGTTCTAAGTAAATACCTAATAAACATTACTTATTATAATTAATGGTTTTGTTCCTCCAGCTGAAATGATATAAAATATCCATACTGTGTCTTTTTGCTTATTTTTTGCCTTTTCCCTCCACCAGATCATGGTTTCCCTGAGAGTCACAACCTTGTCTGCAGTGTGCACTGTCTTATCCTCAGCAACGGGAACACAAGCAAAGCATTTAATGAATACTTTGGAATGAACGAGTTCACACATGTCATGATTCCTAGCTGGAGGTCCATGCCTTCATATAAGTAAATGCCTATACCATCTAGGGAAAGGTGACTGCCTATATCCTTCCGAGGCTTTGCAGACATCCAGGCAGGAAGATCAGGCTCCAATTTTTTCACATTCTAGACATTAATGACTTAGTGTAACTGATTTCAAACTTGAATTTTCCCAAATGACAGTTTATTCTAGATCCTACCAAGATGAGATAAACTATCCTTGTACAAGGGTTTAAGGACCTAACCTTGCACCAGTTACATCTCCCAAACCCCTTGTGGTGGGCCAAAACACCTTTGGGTTCTTAAGCATCCTGCTTGAAGACAAATGGTCTTGACCAGTGATGAACAAATTCTTCCTATAGAGAAGCAGACAGTATTTATCTTCAAAATCAGTACATACACAGTCTCTGTTGCAAAACTCGACTCTGCTGTCTTAGCAGGAAAGCAACCATACAATATGTAAACAAATGAGCATGTCTGTATTCCAATAAAACTTAATTTACATAAACAGGTACAGGCCAGAGGCGGCCCATGGTCTCATCCTTTGTCATTAGATTATGCCAGCATTCATCACAATAATGGCTATAGCTCACTCTTGTCAAAAAAATCCCTGCCTCCTGCAATGAAGTCACAAAACTTATTGTGGGAATGCTTATCACCCACCGATCTCTCTGCAACAACAGGAAGTCCCAGCAGTCTGGTAGTGGTGGCTAGTTACTGTGGTTATTATATAAAAGACAACTTGAGATGCTTTCATTTGAATCAAATGTTAGGGGAAAAAAGATTCAAATGCTATGTCACAGAGATTTTAAGAAAACATGCAATTATGGTAGATTCTGTCTATTGCTCCCCAAAATCCCATTTTGTCTTTTTCCTGATCTCACAGCTTCACTATAGTATCCAGTATCCCTTGCACAAGGGTTTATCCATGTGATTAGTTCTCAGCAATGAAACAAGTGAAAAAATGTATATGGATTACAAGCTGAGGCTTTTCTAATCTTCTTCCAGCTTCTGGATGCAGGTTATGATGGTGATGATGGTGGTGGTGATGATGATGATGATTATGTTGTGTGGTTGTTGTCCAGGAGACCCTAGAGGAAGACAGATCCAAAAGATGGGTGAAACCTGGATCCCTGAATCACTGCAGGGATGAAAGCCACTCACTGATCAAGAATGTCAACTTGGACTATTAGATGACTAAAAAAAAAAAAAAAAATCTTCTGTTGTATTTGAGTCATTATCATGGGGGGGGGGTTTCTCTACAGATTACAGCATATAGTTTACTAATAAAACTATTTGGAAATAAATTAATAAATGTTCTAAAAAGAAGTGGAACATGGGCACAGACATGTTTTATTGTTGACTACTTAACTCACGTGCTAAAGAGCAAAAATGGTAAGTACATATAAAATAATGAAAAATATGCTTCTGCAAACAAGTCTGACAATTCCCACAAAGACTTTCTAGTTCAAGATCAGGGTTCTGTCCTCATCTGGGGCATAGCCTTCCATATCGACGATAGTCTGACTAACTTAGAAGTGAAACTGTATGGTGTCTTTGTGCCTATATATGGATTCAGAATCTGAGCTCACTGAGTCAGGGTACAATGTCAAGGGATCAGTACAATTGCTCACAAATAGTTCCTGCAATGGAGGGAGGTTATTGGGGTGAGATGTTTGCCTCGCATGAGGATTAGCAAGAAAGGAAATGCAGTTCCACATGCCAAGCAGACAGTGCCTGTGAGGAGCACATGTGCTGAGCCTCAATCCATCTGCTGTTATCGGCAGTGCTGATTTCTCACGTGGATGCCAATAGACGAAAGCTATAAATAGGGACTTTCAAAGGAGGGAAATACAAGCGTTTCCACTGACATTCTCCTGATAGAGAAAGGTTGATGGAAAACATGTGGACATTTCATGTGAAAGAGGTTCTTCATTTTGAGAAAATGAGTGCTTTTCCTATGGCCATGTTTATTGTGAAGGAGGACCTCAAATATCAATGTGTTTTGGAATTATTAGCATTGGTGAATGAGATTCTAGTTTAAATCCACTGGGAAGCTCCCTGTATAAAGAAGTTGTTATTTTTTAATAGAGTAGAAAATGCTGCCTGTGGAGGGAAAAATAACCACCAAGAAAATAACTATTTTGTAAAATGTATTTCATATAATGGGTTTGCATTAAGCAAGGATAAAACTCTCCTTGGGATACCATCCAAATGCTCCTCCTTTGCAGCAGGGGACTTAAAGATCTTGTACATCACAATGGTTATTTCTTTTAATACTCATGTCTAAAAGCCATCCTAAAATAATTGGATTGAGGAGCTGTAATCCAGGAACCTATATTTTTAGAGTGTCTGTTAACAGCAGAAGACAGGTTGAAGTTTTAATCCCTAGCTCCTCAGAATGTGAACTTATTTGGAAATAGGGTCATTGCACATGTAATTAGTTAAGATGAACTCACACTGGAGTAGGCTGGGTCCCTAATCCAATATGACTGGTGTCCTCATAAGAAAAGGACCATGTGAAGACAAAGACACACAGGGAACACCACATGAAGATGAAGTTAGAGACTGGAATGATGCATCTATAAACCAAGGAACAGCAAACCAACAGGACTAGGAAAGAGTCATGAAATGGATACTTTCTCAGAGCCCCCAGAAAGAACCATCCTTGCTGACATGTTGATTTCAGATTTCTGCCCTCCAGAACTGAGAGACAATAAATTTCTGTTGTTCTAAGCCATGCAATCTGTGCTATTTTGCTACAGCAGCCATAGGACAGTAATACAATGCCCCACAATGATTGGTTTGTCCAGACCTGGTTAAGATTGACTGGACCCAATCAGGTCTGCTTTTATTCTTTTTAATAATCATCAACTTTGTGGATTGAAACATTCTTTAAAAAAAATTCTCAATGAAGTTAATTCTTGACATAGCATATTTTAAAGATGGTTAGAAGGCTGGAAGTACATCCAGCATGATACTTCAAGAGAAGGTATTCTTATATCTTCATTTAAGTATTGTCCATTTTAAACATCCTTACCTGTAGCAGGTGGTCTGAAATGCATGAGAAATGATAATTATTATTTAGAAGGAACATTATCTGAATGATACTGTCTGTCATTCAAACTGATGCTGACTACTGCCTTGTGGGATAAGAAAATGTTACCTTATATGGGACATTCAGTATTTTGGGAGAATCCCCAAAATATTATCCGTTCGTTATAAAAATCCTCAACTAGTGTAGAAAGGGAAAGTTCCTCTTAAAGCCACTTCCCAGTGAAAAACTCTGTTTAGTAATTGGTGTACATTCTTCCACATTTTTTTGGAGTATCAGTATCTACTTTTCCTTTTTATAAAACGGGATCTTTTTGAACACTGCATATGTTATTCTACAGCTTTCTCATTCCACTTAATAAAACATGAACATATTCACGTAGTGGAATTAGATTTCTACCTCATTATAGTTAATAACCATCTAGTATTCCACAGTATTTTGTAAACATGTCATAGTTTATCTAACAACCACTAGAGTTGTTTTACCTAGTTGCCACTGCATAAAATCAACTGTCCTTAATGGAAACAAGACGAGTCTTTACTTTCAGCTCTTTACGTTTTGGGGGTGGGAGATTTTAATCTACTAAACACTTCACTGCATACAGAAACCATTCAGCCATTTTGTGCCATGCATTATTACATAGACTTTCTGTGTGTTAAAAATCAAGCCCCCACCCTGGGCATTCAAATGTAATTGCTCCCCATGCTTTCCAAGTTGATCCTCATTACAAATTATTTTCCAAACTGAAAATCCTTCAACAAAGATGACAGGCAAGAATATGACACAGAGGAGAAGCACTCAGTGGGGGAGCTGCTTGGAAGCTGATGCTGACTGCTGCCTTGTGGGGGACCCACACAGCAAGCGTGATGCCTACAGATCAAGGCACATGCACTGCGAGTGTAAAGTATTCATCAGGCCTGACAGTTCCTGTACCGTGGTATTTGTCATGTGAATTCCAAAACACACACAGATGCTGAGACCGGCACCTGCCTCCTCTCACTTGGCTCGTGAACTGCATGGGGGCTTTGATTGTCAAATTGAGTTTGGTAATCTCAACCTTCAGTTTTAAGAAAACAGTCCTCTGGAACAAACAAATATTTCAAACACCCAGGAAACGAATTGCCCTAGTCTCACAGAGAGCTTTCCAACAAATTTCAAATGTCTTGTAAAAGTAGTTTCTGCTGTAAGATAGTATAAAATTGAAGCTTACATAAGCCAATATATTGAGTTAGGGATATACACATATGCATAGACGATATGTGTCTTTATTTAATATTGTTGAAAGCAGAAACAGTGTTTGCTTTATTAAAAAACACATAATTGGAGAGTGATATTTTGTCTGGCAATAATCGTTTCTCAATAAATGTTTGTTAAATGAACACATGCATTATTTTATCTTTTTGATGAATGTGATAAAAGCTCAGAGGCAAAAAAAGAAAAGTCAATATGGGCCTATCTTAGGGGAAATGTCTGATTTTAGGATGGGAACAGTATCAAAACAATGAGCATAAAGAATATCATAGTGCAGAAAGTAAGAATATGTTTAAAATACAAACAGATGAGCACAGTGTGGTATGATCCATGTAATGGGATATTATTCAGCCTTGAAAAGGAAGGAAATTCTAACACATGCTGTAACATGGATGAAACTTGAAGACATTATTGTAAGTGGAAAAGGTCAGACAAAAAGGCAAATACTGTATGATTCCACTTATATAGTATACTTAGAGTCATCAAAATCACAGAAACAGACAGTATAATGGTGGTTTCCAGGGGCTGAGCAGAGAAGAGAATGGGAAGTCATTGTTTAATGAGTACAGAGTTTTGGTTTTACAAGACAAAATGAGTTCTTGGGATGGATGGCGGTGATGGTTGCACAACATTATGAATGTATTTAATAACACTGAATGGTACCCTTAAAAATGGTTAAGATGGTAAATCTTATGTTACATGTATATTACCAAAATAAAAATAATTGGAAGAAAACACACACACACACACACACACACACACACACACACACACACACACACACACGGATGGGGGCAAGTCAGAGGGACACAGGAGCCAACATGAAAGAGATCCAGTAGCAAAAGCTGAAAATATGTGGGCAACAATACTTTGAGATTATAACCAAAAGTATAAAACAAATAGACATGAGTCCACCCGAATATAAATATATAATTGAGTCCAAAAATTGGGGGAAATGGGACAAATACTTCTTACCGAAATTTCTAAATATATGATTATAATTAATCCCCACCACAAAGTAGAATTTAATTTCCCTCACCCTGAGTGTGGTCTGGACTTAGTTACCCACATTCAAAAAATTAAGTAAGGAAGAGGAGAGAACAGCAACTTTACAGTGGAGAACCTGGCAGATACCACCCTGTCATGGGTCAAATGTGTCCTCCAAAGGTTCATGTACTGGACACTTGACCCCCACTGTAACAGTGTTAAGAGGGTAGGGAATGCAATTATGGTATTTAAAAGGTGGGGCCTTTAAGAGGTGATTAGATTATGAGGACTGTGCCTTTATGAATGGATTGATCCATTCATAGAGTAATGGGCGTGGTTCTGATGGATTTATAAGGAGAGTGAGGGGAAGGTCAGCTCTCCTGCTCATGCCATTCTCACCATGTGATACCCTGCATTGCTATAGAAGGCGACCCTCACCAGATGTGTGCCCTGAACTGTAGACTTCCCAGACTCCAAAACTGTAAGAAATAAATGTCATTTCTTTGTAAATTACCCAATTTCAGGTATTCTGTTATAAGCAACAGAAACAGAAGAATACAGATCCTAACCAAGTGATCTAGTTGATTTACTGGAGAAAAGTCATGTGGATGTCACCTAACTTCTAATATGATGTACTGAGGTGAGACCTCACCTGTGTGGTGTTCTTCCCCCCAAAATATAACCCACATCTAATCATAAGGAACACATTGGATCTATCCAAATTCCGGGACATTTTATAAAATTCCCAGCTAGTACTTAAAATTGTAAATGTCATTAAAAAAAAAAAAAAAAAAAAAAAACAAGACTAAGAAACTATCACAGACAAAGGAAAACTTAGGAGACCTGATGACTAAATGCAATGTCATACCATGAATTGGATGCTGGAGCAGCTAAAAAAAAAAGAAAAAAGAAAAGAAAGTTAGTAGAAAAACTGGTGAAATTCAATTAAGTCTGGAGTTTAGTTCCTAGCATCCTAATAATGTTGGCTTCTTAGTTATAATCTATGTACTGTGGTGATACAAAATGTTAACATTAGGGGAAAATTGGTGAGGGGTATACAAGAACTCTCCGTAAATCTAAACATACTGTAAGTTTAAAATTACTCCAAAATAAAAGATTGATTAAAGAAAATATAGCAAAAAATATGAACATGTTCTTCCTGGTGATAATACCTAGATTTATAATTTCCTGCATACAAAAGGGGTATATTAGAGTAATACAAGGAATATAAACTATTCTAGGGCTTTTAAACAAAGAGAAACTTAATCCAGGGAACTGAGAAGATCTACAAAGCCATAGAGGGGATGGTCTGAGAAACTGGCTCTACGGAAGCTGCCACTATCCTTGAAATTACTGGGAAGGAGCTGTGTCTTCAGAGATCAGAAACCAGGGCCACTTACTGTGGTAGGCACTGCCCAGGGAGAGATGGGACCTCAGAGGAGGTCCCTGAGGGAGGACCTGCAGATGCCTCGGGGAGCAGAGAGAGGGAAGAATAAGCCCTGGCTTCCCCCACACTCAGGTGTTCCAACGGTGCCTCCTATTGGCTGAAAATACCCAGAAGCCACAAGCAAAGCAGTCCAAGATGCATCCTCCTCTGAGATATGAAACAGAGCAAGAAAAGAGGAAGAATGGCAGTTTCCTGGAACAGCAGAACACGGATATGAAAAACATGCTCACTGTGGGGTCTTCTGTCATGAAAAGAAATGGTAAGTTGTGCAAGGACAAGAATCAAGCATGAACAAAGAGCTTTGACACGTATCTCTAAGAGGTAAAGGTTGGCATCATGAGTAGGTGGATGCAGACTAATAAATTCCTCTCTATCATCTCTCCGCTTGTTTCATTTTGTTTTGTTTTTTTGTCGTTGTTGTTTCTGATGCCTGAATAGTACATCTTATTTCTATAATAGCATACGTTTTGTTATAATTTGGTATAAGTGTATCTGTGCTCCAGCTAAAGACAAAGTAGCTGCTGTGCAAATGAAGACCATACATAGGGTCTTCCACATCTGATGGCCTAGCATAGATTACAATATATTAGGAATGGAACAGGTAGATTTAATAACCTACCTTTTTTTTTTTTTTCTGACCGGTAAGGGGAACGCAACCTTTGGCACAGTGTGGTCTGCACCGCGCTCAGCCAGTGAGAGCACTGGCCATCCCTATATAGGATCCAAACCCGCTGCTACCAGCACCACACTCGCCCGAGTGAGCCACAGGGCCAGCCCGAACCTACTTTTAAAAGAACAGTTTAGTGTTCGTTAATAAACAGTGAGTATACCCAGAATATATATATATATATATATATATATTTTTTTTTTTTCTATTCCTCAATGTAGGCATGGCAAAATCCTACCTCATGGTGTGACTGCAATTATGATCATTTGGGGAAGATGCTAAATGACGTGACCACTTGGCAATTTGATGTTTTAATGTTTCATCACATATATGAACTCATTAAAATTAATGTATAAAAATGATAATGTCAGTGTTTCACTGGTCCAGGTGTGTTTCTTCCATAATTTATCCTAAATAACGGTGTCCTGCTTTATCCATTATTGAGTACACCTGTGTCATAAATGTAAGCCCTGACTGGTTAAAACACATATTTAAGTTAAATTATTTCTCATTGGCTTCTTCAATAATTTGAGGTCTTTATAAAAATTTTTTTAATAACATTTAGAAATGAACAGTGGAAAGAAAAACACTGATGTATTCACAGAATAATAATTCAGTCTAACACAGCCCGAAGAGCTTCAGGCTTTAAGAATCAATGTGATGCCCATGAAGCTCATGTAGAATACCATCTTTCTTCATTCTTCTTTTATTTCCATCTGGTCTTTTCCCCCCAAATTGCAATTATGAGTGTTCCTAAAAAAGATCGCCAATGAAGGAATGGGCCACTGCACCATACTGAGTGAATCTTTACTTTGGGTAAAGTAACTACAGGTTACACAAAAACAGCGAATCTAGCTAATGGAATAAGCAAAGTTGTTTTTTAAAAGAAGGAAATACCTTGATTTTTAAAAATCACGGTCTACATCAGCCACTCCATCTTCAGAACCTACTACACTATGTACCAGCCACTGTACTAAAAACTTTATCTTATTAAACCCAACATCCACTCTCTGAGGTGGCCATGGGGGGCAGAACTGTGGCCCCACAACATGTTCTTGTCAATCCCTGAACCTGTGAGTATGCTACCTGATAATAGGGAATTAAGGCTGCAGATGGAATTTAGGTTGCAAATCAGCTGACCTTAAATAGGGAAATTTTTCTGGATTATTAAGGTGAGCTCAACGTAATCACATGGGTCTTCAAATGCGGAAGAGGGAGACAGAACTTATCAGTGTCAGTGATGTGGCAGAACAAGAACTTGTCTAATAATTGCTGGCTTTGAAGATAGAGGGGCCATGTGCCAAGGGATGTGGGTGGCTTCTAGAAAGTAGAAAATAAATTCTCCCCTAGAGGCTCAAGAAAGGAATGCAGCCCTGCTGACACTGTGATTTTAGTCCAGCGAGATGCTTTGTAGATTTCTTACCTCCAGAAATGTAAGATAATAAATTTCTATTGCTTTAAGCCACTAAGCCTCTAATATTGTAATAATTTATAACAGCAGCAATACAATACAAACTAATACAGGTAAGAACTGTTATCCCCATTTTGCTGATGAGAAAACTAATGCGTATAAACAAAACCAAACAAACAAAACACACAAAGTGGTGAGCTATAACGCACTATATTGCTTTACTTTGAAATATATCACTTAATTTATATATCTATTATTGGTTATAACACAAATCAATGCAGCCCTAGAAAGAATTTGAGAAAAAGTGATTATTCCAAAAATGCAAACTCAAATTAAATCTAGAAAGACTTTGGAGTTAAGAAAATCAAGAGTAATTGATGTGATAATATTTCTTGAGCACCTATTGTTTCAGGTGCTTTGTGTACACGCTCATTAAATTCTCTCCCTCTGCATAGCAAAGATTACTTTTTGACATAGAAGGTTGTAAAAATTAGAGAGGATACATCACCAACCACACCTTACATGGTAAAGAACAGAGCGAAGGTTTTAGGTCAAGCTTACCTCTCTCTCCAAGTTTGCATTCTTTCTATTTCAGTATACCGCCAACTTCAGAAGCAAGGACATTTGTTGATAAAGATAACATAAAAAGCTAAATCAGAACATAAGAAATCTTAAGTAAGTTCTCCCTGTCCTAAGATAGCTCATTAGCCAGTGAACCATAATTTTTGGTTTCTGCTGTTGCCAGTGAATTTTGAAATCATATACTGCATGGAGAAACCACAAAATGCTGAAATAACTATTTATGTCTTATTTGTACATATGCACATACAGACACAAAACATAAAGACACAGAGAGAGAAAGAGAGAGACAGAGGGCTGGCCAGTTAGCTCACTTGGAAGAACATAGTGCTGGTAACACCAAGATCAAGGATTTGGATCTCCATACTGGCCAGCCACCAAAAAGAAAAAAAGTTAAAAAGAAATGAAGAAAAAAAAGAAAGACAGAAGCAGAGAGAAACTTAATTGCCTACCAAGACTGGGAAATGGTTGTCTGGTTATGATAACATTTATATGAAATGAATTATTATATACTAATACTTGATTTTTAAAGGATCTGGATATGAAAGCTGAGATTTCCCTTCCCTTTTAATCCTAATAAACACAACAAATTGTTTCTGGAAGATTCAGAGTCCATTCTAACATCTTTCTGTCATTGCCAATGCCAGTAGTCAGACTGGTGCTTGTCTGGTCGCCCATAAGTTCTGCAGGGAGCTTGTTAAAAACCCAGAGTCCTGAGTTCTGCTCTTAGGAATTATTATTCAGTCATTCTTGAATGCGGTGGACTCAGGTACATTTTAAAAGGTACAGCCAATTTTGAGATATGGAACCCCAGATTCATCAAGATTAAAAAGTTGCCTGGATAAGTGAATTGTGGGAAAAGATCAGAAACACTCCTTCATATAAGTCCTATCTTAGTCTCAGTTCACCCATCCAAATCTCTGCCTATCTTTCTCCCCAACACTTACACTCCTGTGTTACTAGAAATATATTGAGCATTATGCGATGCATACATTTCAGTGTGTGGGTTCTCATGTGCTACTTCATAATGAGATGCCAGTCTGAATGCAAGCCCCACAGCTACCTTGAAGGCAAGGACCGCACCTACCATGTTCACTGGCATAGTGTCTGTGCTCTGCATGGATCCTGGCAGGGAGCATGCACCCAATCAATATTTTCTGAACAAAGAATGAGTACTAAAATTTCACCCTTTACCTGAAGTCACTACATACTGTTTTGAGTAGCAGCATAAGCAGGAACGAGAGATTTACTCCAATGACAAATCCACTGGGTGATTGTATGTGGTCGAAATGCCGTCACTTTTGATTTCCCTCTTCAGGGTTTATCGAAAACTGCAAATTCAAGGCAGCCAGGAAACTGCTATTGCCACAATGCAAGACCCAGCCCACAGTCCCTGTTTGATAATATCATAAATAAATAAGGCAGAAATCCAAACTGTATATACAACAATGAAAAAAATGCCAGAAGTCTAACTATAAAAGTGAATATTACGTTAAGAAATTGAAACTGTGGATAGTAGGTTCTCTATTTTTTTATTTTCCTAATTGCATGTATTTATTCTATTATAAACTATTTACTTATTTTTTTCAAAAGTCATCCACTCGGTTACAACAATCTTAAGCACAGATTAATGGGTAAAAATAAGAAATAATTTTGGAATCTTGGAATCACATTTTCTTACTGAACCTTAGAATATTATAGATCTTAGAATTGTGTGTATGCTTGTATGTGCATAATAAAATGTTAAACATGCACAAAAGTAGAATGTATTTTATGAGTCCCATATACACATTACCCATATTCAACAGTCATCAAGATTTTGCTACACTGGATTTAACTTGGTATTCACCTATTCATTTATATGCTAAAGTATCTTAAAGAACTTCACAGTTTATACCATTTAACTTCTCTACTTCATAATCAGTTTGTGCCACTAAAAACTTATGGGTACTTTTTTATATAGCCATAGTGCTATCATCTCATGTGATAAAGACAACAGTAAGATTTATAGAGATTTTTGGAAATAAAAGCCCTTTTAAAGAAGATATGGTCCATCTAGAGTAGCTTCCTGTCCATCCCTTCTCCCCCCTCCCCCATTCCGCCCTGCAGGGACTGCTGGATTGATCATGGTGACTCCAAAAGCTGGTGTGCATAGGTGAGGGTGTGTGCAAACAGAGAAGAGACAGGGGAGAGGCACATGGGATCCAGAGCAGCAGCTAAAAAGGGCTCCTGGCATTTTAAGGACAAACCTGCAAATTCACAAGGATGAAGGTGAAAAGTCCACATACGGTTGGAGAGACACCACCGTGGGGAGAAGAGAAGGAAATCCAAGTTAAGAAGCTACAAACAAACTTCACCCAACAGCCCATGGCAAAGTTTGGGATCAGAACTTTACGGGAGGAATACACAGCAAATGGAGTTAAAGCGACATCTGTGTGTCTATAAAATGCCCAAACAGCAGGACAAGAAACAAGGAAAGCAGCCAATTATCCAGATGTTAACCCTAAAATCAGGACCATCGTCATGTCAAGCAATCACAGTCCAGATGTCCTCACTGATGGGAAAGAAGGCAGGTCGGATAGGATCCTCGCCGTCCACACTGCCAGGAGCTCAGCAGTTCTTAACCCTCACTGCACATTACAGTCTATAGGGGAGCCCACCCCAGAGACCCGGATTCATTTGGTCTGGAGTGGGGCTGAAGCACTGGTATTTTTTTAAAGGTCCCCAGACGATTCTAATGTGTGTGAGTGTCATGCTCTAACAGCAGAAGCAAGGATCTTAAATCAATATTCTATACTGATGGCACAAACGGATCTTTGTTTTGTGTAGGAGGTGGTGGCCTTCATGCTAATATTTAAAAATAGATTCAGCTAAACATTTAAATAAAAAAATTTTGAGGTCTCTTATACAAGACTCCCATTTCCAGGTTCTCATGAATAAATCAGAAGCTCTGGCAATTTGGGCTTCATTCTCATGTGGCCACCCTTCCCTTCAAACCATTGTGTTCTCCCACATGCTTGGTCCCAAGACATCTGAGTTTTGTGAATCTTGCTCCTAAGGAATGAGTCAGATCATTCCATGGCCTCTCTTTAGATCATCGAAAGAATAATTCAACCAAGACCACGATGGTGGTGACCATTTTCCATTTGCAATTCTTTAATTATTTTTTTTTACCAGTAGGATGGAGAGCAGATTATGATGGTACATAAACACCGAAATTAATGAAATTGTGAGGCTTCTTTTTTCTTAGGTGCGTTGACAATAAAAAGAAGTGATAAAAACACTGGCCTGAGTCATGATTTCCAGTATCCAGCTCTGGTTTTATTGCTCATTAGTGACAGAAATTTGGGCAGAACTCCTCACCACTCCAGGCCTCAGTGATTTTATTTGCTTATGACGAGGGCAGGCTGCAGTTGTCTTTTGGTTCTTAAATTCTACATTTTTCTACGTGCTAAATGATAGCAATAGCAACCCACAGAAAGCGTAAAGCAATGAACAGGGCAGGAAAACACTGTTTCCAGCTCATCTTGAGTCCGGACATGGTTCACAGATGAACATATGAGCTGTCTACGCATCGGTGAGTACCTGGCCACCTTGGAGAGGAGCCAAATGGACTGGAACAAAAGGAGGTGCTCCCAGGAGCCCCGCCTGGCCTGCCAGCATCATGCACGGTCCCATCCTGCAGGTGGCCTTTCTGTAAGAACATCATGATTTGTTGGGGGTCAGCACACACCGATCCTCTCCTCTTCTCACTGCAGGACTAACCAGCACGGCATGAGATTTAACAGCCTCCCCTTCTTGTTTTAGAGAGAGCATCCTCTACTCAGACAAATAAACCATTTGCTGTTGTTCTTATTAACAGCTTAAGACCAAAAGCACACAGTGAAAAGAAAAAAAAATAGACAAATTGAACTTCATCAAAATTTAAAACTTTTGTGCATCAAAGGACATTATCCACAGAGTGAAAAGGCAACCTACAGAATTTGCAAATCATAAAGTTGATAAAGGATTAATATCCAGAATATAGAAAGAACTTCAAATATATAGAGCGATGATAGATAGATAGATAGGTAGATCCAGAATATATAAAGATCTTCTAAAATTCAACAGCAGCAACAAAAAAAAACAAACAACTGATTAATACATGGGCAAAGTATTTGAATAGACATTTCTCCAAAGAAGATATATAAAGAAGCAATAAACAGCTTAGGAAATAAATAATGGAGGAATTCCATTCCTCTTCCTCTGCCAAGCCTGCTCCTGTCCACTTTGTTCCCAGATCCCCTGCCCCACCTTGCAAGAGAAAATATCTCAGTTGTTTATCTCAGGGGTTTGAGTTAATGATTTGAACCCATTACCACTGGGCAATGTCACAGAGCTTTAAAAGCTTTCTTCAATTCCATCGGCAGAATCGGTCAGCAGGGCAAGGTCCTGTATGCTTGGGTCAGACCCAGCCAGACCTTTTATTCTCCTTGCTCTCACCCTTGACAGATATAACTAGGAGGAAAGTCAAGAGGAAGCCTCTTCTATTGACCTGCACTCTTCCCCTCTCTCTCTCCCTATGTACATTTGGGACTTCCTGAGTGAGACTTGGTCCTAAGAATCAGAGGTTGGAAGAAAAAAAATCCCCTTAAGTCCTTTTATTAGAGCTGAGTTCAGGGATGAGGTACCTTCAAAGCTGCTAATAGAGTGTTCCTCAGATTCCTATCCTGATATTGCTGTTTGTATATAGAGTTCCCTGAGGATTCCTACAGGAGGAGAGGTACTGTAGGTTGATTGAATTGTGCCCCCCAAAGTCCATATATTAGAAGCTTAATTCCCACTGAAAATGTTGAGGGTGGGCAATCCTACTGTGGTAATTGAAAGGTGGAATGATTGAGAGGTGATCAGGTTGTAGGACCATGTCATAGTGATTAGATTAAAAATGGTGGCCAAAGGTGTAGTTTGGAGGGCTTTAAATATGGAGCATGAAGACTCTGTCTCTCTCTGCTCCACCATTGTTGCAATGTGATACTCTGCCATCACCATCACCACCACCAAGACCTCACCAAATGTGTTCCCTGGACTTTGGACTTTCCAGCCTCAGAAACTGTAAGTAACAAATTTCATTTTCTTTATAAATTACCCAGTTCCAGGTATTTTGTTATAAGCAACAGAAATGGACTAATACAAGAGGTAAACAGCTAAGACTGATTTATGTCTCTCCTGGATTCTGGACATCAAACCAACAAAAGCACCAAAACTCTCACTTTGATCTCCATTAAATAAAAATCAAGAAACTCTCATGAAAGTTCATCAGGGAGAGTAGCCAATAAGAAGCTTAAATGCTAGAACCATATCATTCCAATTATAACCCAAGTTGCAATCATATACTGGCTCAGTTACTCATTCAGTAAAAAGGACTCTCCCATTTCATGATTAAAGAAAAAAAAGTCATAAGTTGGATAACTAATTCCTTTCTATTCTTCAATATAAAGCACAAAGTCTTTAGAATTGGGCTGAGGGGGTTATTTAAATCCCTAAGCTGTTGCTACTCTATAATTTCTGGTCTGACACAAAAGTTTTAGAGCATTTTTTTTTTCTTTCATCCCCCTACCTTCAATGCGCTTTCTTAGGGAGTAAATATAGCTCTGACTATAATCACATTTAAGAGGCTATATTTTCTCACATGTTTCTGATTCAGAGCATTACCTGAGGGACTTTGTTTAGCCATATTAGAGGCTTTTTCATACATCTAATTCCCCAGTTAATATCCCCAGGTATAATTCACAAGGGCATCATTTAAGTTCCTCTTAAGAGATTTTTTTTTTCTCTTTCTTTTTCAAGTCGCCTATGTCCTTGATCCACATAAAAGGATATAATCTTGCTTGTTACTTATATTGTCTGTCTGTGAGGACGAATGTTTCATAGCAGGGCTGTTTTCTAAATGGTAAATCTATAAACTTGTAATTCTATCAGACCAAAGATATTTAGGTGGATTTAAATTTGTCCCATCTGCTGTTTCAGCTCTGATTTCCCCAGAACTGATGACAGGTTTGTAAGTAATATTAACTGTCTTTTGTAGTAAATTACATCTTATAATCACCACAGTGTTCATCTCTGGCCAGAGCAGTTATCAGCTGAAGCAAATAAAGGGTTTGGAGACTCTGCTATCTGTTTCCTTTCAGAATGCCAGAAGTCCTCTATAAACACGAGTGTGCAGAATGAGAGGTCATTTTTTGAAAGCTATAATAAAACATGATTGTAACAGAACATGTGACAAGCTGCTTAGCAGGGCGGCCTCCTGACAGTGGCTCAGCTGGAGCAAGATGCTGGGGGGAGTGGGGGAGGAGCAAGGATCAGGTAGAAGACGAAGGAGAACAAAAGCCCCCAGGGGTTCTGTCTGGTGGATGTTATGTTCATCAGCACTATAATTAATTTTCAGGAAAAATTGTCTTTTTTTTTTTTTCCTTTTTGTCTTTTTTCGTGTCTGGCAACCGATCGCAACCCTCAGTGTCACGGCCGTACCGGACCGGGACCGGCAACGGGATCGCAACCCTCAGTGTTGCGCCCGCACCTCGCTCAGCCAGTGAGCGGGAACCGGTCCATATGTGGGATCCGAACCCTCAGCGGGAGCGCCTCCTCGCTCCCAAGCGGTGCACTGTAGCAGTGCGCCACCGGGCTGGCCCAGGAAAAATTGTCTTTGAGAGGACAAAAAAATAATCTGAGTCAGTGTCCCACTAATTTGGGTGATGTCTCCTCCAAAGGAGATGACAAAAATGAGACTGGAGATCACAAGAATAGGTTCTTAACCCTCTTCCTCTACCTGTTCAACTGCCCCAGCAATTATATCTAGATCCTCTTCAGGGTTATCTGGGCTTTTTGGAGAAGATGATGATATAAAAACAGTTTGCATACACTATTATGTGTCATGGACTGTGTTCAACACTTGGTTACATCATCTTATCAAATGTTATTGGTTAACACTTCATAACACTTTTGGAGCATTTACGACATGCTAGGTAAATTCTGTTTTAGTTTCCTTATGAGGGTTAACTCACTTAATGCTCACAACCCTATAAGCTAAATGCTCTTGTTAATTGCATTTGAAAAATGCAGAACTAAGAGCTGCATTAAGTTTAATGCACCAGCTCAAAATTGCCTAGCTAAGAGGGAAGCATCTGGGATTTGAACTAGAGTATTCTGATTCTACAGTTCCAGCTCTTAACCACTCTGCCATACTAAATAGTATTAGTGACCTAGTAAGGGGATAATATGATTATCCCTGTTCACATAGGGAAAAGTTAAGCCTCTGCAGGTAATAAATGGCAGAAATTCTGTTACTGGCTTGAAAACTGAAGTTCCTGAACACTAGGCTCTCTCACTTCTAAGTGTCCAAATGTCTAAGACCCTTAAGTGTGTCACTTAATTTTTTTTTGAAGTTTTCTTGATATTCTGAGCTAAGCAGGGTATTCTGAGATGGATGGTATATGTTCTCAAAGTACTTTAACTCACAAGCAAGAGGTAGGTTAGGGTTAGAAAATATTTAGGGTGGGTCTTCATTAGCTCAAAGTGGTTGAAACATAAAGTCTGTCTCTAAAACAAGATGCTATTACTATACTCAGGTCACAATTTCACAAAGACACACAACCTTTAGTGGATGTCTGGCTGATAGCAAATGGATTCAGTAAATGTGGTTTTCCTTTATTTAAACTTCTGCAAAGCAGCAACAACAGTGCAGTCATCAATACCCATATTCTGGACAATGATTTGGAATATGTCTTTGATGGAAACACTAGAGATATTTGGGTTGAAATATTACAATCCAAAATAAGTCCCTGAATAATGTCAAATGATCACATCAGATTATCGGAGACATATAGAATGGTATAAAGAAAAACATTTAAAAACATTCATTATCTCACATCCCAGAGAGAACTACTATTAACATTTTGAGGTAGATCTTGTCAATTTTCATCCTAAATACTATAAATATATTTATAGTAAATTTAATCATACTTCATGATTTTATTTTTGGCTTTATGTCTTTTGTTGTGAAATTTTTCTTTTGCCACTAAATGTTCCTAAAAATGATCATTTTGAATGGCTACATTCTATTTATCATATGTATATATCATAGATTACTTAATAAGTCCTCTTATGTTGAACATGTAAGGTGGTTCTCATTTTTTTTTTCTATTATGCTTAGTCCTGGGATAATTACCTTTGTACATACCTGCCTGACCTTATCTTTATTTTCTAAGAATTGATTAGTGGGAGATGGCAACAATATTGGTTTTATAATGTTGGTTAAAGCATTACTCATAATGGCCAATCAATTACATTCTTCTTAAATGTTTATTAATAGCAGAATGTTTAAATAAATCATGTCCATACATAATATAAAATAGCATGCAGTTATTTAAAATAGTAAGTAGTAATTTTACATCCTGAAAACAAAGGATGCTTTAACATGTAATTGAGTGAACTAAAGGCAAGTTAAAAACTATGTGAAGTCTGATTTCATTTAAAAGCTCTGCATACTTGAGGACATATGTACTGAAAATATGAAATGTATGTGTGTGTGAATATGTGGATGTGTTTGGCTATATGTAGGCACATCTATAAGAATTCTTCTACTACGAGTAGCAGAAAACCAAACCTGACCAACAGTGACCATAATCTTAAAGACAGTCAGTATGTCTTAAACAAGAATTCCAGAAAAAAGGCAACCCTGGACTTTCTCAGAAACTCTCTGATGCTATTAAGGACCCAAGCTCCATCCAACTTTCTGTTCCACCATCTTTAGTCCAATGGACTTTTGTCCTGAGGATTCTTACCTCATGGTGCTGAGATGGCTGCATACCTCCAAACATCACACCACACCCAAAGGCAAAAGGCAGGTGGTGGTTAGTTCAGCAAAAGCGGGCTCCTTATGTATCTCACTCCCTTTAAACTGGAAGGAAATCCTATCCATTTTCCCTGTAGACTTCTAAATGTCTCATCAGCCAGAACTGAGTTACTAGTTTCAAAGACAGCTACAATATTGAGAATCTCATTTTTCTAAACAAGTAATGGAGGCAGAGGAAAAAAAAAGGGGGCTGGGATAACTTTGGAATATACAACTGACAAAAAAAACTGCAAAAGAAAAAAAAGTCTAGATGAACAGGCACCAAACTCTTCTCTGGGCATCTTTGAATGCTGGACTCCACATGGAGATTAGAGAATTTTCCTTACTAATTCATAAAATTCGCTAGGTTATATTTTATATAATATATATAAACACCTTTTGTAACTTCTCCAGAAAAAGAAAAGAAAGTGATACAGCGATACTAGTTGCAGTTATGGTGACAAACAGCCACCATAGGATATAGGAAAATCAGATTGTTACCAAGCCGAGGAAAAAGCTTTCCAATAAGTTCCCTGCTTGAGAGCTCATTCATTCAGAAAACTGTACCAGTGGTAGAAAGCAGCAGCTGCCCATGCTTAATTTAAAGCTGTATATCAGTGTATGCATGTATGAATGTATCATGGGTGTATGTCCTTACTTCTGTATCCATCTATTTCTCTGCCTTCATATATCAATATTTATACCAGTGGCCCTCAACTGGAGGTGGATTTTTCCACCAATGGATGTGTGTATATGTGTACATACATACCCAAGAAGGAAAAAGGCCTTTGCTCGGAGCCCAGTTCAGACATGCAACTCAAAAGACCCCATTAGAATCAGTGACATTCGTTATGATTAGCCAAGTCACATACATGCAACATATGAACAGATCTATTAAAAAGCAGGTGGTTCCTTATTCCCGGGTGCCCATCTTTTGTCAATGAGTTAATGTTGATGAAGAGAGTAAAAAAAAGTTAAGGACGCAAGAGCAGTATACTCCTCCTTGGTGGAAGTTTGATTTTTCCTAGATGGGAGAGTTAATACACATATACAGGTTTAAATTATCCAGGTAATCAATTACAAAGAGGGACCCTAGGGTCAAAATCAGTATGGTATGTCTAGTCAATTCAATGGGAAAAGAATACTTTTCTTAACAAATTGTGCTGGGACAAGTGGATCTCCACATGTGAAGACATAAAGGCAAACCCTTATCTCATGCCACAAGTAAAAGTAAACTGAAGATGGATTATAGAACTTCATTCTAGAGTCAATTCTATATAACTATTAGAAGAAAACCTAGGAGAGCATCTTTGTGACCTTGCACTAGGCAATGGTTTCTTAGAGATGACACCAAAAGAACAGGCAATGAAGGAGAAAAATAGATAAACTGGACTATATCAAAATTCATTTTTAAAAATGTGCTACAAAAAATTCTGTGTAAAAATTGTAAAGGCAATTAGTAGAATGGGAGAGAGGATTTTCAAATCATATATGTGAAACTTCTATCCACAATACATAAAGAAACTTTACATATTCAATAATAAGACTGAATAATTAAAAGACACATAACTGTTTTAAAAACAGGTAAAGGATTTAAATAGACATTTATGCAAAGAAGATACACACATGGCTGGTAAGCACATAAAGATGCTTAATTCCTTTAGTCATTAGGGAAATGCAAATCAAAACCATAGTGAGATACTACTTCACACCACTAGGAGGGAAATAATAAAACAAAACAAAACAAAACAAAACACAAAAAAACCACATATAATACCAAGTGCTGGTGAGGAGGTGGAGAAAGTGTAATTCCCAGACATTGATGGTGGAGATATAAAAAGGTGCAGTCACTTTAGAAAACAGCTTTGAAGTCCCTCAAAATGTTACCATGTAACCCAGAAATTCCTCTCCTAAGTAAAAACATAACAGCATAGAAAAGCCTGTGCATGGATGTTCACAGAAGCATTTTTCATACTAGCCAATAAGTGGAAACAACCCAAATGTACATCAGCCAAATAATAGATGCACGAAATGTCATATATTCATATAATGGAACGTTTTGGGCCACAAAAAAGGACCTAAATTCTGATCCATGATACAACATGGATGGACCTTGAAAACATGATGCTGAATGAAAGGAGCTACACAACAAAAGCTACATAGTGTACAATTCCATTTATATGAAATATCTTGAAAGGGCGAATCCATAGACACAGAAAGTAGAACGGTGATTGCTCACGGCTAGGTGTGGGGCAGGGAAGGGTAGGGAGTGAGTACGAGGTTTCTTTCCGGAATGATAAAAATAGTCTAAATTAAGACTATGTTGATGGGTGCACAACTCTGTGACTATATTAAAACCCATTGATTTGTACACTGTAAATGGATGAATTTTGTGGAATACGCACTCTATATAGCATGTGAATCTCAACAAAAATTTCCACAAAAATAGCACAATGATTTGTGTGCTTGGGCCCCTAGATTTGTGCATTGCACAAGCTGGACACACTTACTCAGTGGTTCTAGCCCATTGGTGTTGGCCCAAGCAGTTTAAAAAATGAACTACTTGCCAATAATTAGGAAACACGAGATTTCACATTAAAAACCTACATATTTGCTCTTCTTGGAAAATCAGAGGATCTGGCACATATGTTTTTTATCCCTACAGGTCGACAATCTACTAGACCTGAGCAACCTCCTCACCTGGAACATTTGCTGTCCAGCTTGCCTCAGACCCCACCACTCCTTTGCACTGTAGCCTAAAATCAAAAGTCAGTCGCTATTTATAATCACACATGCATTCTTGTGTTTCTCATGAAATTGTTAAGGACAGATGAAATACCTGATCTGGCCTGCCTCTCAGGGCCACCCAGGATGGCTATATAGACTGTTCTTGTGAATCCAAACCTCAATGTTTCCTTCTTTATTTTCCAAGTAACACATCTCTTTATTGGCTGAACGCACCTTCCCAGGCACTTTATTCTCTCACTAGACAAAGAGTTTTTCTCTCTCTGTTCCTGATAAGGTCCTGTCATTCCTTATGAATTACTTTTCCAATTCCATGTGATGAGGACACATTCCGTGGATACAGATCAACTCAAGTGTTGTCAAGCAGTCTTATGTTCCCCGGGTAGTTAATAAATATTCAGTCCAAGCTGAAACACGGGGAGGAGGGAAGCTAGAATCTTCCATGTGCGTGACTGATCCTAAAGGCCAAATTAAACAAAAGCAGTGGGGTGAAGTCTGTGATCTCAGCAAACATCTAGGCAATGGGAAACAAACACCCTAAACATTTTTCCTAAATTTCCATCATTCACAGATCACCTCCCCAATACTGCCATATCTGTAGTCCTCATTTAAAAGCTGACATATGCTCATACCACCTGCCTTTTTACTATCAGATTACCCTTACTCTGTGTTCAGTGCTATTGAATCGCATGCCTTCATAAAATAAAGAAAAATAAAATGAAATCTTACTTCTCTCAAACTATTCACTTTTTAAATTCAAATAAAGAAAACATTAAAAACTAAATTAATAATTTATTTAAAAATAAATTCAAACTAGTACAACTAGTATAAATTGAAAAGCAGGAATGCTATCATAAAGAGAATGGACCTTTAAAACTAAACACAACCCAAACAAAACCATGCGTGTCAATTCTAGCAGGAGCCCCTTGTCAGCCTGAGGCTCCATTCTCCAGGTAGTACGAGGAAGACTGGCAAATTTCATTAAAGGCAAACGATCACCAAACTGAAAATTTCCTCTTGAGGTAATCAGGAAGTTCTTGAGAAAAATGAGAGGTTGATCATTTCCTTGCTCTGTGAGTCTGCATTATTTTTTTTAGTGCCTGGACTCACTGCAATAACCTCTGGTAAACTCATACCCCTTATTGAGCAACACATCCCAGGGAGAACATCAGTGTCCAGTGGAGCGGGGAGAAGGGCGTAGGGAAAGGCATGACCCATATTTTCCATCCATAATCATATGCTCACTAAACCCAGGAGGAGCAAAGCTATCACCAGCTTGCTTTGGTAAGTAAAACTAGAATTAAACTCTACAACTTCCAGATTTTCTTACATGAGAATAGATCTATTACACCTAGAATAAAGCCCATAGACCTATGTTATCTGCCTGTGGACCTCTGTATGTTGTGTGTGCACACACACACACACACAGTCTTGTTCAGGGGGCTATGAGCTTTAGAACCAGACAGACAGGCAAATTCCAACACTTAGTAACCAAGCCTCAGTTTCCCCATATGTAAAGTGGGAGAACTAATACCTATCATAGTGGATGATTATAATTAATATGTATTCAACATCTGGCTTTCTGCCCAGCACCCCACAGGAGCCTAATAACTGGTAGCTATTATTCTTTCAATTTTCCTATATTGAAATATTGCAAAGAGAATTTAAAGAAAGAACAAAAGGGAAATAAGTTGGATAGATGCATGCAATATTCAGATTTACTCAGACTTCCTACTCTGGCATCTGAGGCATTGTCTACATTTCTTGAATTTCCAATTTTATGCACATGAAAAAGTCTGAAACTGTTAGGTTTCAAATTAATCATCGTATGATTAAATAATAGGATGGTTACGAAGTCACCAGCAAATAGTAGGTACCCAGTGGATGTTAGATAATCTCTCTCTTTCTGCAGTTTAACCAGTTCCAAATATAAAAAAATGGTTTCACAAACAAATGTATTTTATGATCAAATTTTCCAAATTCTTTCAAAAGGATTCCTTGGTATACAAGATGATCTGCTAATGTTATTTTAAAGAGTGAGGTTTGTTAGTGCTTTTAAAATGCACCTTCTTGTGCCGAGCCCGTGGCGCACTCAGGATAGTGCGGCTCTGGGAGCGCAGCAGCGCTCCCGCCACGGGTTCGGATCCTATATGGGGATGACCGGTGTGCTCACAGCGCTCACTGTCTGAGCTCACTGTCTGAGCGCGGTGTGGCCAGCCTCAAAAAGGACAAAAAAAAAAAAAAATGCACCTTCTGTACTCAGAACTATAGACTCTGCTTTCTGTGCAATATTCAAATTAAATATAATAGTACAAATTAAGAATAGAGACTGAGCAGTAGAGGGAACAGAAGTTACCACAGACTGGTAGAAAAGGACTTCACCATCATATACCACAATAGCTAAGACTAAGACTGAAAGAGATACTGAGAAAGAGTGGTTTCTACCATCCTACAAAAGTGACGGGGCTGATTCCAGTGCACAACAGGTCTGCTCGCCCTGCCCCACCAGCAGGAACTCAGGCAGGGGTAGTCCCTGCTGTTCATTACAGAAGAGGCTCTGCATAACATGTTGAACACACAGCTCCTTCAATTTTGAATGTATTTAATGTATAATATGTAGTGCACCCACTCGTAGAGAAAGAAATCCGAGCATAATCACAGCACTTAGTATTTCACATAGGTTATCCTGCAGAGCACACACTGATACTTGTCCACATCTTACAAATGCTAAAACCAAGTTCAGAGAAGTTGTATAACTTCTCAAGGCAAAGGAAGCTTTAAGTGGTAAAGCCAACATTTGGACCTGTCTGACTGCAAAGTCTCTCATTTTAACCACTACACTAACCTAAGCGTGCAAATGTTATCTTGCTGCTGGTCATTTCTTAAAACTGTAGAATTTTTGTCATGTCAAATGCACCCACTGATATGACGTACTTGTCCCTACATTATGAAACTAAATATTCTCCTTAATTCTAAAACACCCATCCTAAGACCCTTTGGGAATGGCTAAGAGGAAATGTAAACAGGCATATACGTCCCCTTCACATTTTCTAGAAAGATTCCTAGTATGCATGTAAATATCCTATGAATGCAGAGATGAAGAGGCCTCCAGCAAGGCACCATAAAGCCAATTTAGCTTCTTAAGCTGAGAACCGCTTTGTGAAATAATCCTATAGAACTCTCCACTAAATGAATTACAAACTAGTTGCATGGGGCTTTCATTGAATTTGCTCGTGAAAGCTCTAAAGGACAATTGTCTCTGAAACAGGTACATCGAATACAGACCTGCTACTGTGTAAAAGCATGGAATTCTACACCACCTACACACACAAAGAAAATTAGTTTTTGATTGAAAAGGAGCACTATTGAAAAACCCCAGGAGGAGGGAAAGAAACAACAGAAATGACTGACACCTACAGGCAAGTCCAATGGTTAAAGCCATTTGGCTAAGGACTTTCTTAGTCTGAAAGGGGAAAGAAAAGTACACTTTCTGCAGATCATGAAAGATAATCGAACAAAATCGAAGGAAAGTAATAGCTCTTGAAATTCTAAGCAAGGAGAGTTTAAATAGACCACGTGAACATAAAAGTTTTCTGTACTCCATTTGGAATATTCCATGCTAAAAAAATGGTGGCACATGACCAACACTTTCACTCTTCTCTCACTTGTCTTTATTCCAGGGGTCTCTTTCCTCTTTCCTTTTCTTTCTTACTTTAAGATCTTCAGCCAAGACTTATACCTACTTCTTAGACTTTTTAACACCGTTAGAAGAAGGGAAGTGACTTGTAACTGTGGTCATTACTGATATTTTTCTTCAAACCCATGACATGGCTGCAGGGAGAGTTCCATCATTTATGACAAAAACTATCAAAATGTGCTTTCTTTTCTGGCGGTGATAGTCCAACAGGGTGCTGTGGCTCTGCTGAAGTGGGTACAGCTGATATTTGGTTTATGTATTTATTTTCAGTGTGAATCAAACCACAGAATTAGAAAAGCACCACTTCACTACTAAAGTTATTAGTGTAGTAACCAATTCAGATAAGGATGATGAAGGAGAGGATATTTTGGTAGTCTCAAACTATAGTCCCACAGATTGTTTACTAATTACCAGACTAGTTTATACTGGGGTGATCTGTCAGTTACCAGGTGACCAACTTTACTACCACTCATAATGGGATGAACTGGCATAAAGTGCCTACAGATAAAATCCAGTGGGGTAGAGTCAACCTTATCCAAATGGGACTCTTGACAAAATGATGAAGTTTAATCTAACCATGGGGAAATAATCAACTAAATCCAAACCTTGAAATATTCTACAAGAAAATTGTCCAGGACTATTAAAGATGTCAGTGTTATAGACGACAAAAAAAATGATATGTGTCTGCATGTGGGGGGAACTTTTTAGATCAAAAGCAGCAAAAGATAAAGAAAAGCAAGTGCAATGTATGCTCTCTAATTGTTTCTAGAGTAAAATAATAATAATAATTGCATTGTGGTTATGTTGCAAAAAACCTTGTTTTTAAGAGATGCCTGTCGAAGCCTTTAGGCTTGAGGCATTCGTGAGGTTTGCAATTTTCAAATACTGTAGTTCAATATGTAAGGGGCGAGAGTGGGAGCAGAAAGAGAAAGTAAATGTCACAAAATGTTAACAATTGGTGAATCTAGGTGAAAGTTATATGGGTCTTTACTGTAGTTTTGTTTTAATTTTTCTACAGGTTTGCATTACAAAAAGAATGTTGAAAAGAAGAGATTTCTTTCCTCAAAAACATTGTTTCTATGTTTCCTACACTAAAAACCTGTACTATAGGAGATATTTATAGTTTATTATTTGTCCACCATAGCTCTGGCTTCTTGTAATATTAAAACTCCTTGAAGAAAGCCAGCGGCAGAAAAACAAATACTATATTATCGTACTTATATGTGGACCCTAAAAGAGTCAAACCCATAGAAGCAGAAAATAGAATGGAGGTTACCAGAGGATGAGGATGGGGTTGGGGAGATCAGTCAAAGGATACAACATTTCAGTTTGATACGAGGGGTAAGTTCAAGAGATCTATGGCAAAACATGATGACTGTAGTTAATAACGATGTATTTTTTACTAGGAAATTGCTGAGAGAGTAGATTTTAAGTATTCTCACTACAAAAAAACAAGTATGTGAGGTAACGGATGTGTTAATAAGCCCGATTTAGCTATTCAACAATGTATCCATATTTCAAAACATCATTTTGTATATGATACATACATGAGATATACACATATATATGTACCATATATACTATATATTATATATAATTTTCATTTGTCAATTTTAAAATTAATTAATCTATTTTTTTAAGTCCCTCAAAAAAAAAATCCTTTCCCCCTTCTACAATCAGTTCACATGGTGATTGTGAGGCTCAACTAAACCCCTATTTCTGGGAATGAGTGAGCAATGTAGATCTGGCCAGGACTCATCCTGAACCACTGGAAACAGGTTGCCTTTGTCATCAGGCTCCTTGCAAGGATGTATAGCCTCACACCTGCTGGCAGCCACCTTGCCACTGCAGGCGGAACAGCCTGAGAATATATGTGAGAGGAGGTAGTCATGGCAATATCATATGAGCATCTTGATCCAGCCTTGCCCCAAACCAGATATATACCTAGATGTTTGCATCACACGAGCCAATACTTCTTTTTTCTTATGCCACTTCAAGTTGGGTATATATCATTTACCACTGAAAAGATCTCTGATTAACAAAAAAAAAAAAAAAAAAAAAGAAAAGAAAAAAAGAAAGAAAGAGAAGAAAGTCACAAATGTGTGAAACACAAAATTATGACACATTGGAGAGAGGCCATTACTGGGTTAATTTGTGTGGTTAGTTTTATTCATTTTGTAGATATCTTAGGAAATAATTCTCCTTCTGCCATCTGTGCATAACAGAGAATACCGCGAGATTGCAAGATGTGCAGGTAAAGGAAATGACTGGTGCTCGCATCCACCTATCTGAGTAAACTGGGATTTTCCTGATACTGTGTAGTCTGAACACACATATACCTACCTAGAGCTGACATCCATACCCTTGATCCTAAACGTCTAAGTTAATCATAACAGACATTGTTTTTGACATGGATTTATAAGCAAATGTTACACATTTCAAGTTAAATATAAATGTTTAATATTAAATATAGTTAATACTATTTTACATATTGCAGTATATAATTTCACTTCTTAGGGAAAGTGTATTCTACTGTTTTAAAAGTGAAAACCTACAGTTTAAAACTATCTGTAGACACTTTAATTAGTTGAGAAATAATTGCATATAATCTCCACTCCATTATATCTCTGCAATACTCATGCATATCTATTTCATAGAATTTGCCTAAAATTCTCCATTTTAATGCGTGGACTCTTGCCCAAATTGTCTGTGCATCAGACTTAAAACAAAAAAAAACTAAATTAGTTTTGCAGTGATGGCCAGCAAGGGGTGCATCTGCTTTTGCTCCCTTTGAATAGCAGCAAACAGATGCATGATTACAGGAGCAAATATTTATCATTCTGAGCTTTCACCATCGCTTACTACATTATTCTTAAACAGAAAAAGTCTGTGTCTTTGATTGACCAGCACCCGGTAGTGGCACTATCACAAGAGTGGAAGAGCTCCACACAGATCATGGTAGGGAATTAAACAGAGCTCAAAGTCACGGAGGCAAGGGCTTTCCAAAACATGTCGCGATGAAAAATGGCACTTGAAACATTTCTCCTGAATGTGACATGCGGGATCTATGGTTCTATTCAAAAGGGACAGGGAATACAAGTCAACTTTAGAATCAAAATGAAAATAGAGTCAGAATAAAAGCCAAGTAAGTAAGAGACGATCCCAAAGTTTTGAAGATGGTGAAGTTAGATCCTTGCATCATAAATGTGTGTAATTAAAATGCTTAATGGCAGCAATGCAAATATACCTCTGATTTCACACACATGCATGGTGATAAAGTTTTCCTCTTCTCTAAAGGTAGCTCAGATGATAATTATCTGTTAGAGAGGTGTTTAGGAAAAACAACCCACGAGACATTAGGATTCCTGGCACCTCCCTAGAATGATTCCTATGCATGAGAATGGCTGAGATTAAGTTTCTGACCACTGAGTATAATTAAGGGGTACAGAGATGAGCCCCTCAGTATCTGTGAGAAGGAGAATAGACACCTACAAAGCCCTCACCAGGTGTCTCTCTGCATGGGAAACCTGCTTGGTTGCACTTTTGATTGTGAATTAATATCCTGATTCCCCCGTTATCTTAAGTAAGGCAAAGGAATGTTGTCACTGGTTTTCAACTCTGGTCCCTAATCTCTGCCCCAAGAAGAGAGAAAATGATGAAACATCCTCATCTGGCTCTATCCCAATCTCTGAGTGATCAATGCCAGACTGGCCCTGCTCTGGTTGGTGACGATTCTCACCTTCTGGCCCGGGGTGGGGGGGGGGCGGTGGTAAGACTGGGAGTATCAAGGGGTTGTGTGAGGATCTTCCTTTTAAAAGGAAACACAGCATAAGAAGCCTTTCTGCTGCCCTTATGTTCTTATCTCACTGAGCTCCAATTAATGAATGTGTGGTTTGATTATACTCAGAATTTCTCACCTTCTGGCCGGGGGGGGGGGGGGGCGGTGGTAAGACTGGGAGTATCAAGGGGTTGTGTGAGGATCTTCCTTTTAAAAGGAAACACAGCATAAGAAGCCTTTCTGCTGCCCTTATGTTCTTATCTCACTGAGCTCCAATTAATGAATGTGTGGTTTGATTATACTCAGAATGCTACCTTTCCTGGGCACTAAAACTCCATCTTACAAGATTCCTGTCATGGTTTACTGAGAAACTATGCACAATGCCTGCCATATAGTAGGGACACAGAACACATTAGGAAACTCTGACTTCGTTGTTTCCTTCTGAGTGGTCTTTCAAGATTTGTGATTCACATTTTTTTTAAGAGCCTCAGACTCAGGAATACTAAATTTGGGGTTTTTAAAAAATTATTTTGTTGTTATTTTTTGTTCATTTGTTTTGCAGTTTTCTCAGCTGCCAAAATGGACTGAGGATTATACAATCGCCTTTCCTTACAAACAAATGCACCCAAACTGATTAGCCTTTAACATTTTCCAATCCTATTATTAGTAGATTCCCCTACTTTTCAATGAGTAAATAAAACAAGCTGGGAATGAAACACTTATTTTGGCATCACACCAACCTAATTAAACTGGAGTTTCATTAGGCTGCGGCAGGCTGCTGAAAAATAATGTAATTGACCTATTAAAAGTTACTACTTTGGTTCAGTTTTCTGAGCTACCAGAAATTGCACTGTGATTTAAAATGCCTAGTTACCTTGACAAAACCAGCCACAGAGCAAAGAACTAAGAATTACAGGGAATGGAGAGAATCCAATTAAAAAGGAGACAGGTAACAAGATGCTCCCCCCAATCCCAATTACTTAGTGGAAAGCAATAAAATGTAAAATGGAAGCTAATAAAGCTCTAGCTATTTCCTCCATTGAATAAACATTGGGGCTAGTGTGGGATGCTCCCCCAAAACTTGACAATGAGGTTGCTTAAGGAGCATACATTTGTCTTTGACTGGTATCATTCTACTTGTTTGAACGTTTGGTATCCACAGGACAAATGCTTTGGAATCCCCTTCTTTCCCAGTCTCAGACCACATGGCTCAGGTAAATGTTACTTCTAGTCCTGAGGCTGTGCACATGCTCCAAATGGCCAGTCAGAGCATCACATCCCCTGACCACAGTGATTAATTCATTCTAGGACCAATCAGAACTAGTTCTGAGACTTTCGCTGGAGCAACCAGGAAAGGAGACCTCTACTGCCCAGCTGAAGGAGGCAGGGGATGGGATAGAGAAAAGAAAAATGAAGAAAAAGGAGAAGAGAGAAATAGACAAAGAGAGAAAGAAAGACTATGTAGTGGATTGAATTATGCTCCCCCCAAATTCCCTGAAGCTTGAATTGTGTCCCCCAAGTTTTATGTATTAAAAACTTGGCCCCCACTGTGACTGTTAAGAGTGTGGGAAATCCTATTACCATAATTGAAAGGTGGAGCCTTAAGGAAGTGATTGGATTGTAAGACCATGCATCAGTGAATGGATTAAAAATGGTGGTCAGGGGCTTGGTTCTGAGGTCTTTAAAAGAAGAGGAGAGTCTGTCTCTCTTGCTCTCTCTGCTTCCATAATCTTGCAATGTGAGACCCCTGGGTCACTGTTATCACCACCAGATGGACTTTGGACTTGCCAGCCTCAGAAACTGTAAGCAACAAATTTCATTTTTCTTTATAAACCACCCAGTTGCAGATACTTTGTTATAAGCAACAAAACATACTAATACAGACTACATCCTGATTCCATTGTTTGGTCTGGATCTAGCTGTAGCTCTGGAATTTTTAGCTACCAACCCAATCAAATCTATTTATCAGCTTAACCCAGTTACGTTGCTTTGTGTCATGTGTGACAAAAAGCATTCCGATGAACATGCTCAATGTGACTTCGGCTTAAAAATCAGCCCAGAATGGATCAGAACAGGGATGGGTCAAATCATACCTGAAAGAGACAGAAAAGTTCCAGACTCTCAAAATTAAATTTGCTTTAACATATTGAAAATAAAAACTACAGCAACAACCATCTTAAAAAAATAAAAGAAAACAAACATGAACACCAAGTTGGCAAACTCAACCCTAAATTTTAACAGGAAAAATTCCCTTTGCACACTGGTTCTACCAGCATCGAGAGCTTGCCCATCAGGATCCAGACACCATGGTAGCTGTTGGGCTTGAGATGCAGAGGTGACATACCAGCTCTCAACATCATGGAGTAAACAGTCTAGACCTGAGATCTCTATCCATGGCTGAGCATCAGGCTCAGTGGGAAATCTTTTAATAGTACATATTCTCATTTTATACGTCTAGGGTCAGGCTAAGATAGTGCCATATTTTTACAGATACTCTTTGAGTGGTTCCAAAAACAAGCCAGATTTAGACACTCTGTTCTAGGTCATTTCTCAATTAGTGGATAAGCTCCTCAAACTCTCTTTATCAGATGTCCTTCTTAAATCACTCAAAATACATTTATTCATTCATTTTATCAATCCACCCACCATCCATATGTTTCACTTCTGCAGTGCATACCTGGCCCTTTTGCTAAGCAACACAGACATGTTCTATAATGTTCTGCAGCTTGGAGTTGACAATCTATTAATCGAATAATCGCATACATAAATATATAATTACATGGTGCTGAAGACACACTTGAGGGCAGATCTAATTTAGTGCAGGATTGGATTAGTCAGAGAAAGTCTCTCTGAAGAGGTGACATTTATATGGGGATTTAAAGAATGAGACATGGCCACACACTTGAATGGGAGGCAGATGGGTAGGAGGATAGATCGGTGTTCTTGGCAGAGGAGCAGGAAGCAAACACCCTAACCTGGAGTATTTGAGCAACTTAAAAGACCATCTTGGTAGAACAGATAAGGGGTGGAATGACGTGAGATGAAGTTGAGCAGCAGCAGCCAGATCCTACAGGGTCTTGTGCGAAAAGAGACAACTGCATCCTAAGTGCAAAGAGAAGACATTAGAAATTGTAACACCACTGGTATCAAAAGTGTCTGGGGATGGTGGTAGGCAGACTGCTTTGTTGTCACACATGCACCAGTGCCTCTTTTAGGACATCCTGAAACAAGCAGAGGTGTCTTGAGGGGTGATTATTTCTGACAGTTGGGCAAATGTTGGCCTCTAATGTCATCATTTAAGTATTAAAATGGATTTTTCAATCCCTGACTGGGAAGGTCCAGAATTAATGGATTCAAGGATGCTTTATACACCTGACTCTAAAGGCAGTGTTAGGGCCTTTGAGTTCCAAGGGCATCTGGTAATACTTGAAAATTGAAAAGGAAAATGATTCGATCTAACATTTCAAGCAGCAAAGTCAAAATTAATAACTGCTTAATTTTATTTCTTCAAAATGAAACATTATGTCAGCATCATTAATTGTTAGATTCAGCATTCATAAATATTTTATTATGTTGAAAGACAAGTTGTATGTTATTTCTCTCTCATAAAAATTTCCCAGTTTATGCAGTGATTGCTGAGAAATAATAGCTAATCATAAATTAAATGAGTTATTAAGAGTTAATTCACTTCAATAATAAGGTTATAAAAATTCTTTTGAAACATTTATCATAACAAAATTGTGTTTTATATTAAAATTGGGTGCATTTTAGTATGGCTTATATCAGGTTTTCTCAACCTTGACGCTATTGAAAATTTAAGCCAGGTCACTCTTTTCTTCTTTTCTTTCTCTTTTTTTTAAACATTAAATTCAATTCCATTAATGTATCAGTTAAGACTTGGCATGTTTTGAAGGGCACCAGCTTTGGGGATACAAAATCTGAGTGGGAATCTCAACTCTACTACTTGATCGGCTGTGTGGGTCCAGGGAACTTATTTAGCTTCTCCAAGCCTCTATTGGTCTCATCTCCAGAATGGTGATAGGGAGAATAATATCTACCTTGCAGGTGCATGTTGGGTTTTCTTTATATGTCCCACAAAAGGGCCTAACAAAGGGTGGTCCCTTGATACTGCTGTACGGCCAAGGCGGCCCCCCACTTTGCCCACTTCTGGTGTCCTCAGTTCCAGTCTCTTTTCTCACTCTTTGTTGAGGAGTGGGTGCTGTGCTTTGAATCCCCGAGGTCATGTTGGAACTTAACCCCCAATATCGTGGTGGAAGGTGGGGCCTTTAACAGATGATTAGATCATGAGGACCATGCCTTTGCAAATGGATTGATCCGTTCATGTAGTAATGGGTTGATGGTTTAATGAGTTGTGGTGGCCATGGTCCTGACGACTTTATGAGGAGAGTGAGTGAGAAGGTTGGCTCACTTTCTCAGGCCATCGGCCATGTGATATACTGGTCATCACAGGACCTTGTAGAGAGTCACCACCAAGAAAATCCTCACCAGATACAACCCCTGGACTGTGGACTTCACAGCCTCCAAGGCTGTGAGAAATAAATTTCATTTCTTTATAAATTATCCAGTTTCAGATATTCTGTTTTAAGCAACAGGAAGTGGGCTAATACAGTGGAGGATTATCCTTTGCCTTGAAGGATATTTATCAGCATCCCTGGCTTTTACCCATGAGATGCTGGTAGTACCCTCTCAGCTGTAACAACACAAAATATCTCCAAACATTGCAACTGTCCCCAGGCGGCAAAAGTGCCTCTGTTGACAATGATTGGTTTATATGGATGCCTGAGGCAAAGGAAATCTTGAAATGTCTCTGATTGTGTTAGATATATAATCATCAGTTGCCTCCTGGAGGGACTCAACACCAAAGTTAAGAATCTGGGACACACATCCAATTTTCACAAAGTTTGAGAGTCTCCATAAAACCCACCTCTTGTTCCAGGTGACCTCTGTAAACACAGCCAAGGGTCCCTCATTAATGAGCTAAACAGGACCCATGAGGGAGGTCCCCTCAGCAGCTGGGGAATCAATAGGTCACCTGTTTTTGAGAAGGCCACATAGTATTTTCATAGAGAGGCAACATGACCAAAATGGAAGAATCAATGTCTGCCTTCTGCAAGAGAAGGGCTCATCTCTAATCAGCCCTTGCCTGTGGTTTGTTTCCCTTCAGCCAGACCATCAGAGCTCACTGCAGAGGTCTGCAGGGAAAGAGTGAGGCTTCTTAAAACAGCAGTCGACATGATTGGGGGAAGGAGTTCTGTACCAACCACCAAGAGTAGAAAAGCACAGTGGTAAAGGGCCCCTAAAGACTCTAACCGATTACTGCCCTCTCTAATAAAGAGGAAGGCAGGGTGTTGGGTTTGTGCTTACCAGTGATCATCAGGAAAACAAAGAGCACTCTGCACAGGAGATAAATTCTGTAGAGTAGCCAGACTTTGCAACCCACCGAAGGAGCAGCTTCCTTAGGTCTGGAAATCCCATTAGGGATCAACATGGTGCAGAGAACTCATTAGCTTCTGGCTTTCCTAGGTGGACCTACCTGGTTCTTACGGTATGTGGGGATAAATCAATAGGCAAGCCATGGAAGGCAGGAGAATGAGAAGAAGATGAGGTTGGAGAAACATGGACGGCATTCTTCTAAAATCAGGTTATTTTTGACACTCTTCATCAAAAGCAAAATATATTCTTTAAAACACTTCAGAAGCTTCCTTTGTGATTATAATTTTGGAGGAAGAATGGCAAAAATGATGATGATAATAATAATAATAATAATGAGATGCCCAGGGAGCTGTAGTAATGCCCACTTTAATTCTCTTTCTAGAAAAATTCAATTCCATTAATGTATCAGTTAAGACTTGGCATGTTTTGAAGGGCACCAGCTTTGGGGATACAAAATCTGAGTGGGAATCTCAACTCTACTACTTGATCGGCTGTGTGGGTCCAGGGAACTTATTTAGCTTCTCCAAGCCTCTATTGGTCTCATCTCCAGAATGGTGATAGGGAGAATAATATCTACCTTGCAGGTGCATGTTGGGTTTTCTTTATATGTCCCACAAAAGGGCCTAACAAAGGGTGGTCCCTTGATACAGTTATTATTACACATACCCCCCACCCTACCCCGTGACATTCTTGGTTTTGCAGTATTGAGTAAACATGTATTTATTTATTTGTTCCTTATTTGTATGTTTATGAACAGCACCATAAGGAATTACGTCTCAGGGAGCTTGCAGTCTTGTGTGGTGTTTATTATTGTGGCTTTGCGTATCAGTGTGTCTTAATGATCAACTAACTATCATTGACCACATAACTAGAAAGTAGCATTCCGCTCCAGATAATTGACATATCTGTGTTATGGCTCAAAATTTCCTGGAAATACTTATCAACAAATGAAGGTGAATCAAAAGTTGTGTTGGAAAAAGTCAAATAACATAATTCCATAAAAGATGAACGTGTCCATTAACCTATACATACAATGTGTGCTTTAAAAATGACTGGGGGTTGACAGTTTGGCATGAAACATTAAAACGTATCTAGGTAAAATCAGAAAAGATGTAAAGACAACATCATTACGGTAGTCTCATTTTTGAGCAAAAAACATTTTTAGCAACTTGGAGATACATTTAAAATCAATATGTTGAATGAGTATATTTTCGTTACCTGTTTGGTTTTAATCCTAATAAAAGCTGGGAGAACTGACTTGAACTTAATGGAAACTTCTGTTTCTTTTATTCTCTCTCTGTTTTTCTCTTTCTGTCTCTCTCTTCTCTCTGTTACTCTGTGTTCTCTCTCTATGTGTTTTCTCTCTGTGTGTCTCTCTGTTTCTCTTTCTTCCCCCACCTTCCTCTCTTTTCTCTTTTTCTCTGTTTTTGTTTCTCTCGCCCCATTCTCTCTTTCTCTGCTTCTGTCTCTCTCTCTGTGTCTCTGTCTTTCTCTCTCTCTCTTCTCTACCTGGTTCTCTCTCTCTCGCCCATTCCCCCTCCCACACATACAACATAGCAGACATCCCCCACTGAGTACATTGTGTGAGGTTCAGGACAGAACGCTCATACTGAATAAAATGCAAAACACAACTTCATCTTACCATGAATTTTTATTTATTTCTCTTAAACATTCATAGAAGCGTATCGGTGTTCCATCACCTGCTCAGTCAAGGACAGAGAGAAGAGAACACAGTCCATCCTTAAGACAATGAATCACAATACCCATCCCCCCTCACCCCACAACTGGTACATTCCAAGGACATTATTTTGCTAAGTCCCTGCCCTGCCTTTACAGTCTTACGTGACAGTCTATTTTAGGACAGGATTCTTGTGCCCCTGAGAAAGTGTTTTGTGATGACTTGCTAAAGTTTTCTTAGACTCTCGTATCACTACCTAAAGACTAATTGTATCATTTGGTGTCTACCAGCAGTTAGCATGCAGGTAACTGTTTGATTTACCTGTCTGTTTCCATCATGAAACTTCGAGATTCTTGACGATGAGGATATTATCCTACTTTTTGCTATGACACAGAAAAAGCACTCAAAACCTTGCCTAAGCTACTTAAGCTCTCCAACTCCCAGCCTTCTCATTTGCAAAATGTAGATAACCATAGTCCTTCCTGCTCCACTATCTGGTTTCCCTTTGCCTCTGAGCACAGGGTAGGAGGAGCAGAGGAGGGCACAGCAGACCATGTGGTGAGTTCTGGCCAATGGCATGTGGCAGAAGTGAAGTGTGCCACTTCCCAGCCAGTGTGAGACTTCCACAAAAACTTCCCCTGGGTCCATGTGGAGACATTTATCGTATGGAGGTTCCTAAAGAGTAAAGACACTGGGAATGATGAGCCAATACATGGAGGAGAGGTCCATCCTCTGTAGAGTGTCCCAGAACCTCAACGGACTTTCATGAGTGAGAAATAAGCCTTTGTAGTCTTATGCCTCGGAGATTTCAGGCTTGCTTGTTACCATAGCACATGTAGCCCTCCCTGACTGATACAAACTAGAAAGTTGAAATGAAGATGAAAGGAGATAGCACATAGAAAACTCTTAGCACTGGGCTTGATACTTCCATTGAATAAGCTATTATTTCCAAGTATTAAAGATGATTGGTTTAAAATCTAAATATTTGCTTTCACCCAGGACTCAACTGATATGACACCAGATGGAAATATGCAGTATTTTGTCAGCCAACAGCAGCTGCTAGTCCAGAGCAACCCCCATATTCCCATGGCTAGTCCAGTCATGGCAGGGAAAAGTGGGGAGGTTCTTGATCCATACAGTGGTTCAGGGACCCAAGGAGATGAAGACTTCCATTTCCAACATATAGTTTCCAAGGTCAAGTGAATGTCAACCTGTGGATGGGGGAGGAGAGAAATATGGAGGATCCCAGAGAGAGCTTATGGGGGCCTGTCCCAAAAGAGACATATACACTTCTTTCCACATTTCATTGAGCAGAATTCAGTCACATGTGATGGCTCAGATAAAAGATGGGCTGGAAATGTGTTCCTAGATGCCTAGCTATTTATCAGTTATTCATCTTTGCTGGAGAAGAAGAACACAAATTATTAGCAGATAGCCAGCCACTTTGGCACAGTATCCTTTAATATTTTTAGAAAGCAAGTTCCCAAGAGCTGTGAAATCTCTGCCTCTGCTTAACACCCACCCCTCAATATTGTGGAAACTTCCATTTATTTAGTGTACATCCCCAAAGTTGCATTAAAAAATTATTGCCTCTTCTGTTTTAGTAGAAAAAATATCCTTCCATATAGGTTTAGTTTAGTCACGACCTTCCTCACTCTATCAACAAAAATAGAAACAATCCCCCATTAGCTGATATTCTCTCTTGGTTTTAGTTCTAACAAAGTCAAAGACTAAGTAAAAACAAACCTAGACATAAAAATAGGAGAGAGAACAAAACCACGTCAATGTCCTCAAGATTTTAAGACCTTCATGAGTACATACAGTTGAGAGTACACTTAAATTTGAAGAAAATATAAATACACAAGGACCAAACAACATGTACATGCTTAGTCAAGCACATAATTGCTTTTAGACACTAGGAGGTAATTATCTTTATCAGAGTTATGATAGGAAACAGAGAAAATGACTCATAGACATAAAATTAGGCCGTGTCTTTCTAAAGGCAGATTTTAAAGAATGTGTCAAAATCTGGCCTGTCCCCTTGGGGAAAGATGTGAATGCCAGTCCATGTCTCAAAGTGACCATATTACGGGATTCCTGGTGGCTGGTTTTTAAAAGAAGACAGGGATAGAAAACCTTGCCAGACTAAGATCAGCTCCCACCTACCAGGAGATGAAAGTCTGTACTGCTCATTACAGCACTCTCAGTTCTGGTCTGAAACTCTCAACAGCAAGCTGACATTGGTGCGGAAATGTCATATAAGCAGAGAGCTTCTGTCCTGTTCACCAGAGAGCAGACCTGGGCAGAGTTGGTGTGAAAGAAACAGCTGCCACAAGCAATGTGTGTTACCTCAGCAAAGCCTTATGCTAGGGGTGCTACCAGTAGCCAATTTTACAGATGAGGAAACTGAGGCTTAAAGAAGTGACTTGCCCATGATCCCACAGATAATAAGTAGCAGGGCCAAAGTTGAAACCCATGTCTTTCGAAGTATGCAAGCCCAAGCATTAGCTTCCCAAGTTTTAATGTGCCCGTGGAAGAGTTAAAATTCTCAAGAGGGGGGCCGGCCCCGTGGCGCACTCGGGAGAGTATGGCTTTTGGGTGCGCAGCGGCACTCCCACCACGGGTTCGGATCCTATATAGGGATGGCTGGTGTGCTCACTGGCTGAGCATGGTGCGGGCGACACCAAGCCAAGGGTTGCAATCCCCTTACTGGTCAAAAAAAAAAAAAAAAAAAAAAAAAAATTCTCAAGAGGAAAGTAGATTTTCAGAGTAAAAGAGGGATGACACCATTGGAAGTTGTTTCAGGAGCAAGCTAAACCAGGAAAGTGAGACCATGCCCAGAGGAAGACAAAATGTGCCTTGCATGTATTCATCAAACTGTCCTACAAGATACACCTATCGCATCCATGCCAGGAAAAAAGGACAGTTGCTGGAGTGTCGCTGTGAGGCCAGTGGGTGTCACTGCCTCCCCACAGTGCTCAGAGGGGAACCAGCAGCAAGCAGAAGCCTAGCAGCCTGTGACACACCACACTCCCAGCTTTCCTGCAGCCGAGCTCCAAGCCTGGTGCCTTCTCCACCAAGTGTGCCTTTCACGAGGCATGCCATCCCTGTGCCTGTCACAGAGCAGGCAATTGTCGTGTGCTCAGAATCACTACGACCAGTAATGTTGTCCAGGGTTTCTCTACCTCTCCAAAAACGCTGCTTACTTTTGGAATTGCACTATGCCTATAATCAAAATAAGATGGATGGGAACATGCATGAATATCAGAGACCTAGATTCATATTGAATGAGATGAATTTTTAAAGCCTTTCCCAAGTCACAGCAAGCTCCCTGAGTATTATATGAGTGAACAGCAGACTCTCCCCAGTTCTGTGACTTAAGAGACAAGCCCGGGTAAGGTAACATTTTTAAAGAAACTCCCTAGAGCTGACAGAGACACAGTCTGGGGCAGTTCAGAGCCTTCCCCAATTTCTTACTTCCCAGGGGGAGAGTCTGGTGCCTTCTAGCAGCATTCGGTGAGGGGCCCCACCCTGATCCACCTCTGCTGGCTGCTTTAACATCATCTACTCAAAGGGCACTGACTCTATCCATGTGAAAGTAACAATAAAGTCCTGGGTAATGGGTCTCTCTCTCCAGTGTCAGAGCTTTGGGGTGGATCAAGGGGAAATTGAAACATTGTGCTATCTGTTTCTGTAGAAGGGTTGAGTGTTGACCTCTCCTCTTAATAGAATGATCATCAAATAGACGGGAG
Source organism: Galeopterus variegatus (assembly GCF_000696425.1). Lineage (NCBI taxonomy): Eukaryota > Metazoa > Chordata > Mammalia > Dermoptera > Cynocephalidae > Galeopterus > Galeopterus variegatus. The sequence continues at coordinate 772,191 of NW_007726118.1, read as the reverse complement.
TTCAAGGTCCCTGAGCGAAGGTATTTATTTTGTTCAATGCTAAGTCTCCAGCACACAGAAGAGTGCTGGCAACATGTTAGGCACATAATAAATATTTATTGAATACACATCCATAGAAACAAAAGCAATTTGAAAATTGTGAAAATGCTTGGCTCTGCTAACGGCTCCTGCTCAATAATGAAATGGATTAAATGACTTTATATACACACATATACATACATATATACATACATTATACACATACATACATATGTATACACACATACACTCTGAGTGTAGTGTCTGTCAGATAAGAGCCCAATAAAAGTTAGATATTCCTATTATTTTCACATATACACTTTTGATCTTATAAGTGGGTTTAAAACAATTTTTCAAACTAACATTTGACAGGAGCACATAGTCATTTAAAAAATGTGAAAAATTCATAACTAGATCTTAGACAATTTGGGGATGTCATGGGCTTACTTTGTATCTCACAGAGTTTGATACAGATTTCTCACTTAAAATATACATTATGAAATCAAATATAGACTCAAAATGTTTAAATAAATGATGTGACACCCCCACTACAGGATGTGATGCAACATTTAAAAGAACAAGATGATACCTTATGTACTGAAAAATAAAGAGCCCAGGACACTTGCTAAGTGTGTATTTGCAGAAGAATATACTTTGTATTATTTCATTTACATTAGAATGAATCTGTATGCTTGCAAATGCAATGTAAAGGTATAAAAAATGTGGAAGGCTATCACCAAATTTTTAACCCAGGCGAGGAGCAGAATTGCGTTACTTGTATACAAAATGAGGATGATAATAATAATCATAATCATAATAAAAGTAATTAATCAAACATTTCCAAGAGTTGTGAAAACTGAGAAAAGAAAAATCATCCTCAATCAGACAACCCACGATGATGACTCATGTTTTCTATATATCCTTTTTCATAAATTCATTCAAGGAATATTTATTGAACATCTGCAATGGTCCCATATTCTGTTGGTGCATTCCTTTTTCTTCTGTGTAATAAATATTTCCTGACAAATCCTTCCCCGCTATTCAATCGGTTTAATGAAACATACCTCAGGAGGTTCAGGAGAACCTCAACGTTCTCTGTAATGAGCAGATTACGGGTAAGAATTTTTAGAGAACTAGCAAGCAGTATGCCCTCAATGCTCCCTATCAATTCCCTCACTCCCTCCCCCACCACCCCAACACACCAACACACATACCTCCCGCCTCTTATTTCACCAAAGTACAAAGACTCAAGTTAGCGGGGGAAATCATTTGAAAGCATACTATATAAAAATCCCACAGGGCACTGGGTCTCTGCCATAGAGCATGGTCATGTGACATTGATTCCTGATAGAAATGGGCTTCCAGGATTCACATGCCCTCCTCTGTGTGGAATGCTGCTCCCCAGAACCCCTGTAGTTTCCTCCTTCTTCCCATCTGATTTCCAGTCTTGCTCTGGCTCTATGGCCCTCGGAGCAGCAGCTTGCATTATTAAGGGGAAGAGCCTCTGACGATTTCCAAAGAAGCCTTTCGGGAATAGACCCCTTTTGTTTGTAGTTATCAAAACAAATTATGTGCTACATGCCTGAAATTACGCTGACTTCAAGATGTCCTCCCTGGGGACCCATAAACTAGCAAATGTAAATTCCATCCCTTTGTAGTACAAAGGACAATCAAAAGTGCGCGCTGATCTGAATAGGGCTTTCTCCTTAATGGTTCCAGGAAGAGTCTGTATTTAGAAAATAATAAAGCTATTTTGAAAAGGGGGTGCTCAGGGCCCCTGATTAATGAACTATAACAGTTATTCAATCAAAGACCCTGGAAGCTGGTATCTAAAAATGCAACCCTTCTCCACATCCCACCCTTAACCGAGGAGGCCATCAAGGATAGTATTTCAAAATTAACTGGGTCTTTAGAAGTAAAATAGCTAAAATAATAGAGGAAAAAATATTAGCTATTTCCACACTTAAAGAAATGCCACATGGCACATCAATTCTGCCATCTGCTATAACTTTTTCTGAGTAGGAAGTTGGCAAATATTGCATAATCATCTACATATGACTGATAATTTTTAGCCAAGTCTAATCTAAATAAAAAGGTGCTTTGTTTTCATGTGTGGCTTGAAAGAGCTGGAGATATAAGATAAACAATAAACAAAGCTCTTGTTTATTTTTCCCATCAAACATACATACACAAATTCTATTTTATATATGTATATATGTATGTGTATAAAGACATTTTATATCATATGTACATTCCAAAGTGAACCCTTTACACTTTCTGTGCCTCATCAAAGTGTAAACTAAATAAGTAATGCTATAAATTTCTATCTTTCACATATAAAAGTCTCCATCTTATTTACTTTGACTTGTTCCAGGAGAGGCAGGCAGTACAATCATTTCCTTATGCAAGGTACGCTGCGAAGTAAAGCAGTAAAAACACTTATTTTCAGAAAGAAAGTGTATTTTCCAGTGAAGGGGTTGCAATACACAGTGAGGATAATTTGTACAAACTAAAAAAAAAAATCATAAATCCACGGTCATTGAAATTGTGTCCTTGTAGAACACTTGAAGTTTCCTAATATATAACAGAATTAGTGTAGTCAGATTTCATTTAAGCACATGGCTCTGCGGCCCATTATTTAAACAGCACTGTCAGTCATGAAAGAATACTTCAAGCGCATGACAAGCAAACGCTATCAATACTGAAGGTCATCCTCTAAATCAGAAAAGAATGCAAGGGTTTCCTAACGACTTCTTCTCAAACAAATTACTGGCAGGCTGCTCCAAAATGAATTTTATTATTGAGGACAAGTGAATTGTACAGTACTTATAGCAAACACATTAGAGGATTAAAATTGATTGAAGGAGATTGGATTTGAAAAGATATAAATGGGAAGACATGAAAAATCTGCTCAAAGTGAACTTATCAAAATTGCCATGGAATTCAGCCACCGGCCAATCACTTCTAGAAGGTTTGCTGTGGGTTTTCTTTAGAGAGGGAAGTGAAAAATACTGAATTCTGGATGGTGGTCAAGCTGTTACTGTTAAGGTGGATTGCAGCTGGCTACAGCTTGGGTAACCATAGAAAACACATACAGACACAGAGATTGACGGAGTCCACAAAACCCTCGTGACAAAAATTAGATTTCTCTGTGTGGCAAATATTTGACCCAATGAAAAGCTTCCAGAAGCAGTTTAGATTGACTTCACTTCAGAGGTCTGTCTAGGGTTCTTCCATCTACTCAGCTATGGAAAACACCGATCACTTCAGCATTGATTAGCCACGGGATAATCCAAACAACAAAAGACAACACTTAAGCGCTCTCTGTGAAGAAAGCTCTATGTGCATCGCACGAACTAACTGGTTGAATCCTCATAACACCTGTATGAGGCAAGTACTATCAGTATGCCTATTTTATAAAGGAGTATAGTCAGACCAGAAAGATATTTATACTAATAAATATATCCTGTTTATATGGATATCAAGAGGCAGAAATAGTATTTAAAGCCGGACTGCTGGTACCAGAATCTGTTTTTAATTATTATACTATTCAACAGTTATAAGCACACTGGTCATCAAACTTTCCACCCAGCTGGTTCCTGGGATGGAAGAAAAAGTTGGATAATGACTACTGGTATGCTGAGTTACATATTCAATCCATGGCTCTGTTCTGATAATCTGAACAAGATACATGTTAGCCAGCCTGCACAATGGTGCCTAATGACCCTCACCCTCATACCCTCCAGGTATCCATAACCTCGTACTGCCTCCTTCCACATTGTGCCAGGTTGGTCTATGTAACCAACAGAATATGGCAGAAGTAATCGTATGTCATTCTGAGATAAGGTTATAAGAGATTAGGTTCTATCTCAGGGACTCTCTTGCTCTCTCCCACCACCCACTCTTTCTGTCATAACTCACGTTGGGGAAAGCTATCTGCCATGTCTCCAGAACACCCCAGCATCCTGTGGAGGGGCTCATGTGGTGAAGAACTGAGCCCTGCCAACATCTCTATGAATGGGCTTGGAAACACTTCCTCCAGTTTTCATTTACAGCTGCCCCAGCTGACAGTTTAGAAACAACCTCATGAGGAACCCTGAACCAGAACCACTCAGCCAAGCCACTCCCAGATTCCTGAACCTCAGAAACTGTATAAGATCATAAATGCATGTTATTTCAAGATGCTAATTTGGGGGGCAATTTGTTAAACAGCATTAGATAACTAATATATGCTATCACCTGCAAAGCTGAGCTCATGAAGACCTTAAATGGTGGGGTCTGTTTATAAAATCCTCAATGCTTATTTAATTGCTTTATACAAAGCAGCTCAGTAATGTGTCCTCATCTAAATTCCTTCCTCAGAGAGAAAGGGAGAGCGCAGTACATAAATATGCATGCACTGATTAAATATTTTTGAACATCTACTGAGTGCCAGGCACTCGTATAGGTGCTAAACTAAAGAATCAAGGTCCCTTTCCTTGTATTCTGGTGGATACAGAATGAAAACAAACAAATTGACAAATAAGAAAGACAATAAAATAGTATGATGTGTTATGAAAGCCACACAGAGCAATGAAATAGAGGATAACTGTCTCTCTGGTTGGAGCAGTCAAGAAAAGCCTGTCTCAGGAGGCATATCTGAGAAGAGTCCTAAATAATGAGGATCTGGGGAAGGAAAGACCAAGCAAACCTGGGTCACTCAGAAGGTGTATAATCTTTGGCTTACCATGTTATATTCAAGCCTCAGTTTCCCCATCTCCGTGTTTGGGACAATAACAATTAGTCTCACAGGATAAAGACAATGAAGTAAGATTCCACATCTGAATGAAATTTGCAAATCAAGAAACACTATTCATTGTTCCCCATATAAAATAGCACGACTGCTCTGGTACAGCTCTGAAATCACCAAGACTGGGGTGACATTACCCCCAAACCAAAGGCAATGCAGGAAAATCTGGAGAGCCTGCTGATTTAATAGAGTATCCATCTCGAGAGAAACTAACTCAGTTAGGGAACAGTCTGACCATTAATTTCAATGATTTGACTGTGTAATATAATGTTTCAATCCTAGAACACAATTTAAACTGGGACAGGTAGTCATTACTTAACTTAGAGTCTGCAAATTCATCTCCAACATGTCAATTTTTTGTAGACTATGTTCAAAGACTTACCAAAAAAGACATGGGGAAAATATTTCAAAGTCCATGAAATCTAGCATCTCAATATCAAACAGTGCCCTGACTGCTACTGCAGATAAAAATGATGATAGAAATTTTTATTAAAATAGTAAGCAAAGGGTAAGCATGCTTGTCAAACACAGATCCCATTTCCCATATGGATGAGAGTGTCAGGAATAGTAAGGATGACAAATGGGATGGATACTGATTTAGCCTGTCGTGAAGACGGTGGTAGAGAGGAGGTAAAGGGTCAAAATAAATATCTATCAGTAGTAACTCCTTAAAGTCATGATAAGAAACAAAATAAAGTAATATTTTGGCAAACAAATATTTTAACAAATACTCGAAAAATGAGCAGCCCCTGGTTTAAAACTGAAAATGTCTTATACATTAATTGCCAAAGCCTCTGTTGACTGAGGAATCCAACACTTCAATCTAGGGATGAATGAAAAAGAGAAATTAAGAAAAGAGATCAAATCAGATGGATGTCAGAATGTCCAGCCACAAAAAACATAAAAGTTATATAGGAGAGAACAGAAATACTATGACTACACGTCTTCTGGTATGATCACAATTGGAATCCAGATGTGCTTAGACACAGCTGTTTCCCAGGATGCAGTGAGACTGGCCCACGGCTCTCTTCGTCATGGTGATAGACCTTATTTGCTGTTCACCAAAAAATTCTGCTTCTCCTTCAGGAGAAACAGGAAGATTGTGCTTCCTTGCCTGCTTAAACTTAGGTACAGCCAAATGGCTAATGAAATGTAAACAGAGGTGACACGTGTCACTTTGGGGTAGATGCAGTGTTCAATTAACTCTGTTCTTTCTCTGTCCTGGTAATTGTAGATGTGTGGAGGTGAAGCCTGTGACTCTGGGTGAGGAAATCAAGCCAGTCCACAAGGCACAGAGAGAAGGCGTGAGAAAAACAAAACACAAAGGAACCATTTGTTCTTTTAAGCCATGAAGATCGAGGCTTATTTGTTACTACAGCATAAACTGTATTATCCTGATTGCTACCCTCATTTAGTTAATAATCCTTCCAGTCCCCTTTTTTCAAAGGGCAGGGATTACAGCAAAAGTTAAAGAGGAAGTTATTTGATACTTGGGGGTCTCTGGCTATGTGTATTATGTCTTTTCTGTAATGAGTAGTGTTCTGTTATCACTGCTGTTTGCCTTCCTTGTTGCAAATGCCTTTTAAAATTTTTTATAATATTTAGTTGACAGAGATTTAATATATTCAAGATGTACAACCTGATTATCTATGTATACATTGTGTAATGATCACCACAATCAAATTAATTAACAAATCCATTACCACCCATGCTGTACATCAGACCCCCATAGTTTGTTCATATTATTGAAAGTTGGTAACTTTAAACAACATCTCCCCATTTCTCCCAACCCTCAGCCTCTGGCAACCACCCTTCTGCTCTGTTAGTGTGACTTTTTAAAACTCCACATAGAAGTGAGGTCAGACAGTATTTGTCTTTCTATGTCTGGCTTATTTTCCTTAGCATAATGTCCCCCAGGTTCATCCTACTTGCTGCAAATGGCAGGATTTCTTTCTTATTTTACTGCCGAACAATGTCCCATTGTATGCACTGTGGCTAGGCCAATGCTGGAACATATTTTTATTAAAAACAATCAAATGTATTCTATATATACATGATGCTTTAATTAAGGCACTCTGGAGTTTCTGTACTGTTCTGTACCTGGAAGATAAGCCAGGTATTCATGGTCTCACCCTCACCAAATTTACAAAGTCTTCTGAGGAAGACAGAACATGAAAGAGGCTACAATCATAAGCAGTGGACACTGTAAGAACACACAGAAGTGATATGGAGCTTAAGGATGGTGAGAAGGGGAGGGGAGGGGAAGGGGGTCTAGAGATGGCTTCCTGGAAAGAAGTAGAAACAAAATGGACAAAGCAGAGAAGAGGGGAAAGAATGTTCCAGGCAGGGGTTGCAAACAGGTGGAGGTGACAGGAGATCAAGGCATCAAGAGCTACTGAACACAGCCGAGAGTGTGGCTGTGGCTGTATTGTGGGTGGTGTGGAGAGCACTTAGCCTGGAAAGAAGGCAGGAGCTGGATCCTGAGAGCCTTTGAAACCACATTAAACATGTTGGATTTTATCCAAAGGGTAATACAGAGTCGTTGGAGCTGGGGTAGCACGGTTGAGTTTCTTTCTTAAAGAGGATATGAGCTGTACCATGTGATGGGCTTGGAGAAGATTTTTTTAAAAAGGAGACAGAGAGGCTGGTTACCAGGATGTTGTAGCTGAAGATGTTGGTGGCTGATGAAAGATGAAGACAGAAAGAACACAGAAGAAGATAGAGGGAAGACTAAAGATTAAAGACACACAAAGGTTCTTCAAAAAATTCATGGAAAAAAAAGAATTAAAAGATAACACAAATCTTTCTATGAACTTTTTAAAGACCTCTCGTAGTTTGAAGATTGCATTGGAGAAGTGTGATTTAACTTTGCTCCTGTTTGCAGAGGGTTACATTTATGGTGATGATTCTTCATAATATGTTAAAACCCCAGTAATGATACTACTAGAGTTCCTTCATATAAATATAGGACTCCAGCCACATTGAATCATAAGATCAGGTCCTTTCTTAGAGCAACGATTCCATTTAGGATTGTATTTATTTTCAAATGATCAAACGACCTGCATAACCTGTACTTGATCTTAACTCTTCTGGTAATGGGTTATCTATGGAAGCTACCATGTGTGATTTCTATATAGTATATGGAATTATTAGGCTGGTTCTCAGAAGTGCAGATGACACAGATATATCAAATTACTACATGCCATTTGTTTTTTGAGGACATCTCTTTATTTATTTACCCACCCCTTACAATAATATTTTCACTAGGAGACAAGGTAGAACAGAGGTTAGAAGCTCCGTGCTGCAGAGTCATGCTGCACATTTTAACCCACAGCTCCACCACTTATTAGGTACTGATCCAAGGGGAGTTCTTCCTTCTGAGACCCAGTTTATCATCTGATAAATGGGGGTACTAATAAGGTCGACTTAAATGGATTGTAATAATGATGTAAAATGCTGAGAATAGTGCCCAGCCCATAGCAAGCTTGAAGTAAAGTTTTTAATGATTAATTTCAACAGACAATGCTTCTAAATCTCATGCACATTGCACAAGATGCTGAAATTGTTGTCTGAAAAGTCAGTGTCATGGGCCAGAAGTAATTCGGAAAGACAGAGTCACAAAGGAAGAGAATGCAACGACGATTTGAGTATCTACTTCCTGCTAGGTACTGCACTAGGGCCTGGGTAAACAGCATTTTAAATCAGTAGATATATTCACCAGGCCCCTCCTGCAGCCTCTGAGTCTAATTGTGCAAGTGACATTGAACACATGATAAACACTGTGGTGAGCCTCATGGAAGATGCATCACGCAGAGGAACATACCCAAGCAGGGGTTACTGCACTCACCCTATACTGCTCTGGCCAAGGAAAGAGTCCCAGCTGTGCAAGAAAAGAATCTAGGCCTGCAGTTCTTTATGCAGACTCAACATACAGCAACTTTCTCAACTGGAAAGTAAAAAAAAAAATAATACACAACTCATGCACACTAAGAACATCAAAGGAGTTTTAAAGGGCATTTCATAAATCGCCGTTTCAAGTAAGGAGTCCCAGATTAATGGTTAGTTTCTCACTTGTCAACTAAAAGTATTTATTAGAGCATGCAGGATGTTTAGAAACTTGAACAACCACTTATAACCTATTAGTGGAACATACAATTACACGCCTGGCCTCTTTATTTACTTCCAAACCAAATCCTTGGAGATCTGAACTGTTTTGACCTTGCCATTCCTACTACCTCCTGCATCCCAGCACAGCTAAACTCTTTTGATTGTTATGGACAACAGTTGATAATATTCATTAAGTGTTCAATATGTGCTCTGAAGAGTGGTAAGTGATTTATGGTTACTATCTCACTTACAAGAACCTTATAAAATGGGTACTAATGCTACACCCATTTTACAGATAAGGCAACCAAGTCTTAAAGCAGTCAACTCATTTGCCCAGTTTCAGAGAGCTAGTGCTCAAGTCATCTGGTTCTAGAGCCAGAAGCTCTCGACTGCAACATTACACATCCACAAACTACCTTGAACCATGAGTTTAATTCTCTACCCCTGCAGCCAACATCAGTTCAACTACAGCTGGACATTAGTTATGATAAAAATTAATATCCCACTGAAAACCTCAATGCCTCACAGCAGTGAGATGGCCTCACAGTCATCTCTACAAAAAATATTTCTGTATAACATATCTAGATGCCTTATGTAAATATAATTAGCTTTTGCTTGATTTACCTAGAACAGAGCAATGTATACTCATTAAGCAAAGTGCTACCAATACTGTCATAAAATTATTTACCAGAATACAACTTTTGGACTTCTCTAAGGCCATAAGATTAACAACTGGAAAATCAGCCCCATACATGTTCAGAAGTCTGTTCACTAATAACTTGTAAAGTCATGTTATATTATCAGTAATTAAATTATTTGATTTTCACCCTGGTGTTATTAGCAATAGTCCAGAAACTTGAAAGGAAAAAAAAAAGAAGGAAGGAAGGAAGGAAGGAAGGAAGGAAGGAAGGAAGGAAGGAAGGAAGGAAAGAACAGCAGGAGCAGATTCTATAACTGGATAGAATTTTCCTTCTAAAATTGTTTTGTTCTACATGACAACATCTCATCCTTCCAAAAACTACACATCTTCTTCTACACTACGTTTATATTCAAAACGACATTAAAACCACATCCATAAGTCAGCCCATAGACTAAAGACTGAGAAGGTTTCTTCAGAACTGTTACAGCCTATTGGGTAAATACATATTTGGTACACATTCTAGTTTTGAAAAACATGTTATTTACTTACCAGACTGTAACAGTTCTGAATGGTTACAGACTACCAGGTAAATATGTGTTTTGGAATGCATGCATACTAATTCTGAAAGCATGCATCATTTACCCAGCAGAGTGTAACAATCTGGCCTGCCATGGACAGCCCCTGCCCCCATGAATCATTACCCTAGCAGACCACAGGGACCCTTTCCAGTCATTTGCTTGGGTGTGAAGCATATTCATTTTAAGGAAAGAAGCTTTCCAAACTAGCATTTGAATTCTTTTGCTGGAAATACCAAAGTTTATAAATTACAAATTAAAACAGGACTAATTAAAAACAGTTGCATATAGCAAACATTAAGTAAATAATTCTACTTAAGCCTTTGGTTGGAGGGGACATTGAAGTAGTCTTTAAATGGATGGATAAAGTAGAGCCCGAGCTTGAAATCTGCACAATGACTGTCTACAGTACATGCCTCTGAGGGATGAACGCCAACTGGCATCATTTTGATGTGCCCTGTATTCATCTTATTCTTTCACATTAAATATCTATTGAACAACGACATGCCAAGCACCGGACTTGATGCTGGGGATTCAATGAAGAGCAAGACAGATACTACTTCAGCCGTCTTAGAGCCTAGAGTCTATGGAAGAGACAGACATCAACCAAATACTTATATAAGGACATATATGAGGGCACTTTGAAAAGTTCATGGAAAAATAGAATTAAAAGATAACACAAATATTTCTATGTATGTTTGAAGACCCTTTGTATGCTTAGAAACTCCATTAAGTACCCTTAAAATCTATTATCAGTGCAGAAACCCAAATTATCCATTTAAATCATAAATCAAATCTCTGTTCTATTCCCTAATTGTCTACAAATTCTGTGAGGTTTTCACCTCCTCCCCACCGGGTTTATCCCTTCAACGCATTCCCTACAATATTTCTCTCCAGCCCCTTTTGCCCCTTGCCATTCCTTGAACACAAGGGTACTCTCCAGCCTTGGATCTTTTGCTTTGACTGTTTCCTCTGCCTGAAGTGATCTTCCCTCAGATATCTTCATGGCTCACTCCTTTACCTCCTTCTATTCTGCTGAAATGTCACCTTCATAACATGACACTTTCTGAACCCCTCCTCTTCATTTAAATCATAACATACTCTTCCATCGATGCTCTCCTGCACTCTTTAACCTTTTCCTTCTTGCTTTTGTCTTAAGTTCTAACACAGTTTGCTGATGCATCCCACAGCCTTCTCACTGTTTTTCTCCCCTAGACTAGAATATAGGTTCCATGAAGGCTTGTCTTCTTTTTCACCAATGGACCCAAAATGCAAGCAGAATGCTTGGTACATAGTAGGTGCTTGATATATAGATGATACAAATGTAGATATAGATGTAGAGAGATATAGGTAGATACAGATATGTAGACACAGAGAGATAGATGTACATACACACACACATACACACACACAATATATTACGAGGGGAAAAGTACGAGTTGCTATGAGATCACATACAAATAGATTCTCATCCCTCCTAGAGAGCTGGAGGTACAGTGGGCTGAGAATTCCAGGAAAGGCTGTTTGTGGGGAAGTAGCATTTTTGATCTGTGATTGAATGAAGAAGTGAAAGGTAACTTGGCAAAGGGCTGTGCTAGGGCAGGAAGAGCATTCTAGGCAGTGGGGACAGAACTCTCACAACAGCCCACTCAGGAGGAGCTGGATATGCTTGGGGACATCAAAGACAGTCAGTGCGGCTGTAAAGCAAGAGTTAGTGGGCTTGAAGATTTCACACACAGGGGGAAATGATGTTAACCATCTAAAAGGAAACATGTTCTCCACCTATGAGAAACAGAGGACCACAGAATCAGAGAATGAATATGCCTCTGTTTGGGTGTTTCCTTTTGTTTAATTAGCATCATTTGGTTATAAGGCACAATTTTTCTAGACATGGACATGACAGCTGTCACATCCCCAGGACAAAAGCCCCGTGTGTCAATTTGTAGGCAAAATTTTTGAAGGTCATGACAAAGTTCTAAATGAGGCAGCTGATTTCCCAATGTCCTTCCAAAGTGGACAGTGACTGGAGTTATAGAATTCCAGAAGTTTCCCATTTCCTGAGCAGGAAGTCTGTGTTTTACGCATTGCTTTTTAAATGCATAGTTCAGAATAAATTCTTCTCCTTTTCCTAAAATAGAGAAGATGGTACTGAGATGATCACAGCCAGGGCGCCAGCACCAGCAGCACTATGCTCCGTAAGGCCCTTTTATTCATTCTCAATTTGCAAAATGCCTTCTCTGGTTACATCTGACAATGGGAGGTGGGGATAAGCCACACAAAGTCATTTCACTCATCAGTAACCCAACACACATGCACATTATTCTCCACTTCTATCACACTCTTCCCATGCCTCCAGGCAGAAGATATTTTTTGAAAGACTTGTAAAGCACTGATTTGGGGTATGTAATAACTTAATATTAATTTAAGTGACTAATATTTAGAGTCTTAAGAAGAGAAAAAATGGCTCAATTTATGAAAAATATATCTCAATTTTCCTAGAAAATGTTTCATGGTGACAGCAATGTATCCCATGAGCAAAAATGAAGTTGTTGCAAGAAGGAATTTAATTAAGATGAGTTAGGCATGCCATAAGCAGTGTATAGCAGAAGGAGCACAGGTGAAATACTTAACACACTACAGTGGAGAATATGCGATATTAAAATGCCCAATAAATTAGCCTACAAATCTACTTAGCTCTACATTTGTCCTGCACGACCAAATAAAACATTGCCTTGAAATGAAACTGTCTGAGATTTTTCACACCAAATCAATTTATTCCAAAGAAGGAAAATGCTTTTGCAACTCCTGAGCTGCAGTGTGCAATGAGACACTTGGTAGAAGGGAAAATTTTCCCCTTCTCCATTTCATCTGAGATAGAATGGAAATTAATCAGTGATACTTAACTACACTTTCAACAGGAATCCAGCAACACCCACAGAAACACTTCATTTCTTTCAACATTACTGAACAACAGACAGTTGCCAACTTTTAATAATTCCATGTATTACTGGCGACTATGAAAAAGGATTTTTAATCACAAGACAGATGACAACGTAACAAATTCAAGAAATCGTGGCTGCTATTGTGAAATCTTACTGCCCCAGTCTCGTTCACATCTCAATTTCTTGATGTAATACGATTTGAGTATAATTATTAGCAATTATTATCAAAGCATTCATAAGCTTTTCCCCCACTGTGAAAGCAAGATTCTCTTTATATCGTCTTTTTAATCTTAATTCACGGGTGTCATGCATCACCCATAAAAGGAGGGTATGGTGATTCCAAAATGTCTGTTTTGACAGATTGTTCTTTCCTTCTTCTTTTATATTATAAATATTTAATACACGGTTCAACAATGGATGAAAAAATCTCAGCTCCGTGATCATTCAGTTAAGTGAAATCCCCTCTACTCCTCCTCAAAAGACAGTTACCAGACTTGCCACAGTAGCAGAGAAGGATCACAAATTCACACCTGCATTAATATAACCCCTTTGGGTCTAAGTCGTAAGAAATTTGCCATTCATTTATTTTCTGCTACTTTTTATTTTAAATGCAAATTTCTAGGGAAGACTGCCACAATATATTTAATTGTCTATATGGTGTAATTATAACAAAACAATTCGGTGGTGGTATCATGTCGTCCTTTAAATACACGCCATCTTATCTCTCACTATATATTAATCTAAACTGGGATCTGGGAAATGACAAGAGCATCTCATAATGGAACACCGAGCGAATGGCTGATTCGCCTTTCATTGTCCAAGGGCCTTAACGTGCTGTGGACTTCCTGAGAACAAATGAGACCTCAGAGACAACATGTTTTCATTTTGTCACATTTATTTAAGATGACCGAGGACAGTGCCCAATATTTATTCACCCCATTCAACGTTTGCCATCATCAGAATAAAAGGAGAGCCGGCACAGTTTGAACAACATCTGGTAATTCCAGAGAGATAGTAGAACAAATGAACCTTTAGTTAATAAAATCTCCCCCTGACTGACAAAGATGGCTTTTTGTACACATGCAGGATCCGTGATAAGTAGATAGAGAGGCGCTGATAAAGAGCACCCAATTCCTACGGCGGGAAGTCAATGCTGCCCATGTTTAAATAAAGACAGGGTTTATTACTGGTCTTTTATGAATCCTGATAAATTAAATGTCCTGAGTTCTGCAAGGATAAAAGATTTAAATTACAATTCTGAAGCCTGCGGGAAGTTTCACTGGTATCAAAATGCTCTAGTGCCTGAAAGTAAGAATAATAATACCAAGGACACACACACACACACACACACACACACACACACACACACACAGAGCTGGTTTTAATAGACCCCCTTTCATCAGGTAATGCCTGAATTATGAGTATGATCCTCCTATCTTCCAAATATCTAAGACTCCAAGCCCTTATGCAGCCAGTATATACAATGGGCATCTACTAATAACCAGGCACTGTGCTAGGTACATGCATTTAAAAGTGAGAAAAAGTCTAGAATAGGCAGATTTGTCTAAACGTCAGTGCATCCACACACAGTACTTATCCAACTACGTACACACTCGTGTGCACAAACACACACACCCCGAGTGAATAGGATGGTGTCCTTTAGTACAAGAAAAACCAGCCCTCAACTATCGTGTAGTCAAAGGTCATATTCCATGAAGGCCTGTCATTACCATACCATCACTGGTACTGATGGGTTTTGTAATTATTGATCAGGATCAACGGATAGGATTTGGGTGAAGGGAAGTTAATGAAAGAGGAGCTCGTTGTACACTTGGATCTCAGCTGACAGGCCATGAAGGGAACATTCTCTGGTCCCTAGGACTCCAAATTTTAAAAGAGTTTTATGACAGAAATGACAGGAATGATCATAATAAATGGACCTCCCAAGAATGTAAACATCCCGTGGTATCCTGACCTTCTTGATGCTATTTTGAGGAGGCATTAATCTGTGAAAGCTCTTGGAAACTGCAAGAAGCCATTCAGAAAAAGAGATAGTTCTTAAAATTTAAGGCTAGGTGAGTGTTCATTAGTGAGTGCAACAAAGTGCTTAGTGGAAGTGGTGAGCTTTGGAGACGGTGGCCTTGAGATGCTCTTTCTTTTCCCTGAGGAGTTTGTTCCTCATAATACCTGCCTGCTATGGATTGAATGTCCCCCCCAAACTCATTGAAGCCTGACCCCCATGCAACAGTGGTAGAAGAGGGGGAAATCATACTGTGGTATTTTAAAGCTGGGGCCTTTAAGAGGTGATTAGATCATGAGGACCATGCCCCTGTGAATGGATTGATCCACTCATGGAGTAATGGGTGTGGTTCTGATGGCTTTAAAAGGACAGTGAGCGAGCAGCTTAGCTCTCTCTTACTCAGCCCATTTTCACCACGTGACACCTTGGTCTCCATGGGACCTTATAGAGAAGGTTCTCCTTACAGAAGAAGGCCCTCATCAGAGAGCCTCTCTGGACCATGGACTTCCCAGACTCCAAAACTGTAAGAAATAAATTTCATTCCTTTATAAATTTCCCAGTTTCAGGTATACTGTTATAAATGACAGAAACAGACTAATATACTGCCTTAGGTTCTAATCTCACACAGACTCAAGTTTGTTTGTTTGTTTGTTTTTAATTGATAACACAACAGTTGTTATTCTTACAGACACTACTGGATATAAAAAGTATGAGCTGTAGTGAGGGTCAGCACACTTATTCCATACTCCATGTTTCCATATGAAGGAATTCCTCTTGGGTAATACTCCAGGCCTCTCCCCAACCTCTCACTCCTCCACCTTAAAGAAGGGATGATTTATATAACTGGCTACTTTCAGAGAAGAACCTGGACATGTTCAGTTTAGTTTCTTTAGCCCTTTTTCAAATTCTCCAGCTGGAAGAAATAGTGCTCTCTGGTCTTCTTGCTCAGCCATGAAACTTATGAGTGTGTGTTGTGTGTGTGTGTGTGTGTGTGCACATATATTTGTGGAGGGGGGAAAAGGAGAGGGGGCTGAAGGTTTCCACACACTGATGCTTAAGTATGAACAAATCTGGAGAGTATAAATTAGCCCATGTGGCCATACATCTGAATTTGAGTTTATTTCAGAAATAAGCTGCTAATTTTTTATTTTCTTTTTTAAAAGAACAGCTTTATTGCAATATGGTTCACATACCATAAAATTCACCTCCTCAATATCTACAGTCCAATAGTTTCTAGTACATTCACAAAGTTGTGCCATTATCACCACAATCTGAAGTGAGGCATTTTCATCACCCCAGAAGGAAATCCCTGTGCACATTTGCAGACCACGCTCCATCCCCAGGCAAACCATTCACCTATTTTCTGTCTCCGTAGACTTGCCTGTTCTAGTCATTTCAAGTGAAGGGGATCACAACCTTGAAAACGTTAGGCTCAAGGAAAGAAGTCTGACTTACTTCCCCTCAGTTCCATGCTCAGCCTCCTTCTCAGCTGGTTCTTAGGAAAATACGGGGATGCTATTTCTTGACATATCTAGAACGGTTTCTTGTACCCCGTTTTGCCAATATCTAATCACTTCTTTAACACTTTGCAATTTTCATCTTGCACAGATATTAAACTGTCATGTGAAGGTCAGCATTAATTTATCCACTCATTCATTCATTCATGATTTCAAAACACATTTAATGGTCGCTGGGTGTCCTGAGATGAATAAACCCTAGTACCTGCTCTCAGTGAGCTCACACATAATTGTTGAGAACAATTTAGGTACAAAGCCATATAAAACTGATTCACTAGAAGGTAAGTCAGTGCAAGGACTCTTGTCAATCCTCAGATCCATTACAATGGTATTTAACACCATCTGCGGTTGCCGTCTCTGTGAAAGTCTCTCTCTCCTTTATGAAACTGTCCTTGCCTGGTTCACTTGCCACCTCTTAACCAATTCCTAATGTCTTTCTTCCTGCTCTTCTCACAGCCATTCATTAAAGTGTCCCTTCCTTAAGACAAATCCTCTTTTCTTCCTTTTCTATCTCCCTTTCCTTGGGGAAATGATCCCATTCCCACCACTTCAACTACCACCTCCATGGCCACTGGGGAGGAGCACAAAGATGAGTGAGACAATGAGGATTTAGCATTTGAGCTGAGACTGGAAGGACAGATTGAAGTTCGGATGGCAGGTTTGAGGTGTATGAACTTATGTGGGTTGATGGACGTGGCATCAATTTCCACCTAGTATCTCTACCTTTTCTTTCTTGTCGATTATCAATTAGCTCCTTTTTCTCAAAGGAGCAAAAATTCTCTCTCTTATCCATACTTGATACATGTGCACCAAATTGGCCTCTCAACTCCACACATCACCCCAGCACTTCCTGCCTAGGCCTGTACTTCATGATCTTTATTTCAACCTAAAAGCTGCTGTCAGCTCTAAATTTGTGGCTTCACAGAAACTATTGATTTATGGTGATGACCCCTCTTGCCTGTTCATATCTCTAATCCATAGAGTGAGAAAAGCCCCGGAAATATTTATTCAGACAGATAAAATCCTCCCTATTTAACAGAACTGACTTCCATGACCAGTGGGCACATCCTGTTACCTGGGGACATTTCCACAGGATTACACACCGAGGCTCTGGCTGTGACTGTAAGTCGCTGCCACTGAATTGTCAAAACAAATAATAACAAAAACCAACCCCCAGAGCACTTGGGGAATAGCTTACACTTTTTCTTTCGATAAACAAACAATTCTTTATTTTTAAGGAGAAAAAGATTCCAGCAGAGATACGGAATATAAGTAATCCAGCAGTATATCATGTACTTTGTTATATTCTGTATAACACATAACAGAATATACAACTAGGTGTACTTTATACATGTATTACATATGATATATACTACATATAAGTGTGTATTTAACAGCTCTATGTCTATGTTTCCTTACCTATAAAATGGGTATGAATAGCTACTTCATAGACCTGTTGTAAAGATGAAAGGACCTAATGATTGTATATTGCCTAGCACATAGTGAGCATTCAACCAATGATAACTACTACTTGCTATCGGTTCACTGCCAATGAATTGTCAAAACACATAATGACTAGACGTAATTGTGTGTGTGTGTGTGTGTGTATTCTATATACTTTTAGGTTAAAATGTTTACGCACATATTTATGTACATATCATGTAATTATAAATTCTTGTGGCGAAGAGAATATAAAAATTTGGTCTCTTCTTCCTTTTTCCAAGGGCTACACAATTCAGAAAATAAAAGAATGACTTATCAAAGCTCAAAAGTCCTCAAAAGTTCTTGTTTAACATTGTCATCAATGTATATGACACTGGGAGAATTGGCTATCATTTATGTAGCCATTACCATATACCAGACAATCTTCTGTCACTCTGCAGGTTGTATCTCTTTCAATCTTCACTAAAACCTATGAGATGACATTACTGAGTTTCAGAGAACTGGAGAAACTAGCTGAAGACCTCCCAGTGATTCCAGACTGCATCAGTCAGACCCCAGAATCTGGGCTCTTATCCATTGGTCTCACTGGTTCCCAGTGATATAGGTCACTTCCTTTCCTTTCAAAGGAAAAGTGTTGTCCCCTTTCAAACACTTTCATCATTACACTAATCGCTGGTCTAATTCGAATTAAAGTAGAATTTTCAAAGGAACCAACGTTTACTGGACATGTCTCAACTTTTAAAAATATGGGCATAGCTTGGCCATACAGAAGAACACCCTTGTCCCAACAAGAAGTCATGAGTAATGGAATGACTTCCAAGGTATAATCTATGGGACCAAGCAGAGGTGGTGAGTATGATCATTCCTCCTTAACTCTCTGACTGAACTAACCGATATTCTGAATTGACTGGTGGTGAGATATGACTGGAAGATAAGAGGTAAATTCTTTTGCAATCCAAATGACCACCATAGATTTAATGAGGAACTAGGATCCTGAAAGACTCTGGGCTGAAGGTTTCTGCCCTTCCAAAGTGGCCAATGCACTGAGAGAGAAGAGTCCTCCTGGCAGAATGTAAAATGCAATTTGAGTACTGCTACAGATTAAATGTGTCCCTGAGAATTCATGTTGGAAACTTGACCTCCACTGTAACAGTGTTAAGAGGGTGGAAAATCCAATTAGGATATTTGAAATGTGGGGTTTTAACAGGTGATTAGATTGTTAGGACTGTGCACTTGTGAACGGATTGATCCATTCATGGAATAACGGGCATGGTTCTGATGGCTCTATAAGGAGGGCAAGTGAGAAGGTTAGCTCTCTTGCTCAGCCCATTCTTGCCATATGATACCCTGGTCACCATGGGACCCTAATTTTGGCTCTAATCTGTGGATGGTCTCATATGTAGTCAGATTACATACAGATTACCAGGCAAGCTTTTGCAGAATCCCATATTTTAATTGTTCCAACACCAAGAACTTCCTCTTCAGATCAATTATGTCATAGTTTACATTTTGAATGTAATAATCTGATTAATGTCTGCTCTACCAGCCTGTAGGATACATGAGCCAATAGCTACAGGTAATAAGCTCTCATTTGTTGAATGCTTACTATGTGCGAGGTGATATACAATCATCAGGTCCTTCAGTCTTCACAACAGCTATGTGAAGTAGCTATTTAACCCCATTTTACAGATAAGAAAATTTAGGCATAGAGTTGTTAAAATGATCCAACAGGTGGAAAGAGGCAGCCACAGACCAGACCCCAGGTAGCTGACCTCCAAGCATGAGGGCAGGAGCCATGTATATATGAGCCACATATATACTTCAAATGGTTCATGGAAAAATGGAATTAAAAGATAACATGAATCTTTCCATAAACTTTTTGAAGTACCCTCATATTTACTCATCAGATATTCCCAGCATTTAGCAGATGCTCTGTCTGTAAAATTCGATGAGTGAATGAGAAGCAACTTATTATGGCTTGGGCTAGATCTACATAGACATACAGGAAGGCTACTTGCTTTGTGTTAATCTCAGAGAACTGAGCTCTATAACCAAGAGCTCAGAACAGCTGTCATGTAAAATGGGGCCAGCCGAGGAAGATTTCCTTGGGCCCCAATAGAAACAAAACATTCTCTTGCTCCTCATAAGCCAGTTGACTGTCCTCCTGTGCTCCTCCAAACTATTATTTAATGTCCACACTCCCATTCCCATAAGGAAACACAGACCCTAAAGATACTTGAATTGCCCAAGTTCTCACTTCCTCTTTTTGTCTTGTCTTAGAAAAATCCACCAGAATTAAGTATCTATTGACTGACAGGCATTGTGCTGATAAATGTGAAGTGATTGAGAAAGAGTTACAAAACAATATCCTTTCCCAAGAAAGGCTTAGATTCGTAGAAACTAAAATTAAAGGTGGAACATTCTAAGTATCACAAGAAAGATACAAACTTCAGTTGGAATGCAGAGAAAGGGAAAATTGATTTTGGCTCATGCTATAAAAAGTTTATGAAGAAACCAGGAATTTGTTGTGTAGCATGAAGAACAGTCAGAGATAGAGATGGGGAAAGTTGAGCAGCTCAGACAGAATGAAGAGAAAAAGGTTTAGGTTGGAGGCACATGTGGACAGCATTTTAGATTCAGGCATCGAGTATGGAATTGTGTACATTTTTCATATGAACGTGAAACTGCTGTTCCTATTAAACAATGTCTGGAAGTGTCAGAAAATCCACTGTAAGAGCATTTTACATTTACCTATGTAGTTTAGGTAGAGCTGTACATTCCTCATCCCTACCTTGTTCCACAGGTGATAAGACTCAAGACCAGCCAATCAGAAACCTCCAGTCCTGTAGCCCAGGGATTTGCTCAGAAGCAGGCTCTTGACTCAAATTGGCCAATCAGAGCCTTCCCTGGGATTTTCTGATGTATCCCCAAGAGGAAGCTAACTTGCCAGAGAACACGCATGGAAGAAGCATAGTGATCCTTGATACCAAAAGGGCAAGCAGATACCAAAAGGGCAAGCAGATCCAAGAGAGGATTAGAGAGCTGTGCCGTCACAAAAACTTTCAACTCAGACATGACTGAAGTATACCTTTGTGCTTCCCAGTTCCATGATCTAATCTTTCTTTTTTTCTTAATCTTATTGAATAAAAAAAAAAATTTTTTTTTCACTTGAAACTGAAGGAATCCTGATGAAATCAGTGCCTAAACATCCTTGTAACATGATGCCTTCTAATTCTGCACTGGTTGTAGCTTCCCTTCCTATAACACAAACTAGCAAGCTTGAAGAGAACTGCATGCTTCCTTAATTGTGTTCGATATTCAGAACCCCTCTGGAATTCTCTTCTCTGTTCTTTTAAGCACCACTATTTTCTAAACCACCAGCATGATTCAAATAATCTCAGACACCCTAGCTTGTCTAAGAGTTTCTGCCATCCAGCAAAATAAAACAAAATGAAAAAGTTACAAGACCAAAGGGGATTATAAAGTATTGCAGTATCCAAACTAACAATGTTCAAGGCATGTCACTAAAGTGACACGTTGAACTGGGTTAAGTTTACAGCATCCTTCACTATGTAAATTATGTGTACCTTTTGCAGAATTAAAGTTAATAGAAGGTCCTGGCAATTTCCTCTCCGAAGTATAGTCTGATCAAGCTTGTCAATAAGATAGCGGGTCATAAGGGTTGTGATTAAATGGATTTTACAGTCTGCACGCATGGCTGTAACTCTTCTCTTCATTTTCAAGCTAAGGGTCTTCCACTGCCTACCTTACAAACGGGGGTTTAATCAGCATCCCAACTGTGAGAAATCGTGTGAATTAAATACTATTCCTTCCCAGAGTTTAAAGAAGTCACACTTTAAGGCCAAGGTTTAGATGCAAATATGAAAGACATGATCCCGAGGAAAAAAAAAATCAATCACCACCAGGAAGGACCCCTGCTACCTGCCTAAAAGGAATGTGTCCCAAAGTGGATTTCCTCTGATCTCTGCTTTAGAAAGATTGGCCGTCTTATTTGAAGCCTCAAGAAGCTGCCACATTCATTATATTTCTGGAAGCCTGTAAATGAATGTTTCTCCTTTTTCCCCTCCCTTAGGAGAAAAAAAAAAAAAAAAGGTGTTATTCTGCCTGATTTCTAGGAAGAAGATTTCATGAGTATTTCAACAAAAAGACAAAAAAATAAAAAGATGAAAAGAAAAAAAAAACAGTTCATCTGTTTTTATCAGCAATTAAAGATACTTTAATTACTATGGAAGATAGCACAATTTGACAATCATCTCTCAAAAACTGATCATTATCAGTAATTTGTGACCAGATTCTTAGTTAATTGTCTTCAGGAAGGAGAGCAAAAATCATTTGTATACAAAAAAAAGTCGTCATTAACAACAACAGAATTTGTTAGGGATGTGATTATAAATCACCAGCCAGGGCTAGTAATGATTCTCAGGAAAAGAGATGGATACAATGGAGTCACAATATCCAACTTTAGGGAACTGTTCTGAGGGAAGAACACTTGATAATGAAAATTTTCCCACCAGTTATAATGAAGAACGGCTTGTCTCCCCTTAAAAAAGTATTGGACACTGTATTCTCCGTGTTGTAAAACACATTTCTGTTTTTGCATGCAGAGCTAGTTTTAATACACATGCTCAGGCAGTTTAAAGACCTGCCTCCCCTAGCCAAGTCCACTTTGAGTAAAGCAAATCGACCCTACATTACTTTTTAAAAGCTACTTGACTCCACCAGCCAGGCTTTAAGTTAAGGGTTTGAAATCTGTCTGTCTGGTCCATAAACCAAGCATGAACTTGCAAATCATGATCTGTATTCGAACTTAGCATAGCCAATTGCAAGCCGAGAAACTTTGGGCACATTGTGGAGACTATAGCTCCATTTGTGGAAAATGGAATGGGATATGTACCTGCTATGGGTTGAATTGTGTCTCCCTGCCCCCCACCCCTGCAAAGAGATATGGTAAACTCCTAACCTCCAGCACCTGGAAATGTGATCTTATTTGCAAATAGAATCTTTGCAGAAGTCATCAAGTTAAGATGAGATCATTAGGGTGGGGCCTAATTTAACATAACTGTTTTGCATACAAGAAGGGGAAATTTAAACATAGAGACAGAAACACACAGAAGGAAGATGGTGTGAAGTCACACAGAGAGGATGCCACATGATGATAGAGGCAGAGTTATGCAGCTGCAAGCCAAGGAATGACACCAGAAACTAGGAAACAGCAACAAAGGACTCCCTTACATGCTTTAGAGGGAGCATGGCCCTGCTGACACTGATTTGAGGCTTCTTGCCCCAGAACCATGAGACAATACATTTCTATAGTTTTTAGCCACCCAGTTTGTGGTACAGCAGCCATACAAAACCAATACACTACCAGACAAGGTCCTTGTGCAGATTAGATGAAAAAGGGCTTGGAAGATGCCAGGAGAGCCTGGCAGCAGATATGTGTGCAATGACAATGCTTGCTCAAGAGCTTTATGTATGATGACCCTAGCTAGTCAAACAGTAGTTAAAGAGTTTTCAGAACCTAATAGAGTGTGTCTGAAATGCACCGTCCTTGAGCTGAAAAAGCCCTGAGATTGGTATCAGAAACCTGATATTTAGACCCAGTTCTTCCATCTCCAAGTTTTCGCCATAGTGAGTTTTACACTCTTCACCTATACTATTGAGACAGTCGAACATAAGTCATCTTTGCAAAGATGCTGTGAGCCTCAACTGGGATAATGCACACTGAAATCCCTTTGTAGTTTGAGGCACCTTTCATTCAGCAAAGCTATGGAGATGGGTTCTAGGAATACAGTGGGAAGCATGAGATCTTCAGGAAAGGAGGCAATTGTTGTAGGGGTGAAGAAATTCCTCTCTGCAGAGTCTAAACTGAGATGTGACACAAGAGTGGACCTTGCCAAGTGATAGCGGCAGAAGATGCCCCCTGGCAGAAGGAAAAGAACATGTCTCCAGGGCTGGAATAGAAAAGGCATGAAAGCCAGTATGGTTACAGCCCCAGGAATGAAGGACTGGAGACAGAGAGAGAGAGAGGTCAGAGAGAAAGGCAAAAGGCCAGATTATACTGGGATTTCAGGTCAAGTTATCTAGTTTTATATTATCTTTGGATTTTTATTCAAGGCTGGGAGAAAGGGAAAATGGGCTAACGTTACCCGATTTGAATATGAAAAGGATCACTCCAACTATTATATAAAGATTGGATTGGGGGAAAGTGGGAAAGAGAGAGACCAGTTAGGAGATTAGTAGTCCAGATGCAGGTAGCTCAGATTAAAGTAGCCACAGTGCCGCTAGGAAAAAGTGGGCAGATTTTGAGATATTTGAAGGAAATCCATTATTATTATTTTTATCTCCTAATTTAATTCGACTCAGTCCTATTGGAATGCCTTCTGCCACTTCCCTGACAGATGGTCAGCCTGTTAAAAACAAAAACAAAAAAAAATTCATTAGTTTAAACTGAATAACCTATGCTCAATCACCTTTTCCCACATTCGCTATAAAAATATAAACTCTTAACTAATAACCATAAAAGCAGACATGCAAACCATACTACTAGGCAAAGGTTACAGAGTCCAAGTTAGATGGAGCCCCATAAAAATAACATTGGGTACCCTTCACTGACTAGTTTTATCTGCCTAGCATCATCCAATATTCACAATAACTTTGACAGATGAGTATTATCAACTCTATTTAAACAAATGAGAAAAGCGAGGTTTGGAAAGTTGTCCAGAAGCCCACAGTTAGTATGGGATGGATATACAGAGAGTGAAATTGCAGGGATGTTTGTCAAGTGCATCAAATCTCTTACAGGGAACCATGAAGTTAATGAAAAGGGCATTTGAATCAACAAGATTGGAAGCTAAGAAAAAACAATCTGAACAGTTGCTCAGCATTGATTATAATGAGATCAGAATTGAACTCACATGTAAAAATTTCTATGAAACATTAAACTACAGTGCTTCCCAGAACATCACTTTACTGCACAGTGAAACAGACATAATTTAGGTGCAAAGATTTGCCAGGTGTTTCACAGATTGCAAGTGGAAAAAAGCTTTTCTACCATGAGAAACACTTCTACTACTGTCCAGACATTCTTGATTTGAATCCATTCAAAGTTCCTAGGTTAATTTCTTTTGACCATATATGTGCTGGCCCAGAAGTACCTCCCTTCCCGCCAAAGTGGAGCCCAAGTACCATAAAATGGGTGCTGCCTTTAAACAGAACCTGTTACCCTCTGAATAAGCAGCTCCCAGTCCAAGACGGTACGACTGCAAAGCATCCCATGTACTCATTCATAGATGGCAAAGGTAAGACATTACAGACTCGGTGTTTTTCATGATCTCTCCCCTTTATACCTTTTTAGGCCTAAAAGAAAAATGTCCTATGTTTTTTTTTTTTGTCCCCCAAATGCCAAGATGTCCTCCAAATTCCAAGATGACCTTTCTATCTTGTGTTATTCTTCCTGAGCTCTTTTTTCTTTTTTCGTGGAAGGTGTTCTGTACGAATGTTCCTTCCTCTCCCAGGGTAGATCTTGCTGCAACATTTCAGAAAGCTCATCTTACAGACTGTTCAGAAAGAGACTCTAACTCCCTCTAAGATGCTGCAGTATGAACCTTCAGGGAAAGATTTCCACATAATCCTGTAGGTTCCTTCCACCCTTCTACCCTCAAGGCACCTCTCTCCAACCAGGCAAAAATCATCCAGGATGGAAGGTCATCTAAGTAGAAAACAAAGAACAAAACAAAGAGCAAAAGTCTTCTCTGAGCCACAGAGAGGGAGAAAATGTGTACAACCCAAAGTGTGGGGAGGGAAGGTCTTAGGGAAGAAATAGGCTCCCAAGCTGAGCCAGAAGTCATAGTTAAGAAAATGCTTCTTCAGGCAGACCTTGCTCATGCCACACATGAAGGTGAGTGTTGCCTGAAGGGATTTTTCCCTTTCATCTTTTCAAGTCACGGGCTGTAGAGTATGTTAATGATGGGCAGTTTTTCCAGTGCTCGGGATTGCTCAATTCATAAGCTATAGGCTGCATGGAGGAGATACCATCCTAAGAATTTTAAACATTAGCCAAGAAAATAGTTTCCCCTCCTAAAGAATCCTGACATGTTCAGCCTTAAGAGTGGAGTACAAATGTACCACATTTTGAATACATCTCTCATCATCTACTGAACACTGAGCTCATTTCAATTTGAAATGAACAAAACTATTGATCACAATTGGCTTGGATGTGGTCACCTCCAAAAGATAGACTGGCCCTGGGAAGAAAAGATAAAGAAGAGGAATGCTCATCAGCAGGGTGGCAGGGAGCAGAGAGATGTCACACTGTGATGACAAACATCCTTTCAAGCTGTGACTCAACATTGTGTGGTCCCCATTAATGTATTGAGAGGAAGTCGATGGTAGGTTAATGAAGTTCACAGACAGTCTTACAAAAGAAGATGATTATGGCGCCCAAGAAGGCAGAAATGGTGTCTAAGACGGTGGCCCCACGCAGGGAAGCTGATCACACTATTACCCAGCAAGACATCTTCTTTCAGCTCTGTGGTCCCCGGGCTCAAAGGAAAACACGCGGCAGGCAGAGTGCACCTCCACAGCACTTCTGCACTGATCCCTGAATTAATCCACCCCACAAGCCAGCCCTGTGTGAGGTGTTACATGAGAAAGAGAAGAGAAATAGATAAGATCTGCCCTCTGGTCAGACATGGCTGGCAGATCTCAAGATTAATTTTAAAACAGATGTAAATCAATGGGGAGAACCAGCAGCACAGCCAGATATAAACTTCGCTCTGGATTCATCCATTCAGATGCTGGAAAATTAAGGTTATTTGTAAGTCTTTTTTTGCTCACCTCCCACACTAGGTCTAGAGGCAAGTCCTCATCTTTATGTCCAGCATGCATTCTGTGTCTATGCTTCCTTCTGTCCACTGCTACCATCTTAGCACAGCTACCAGCATCTCCCTGACCTACAGCACAGCCTACTCACTGCTGTTCTTTCCCATCCCTCACCCCAGACCCATTAGAACTGAATATTCACATAGGTGTCGGAGAGGTCTTTTAAATATAAATCATATCACTCCTCTTCTATTTAAAACTCTATAGTGTCTTTCCATTGCACTTAGAAACAAAAATCTTAACTGCTTATTGCGTTCTTCCATTGGCTATGCCCTACTTAGGTGCTATTACATCATCCTGAGTTATTGTCATCCCAGCACTCCACAGCTGACCACTGACTTCCCGGCTTATTTTCTGATTCCTGCATTGGAAAAGAATCTCCACGTGAGCAGGGAACTTTCCAGTCTTGATCACTCTGCTGTAACTTCTGTTTAGAACAGTGTTAGTCACTTGGTAAGTGCTCAGTAAATATTTGTTACGTGAATGAATGAGTGTCCGGGTCCTCTGTCTATAGCATGAGGAGGTTGAATATCTTGATCTCCAAGTTCTCTTCCAAGACTATTCTGGGAGAGACTACAGTCAGTTTCCCTAATGTGGGAGGGTCTGCAGTCTTCATACCACTGTGCAGACATAAGAGTTCTAATCCGCGTTCTGCTCTCAGCTCATTGTGCAGCCTTACTCAGGACAGAGTTTCCTTTATTTGAAAATGTCTTAGAGCTCTTCCAGATCTAAAAGTGTCATTATTCTAGGATCCCTCTTTATAAAAGTGTTTTATTCATTTCTGCTAGATCTTAGTACTACCTCGTAACGTGGAAATATTTGGGGGGAGCTCTGGGTAGGGATTTCCTCTGATACCAGATAATCACAAACCTAAACTCTCCAAAATCAGACAACAGACATTTTAATGATTTTATTATGTAAAAGTATGATGAATATAACTTAAAATAAAATAATCTACTAGGAGTTTCTCTCTCTAGCAAAAAAAGTACAGCCAGGGTAAGAGAAGGTAGTAGTTTTTGTTTTGTTTTAAATATTATTTTTAAGCGTTATTTTAGATTAGTAATTAGATAATAAATAGATTTTAAAACTAGAACACGTTTTAAGCATTTTAAAAGACTCTGTCAACAGAGATATCACAGATCTGGCATTCTTGAAGTTTCTGGACAGAAGGTGGGTTGAGTTTCTTATAGCCAGATAGCTCATCTTGTGGCTGTCTATGAATAAACAACAGGGAAGGAGAAGACCAAAGGCCAAAATCTGCTTTCAGGAATGTTCAAGTAATGGAGTATCCACTAACATAAAAATATACCTCTAGAGTCACAAGCTGAATTCCCCAAGCCACACACAAATTCAGGTCATTATTTCTACAAGCATGGCTCCTCCAGCTGACATGGTAAGAGCCACCTGCTTCACTATTTCCTCAAAAACACGATACCTAAGGTCCCACACAGGGAAGAGACTGTTGTGCTATGAGGGGTTGCTGTATATACCTGAAAGCAATAAAGTTCCTTTTCTCTTAAAACATTGTATGTCTTTTCTACTCTTGGGTCAACTATCTGAGGAGAGAACATTCAAAAATCATATGTAAAACTTCTTTGTCTTGGTGGAGAAGTTTCAAAATCTCATGAAAAAGAAAAATGATGATTAACTTGTAGGAAGAAAATGAGAGAATTATAGAAGTTAAAAATAAGAAGTAAATATAATGTACAAATAGACCCAAACTATATCATAGGGCAAATAACTAGGGCAGGACAGCCACAACGATAATACAATAATCACTGACACTGAGTGTCATGTGCCAGGTGCTGCACTGTATCCCTTCCTGCACCATCGTGTTTAATCATCATCCACCCCTGTAAGCGCTATTCCCTGATTTACTCTGGAAAATGAGGCACAGGAAAATTGAGTGACTTGTCCAAGGTCACACACTTACCAAGTGGCAGAATGAGGGTTTAAACCTACATCCGCTTTCATTATTCTACCCAACGACTCAAATGCAAGTTTCCTGCCAGGGAAAAGACAGCTATGGAATAGATGTCTTCTGCATCAAAAACTGTCAGCTGTTCTTTCTGCTGGGGTCAGAGTCAATCCTGTGGAGAGGACAATGGAGGGGGACTCCTATTCGAAGCATATAGGACACTGTACATACGATAGTCAAAAATAATACCTGTAACAATGTAGTACCTGGGAGAAAAAAACCCACCAAAAACCGAACAACAATTCTTCGATGTCCCCACCCAGCCAAGAATAGACAATGCTTTAATCATCATGATGAGGAGATAATCCCTTGAGTCTGAGACAGCAAATTTGGTACCATTTTATAATGGATACTATATCAATACATGCCAAATAACCGCATATTAGCAACCAAGACAGAGGTTGTGGAAGAGTAGTGAGGACAGTCAACAGTAGTTGGAAAAAGGCTAAAATAATCTGTCATCAAAAGTTAGTGAGAATTCTGTTTAACTTAGTTTAACCCCCAAACTGTTTCCCAAAGCAGCAGTACCATTTTGCATTCCCACCAGCAATGTACAAGTGTTCCAATTGCCCCACACCGTAGACAATGTTTGGTACTTTCAATTATCATTATTATTATTGTTGTTGTTGTTGTTGTTGTTGTTGTCGTTACCATTATTGCTATCCTAGTAGGTGTGAAGTGGCATCCCACTGTGGTTTTAATTTGCAGTTTTCTAATGACTAATGATGTTGAGCATCTTTCTGTACGTTTATTAAAAGGGATAGTTGTATAACATCATCAATGCACTAAATGTCACTGAATTGTACATTTTAAAATGATTAATTTTATGTTCTGTGAATTTTACCTGAATAAAAAAGTTAATCAGAAAGCATTAATATGGACAAAAATGAAGTTAATCTGCAAGTCACCTCAAAGTTCCTAAGATACCTATTTCTTTATTTTTTTCCATAAGTCATTTCCTCCATCCAGCAATTACAACAGATAATGATTTGATTAAATTTAAATATGTTTTTCTGAATATGAAGAAAATCACTTCTGGATACGTAAATGATTTCCTGAATTTTTGCTACTGATGAACGCTATTCGGTGGAATTCAGCTGGAACCACGTCACGTTCTGTTTTCAGCTACAAAATCTTAAGGGCATGGACTCAGATACTGAATTAATATTTTTTGAGGGGTTGTGATGATGGAAGTGGCAGAACTCCAGACACTACACTCCAGACACATAAACCGCACCTGAGGGCAATAGTCTATGGGCAGTACAGGCATTCAAGCATGTTCTCTGAAATCACACTACCTCGGTTCAAATTCCAGCCTCACTGATTACTAGCTTTGCAACTCGATCATGCCACTAGATGTCTCTAAGCTCATGGTCCTTCAACTGAATAATGGAGATAAAAAATAGTGCGTACCTACATTGTACTGAATATTAAACAACACAGCTATGACTCAATTCATGTTAGGTATTATATATTAATATCCACTTAATTCATCCAAAATTGTGAGCTATTTTATTTCTCCTCTGGATGCACATCTATTGCTGTGGCATCCACACACAAATACGTTACTCTTGGCTAGGAACCTGTAAAATCTTGCTATTCGTAGTGTGGTCTACAAACCAGCAGAACATATCATTTGGGAGCTTGCTAGAAATGCAGAGCTTCAGGCTCCACCCCAGACCTACTAAACAGAATATGCATTTTAAGAAGATTCCTAGAGAATTCCATGCTCACCAAAGCTTAAGAAGCACTGGTATGGAACGTAAAAAGTTTATGAGCATATTTTTCATAGCAGGGCTGTAAGCAGCTATGGCTATACTTCCTGTAGTAGACATGGCTGTGCATTTAGCTTCTTTACCTAGGAAAGGCAAGGTATAAAGAGAAATCCCCTCAGATTAGCAGAATATTAGAAGAAACAAAAACCACTCCCTACATGTAATTTGGATATGCCTTGCTTCTCTTCTTCAAATTATTCTAATATTCTGGAAATGTTATTATTACTTAACCCCCATGAGTAAAATAAGCCATAAGAATGCATTACTAACTTGACCATGGCAACTAATGTCCTGAATTATCAGTCTCCCTTCAATTGTTCAAAACTCTTTCCAGGAGCCAACTCAACTTGTTGGACCTAAGGCACCAACCAGAAAACACCTAAAGTTGTCATAAAGCTCCAAGATACCACACAATCCATACTTGCTGAAGAAACACTGCTGTTTGCTGCTAACTATAATTAGGCTTACCGTACTTCAAGAACAGAAGGAAAATCACCAAACAAACAAACAAACAAACAAACAAAAAGAAAGAAAGAAACCTCCTGGGCCCCCTGTCATCCTTTTGTGACAGAGCTAATTTGAGATACAGTACATCATCAAAGCCACATTACTCTGACAATATAGAATTTATGAGGGATGTCCCATTTCGTATTATGCACTAACTTGAAGTCAACAAGGGAGGAAAATAGGAGATGCAAATTAGAATGTGCAAAACATTTGGAATCAATTGAATGTACTTAATCGCATGCTAGTAAAAACATAAATTGCAAAGTGATAACTATTTTGTCTTTCTTCCTGCAAGATTCACTGGAGATAATAGACATTTTGTAAGACTCTTGAGTATACTGGAGATTTACCTTAAGAGTAAGGAAACAAGTACTTTTATAATCCAAGATTTTTGTTGTTGTTGCATTTATGAAAAAGGTAGATTGTGGTATTGTATATCATCTGAATATCAGGGTTTACTAAGCAATCATTTATTAATGTCCCTGTATCTCCTCTGCTATGAACAATGTGCATCCCAGTGACAAAATAGCACAGATCAACCCTCTGAATTTTGGGGATAGCCTAGAGATAAATAAATATGAGGTCTTTGGATAGAAACAGAAGAGGCACATTAGTGGGTGAAAGTTTAAGTCAAGCATTGACACTAGAAGAAGCCTACAGGAAAAGGGAAGAAACAGAAAAAATAAATAGTAGATTCTAAAAATCTATACTGCCAGCATCCATGGAAAATAGAATAGAGACAGAGAAACTGAGCTTGTGTGGCACATACAAAGTAGTTAGTAAATAATTAAATACATTTATGCTGGCTGCTGTAGCCCCGGAGAAATACTGAAGCATGTTTCTGTAAGGCCCTTGCTGAAAGGGTTGTGGCTTAAAGCCTGAGAAATGCCCAAGTGTCAGGATCCTGGTTTTTAAAGGAAGCCTGAAGAAAGGTTTGATTTGTCAGGTCATTCATTTAATCACTCAAGCAAAATGTATTAAGCATTTATGCTCTTTGCAGGAGTTGAAGATCCATTGGCAAATAAACTTGGCATGGTAGCCACCTTCATGGAGCTCATAGGCAATGGGGGAAAAAAATTGTTTTTGAGCCAAAGGTTTTAAGGATGTTGGATGAAATGAGAGGAAAACTGAATACTGGTATATGACAGGGTAAACATAGGGTCTTGAACTTATTTGGGAGAAAGGGACTCTTGAGACTTCTAGCAAATCCCTGTTCATGGCAATTACCCCACACTAACCACATACTCAGTCACATCAAGGCAACCAATACCTAAAAGTGGAATTTCAGACCCTTATAGTAAGGGTTTTCCAGTGTAATCTTTGAATTTCCCCCTCACACTTAACTTTAGACAAAGCTCTGACAGAAGGTAAGGTAGCCAACCATCCCAGTTTTCCCAGGACCTAGGAGTTTACCAGGATTTGGGACATCCCATGTTCAAATAGAAAAGGTCCCCAATAAACCAGGACACATTTCTCAACCTAAACTGGAAGTAATAATTCCTGTGTTGCTCCAGTCGTATCTCATCCCAACCATGGTCCCCACTGGACCTTTGCTTCATGATGTGGAATCAGACGCTATAGTGAAGATATGTCATTAATGACTCTGTCATTCAAACACAGTTTCTATTGGCAGGCTGTTCCTACCTCCTATCACAGAAACCAAAGGAGTTTTCTAGCATTTGAATGCAGCCATATGATCAAGGTTGACCATTAGGATACCACCTACTGGACTTTTGTCTTCACTGAAGTATAATTACATAGAGTAAACTGCACAGATCTTAAGTTCAATGACGCTTTGCTAGTGTATATACCCATGAACCAGTACCTCAATCAACACATAGAGCAATACTGTCACCTTCTTTCTAAGGGAACTTGCATTCCCTTCTCTCTCCCTTTGCATTTTGTCCCCCTGTCCTACTCCCTCCAAGGCAATCACTATTCTGATTTCTATCATCACAGGACAGGTTTTCCTGTTCATAAGCTTCATAAAATTGCAACCATACACTGTGCACCCTTTTGTGTGTAGCTTACGATGCTAAGCATAATTTTTGTTTTTTGACTACATATTCATCCCCATTGATGAACATATCATCAGTAGTTCATGACTTTTTACTTCTAAGAACTATTCCATTGAGTGAATAGACCACAGTTTGTTTATCCATTCACCTATGGATGGACATTGAACACTGGGTAATTAGTAAGTTCTTTTTTTTTTTCTTTTCTTTTTGTTACTACAAATAAAGATGAAATGAGCACTGAGCTTCCTGTAAGAAATCTTTGTATACACACATTTTCATTTCTCTTGAGAAATTAGGTAAGAGTGGAATTGCAGAGCCTTATAATAAGGGTGTGTTTACTATACCCTTTTGGAACTGCCTACACCAGGGCACATTTCTACCAGGAATTCTTGAGATATCCAGTCTTTCAACATCTCTTTCTAACACCATTCTAACAGGGTTGTCCTGGTATATTGCTTCAATCTAAATTCGTATGTCACCACAGGACTGAAACTCTCCCAGGCTTGGTCAAGCATCATTGATGGAGTCAGATACAGAATGAGGGGCATGGCTTCGAGTGTCCAGGAGGGAAGTTCCCGTGGTGGCAAATGACAGTGATCATGATGCTGGCAGCGTCATCCTTAGCAGGGAGATGCTATGCTGGTATCCTAATGGTGCCCTTACCCCTTGTGTCTATTTTCTGAGCCAGTTTCTCAAATTTTCCTGATGATTCTATGTGCTCCCTGAAAGTATTCAAATCAAATCCTCATCGGCATAGGTTACCTAGAGATGTTCTCTGTTCCTGACAATCGAGAACCCTATACTGTTACAGTTGATCTGCCCACATGCTTAGTATAAATCTCTCATCCAGTTCCAGGTTTGGGGCTTTACTATTCCTATATTGGTGTTGACAGTTCTCAAAGTTACTATCTAGTACTTGGCCAACCTAGGATGCTCCTGTGCATGCCAAGGGTGCTTTACAGAACAGAACATATGGTGCACCAGAAGGAAGATTAGTCTTCTTAGGACTCTGTTTCCAAGTAGCCAGACTATTTCCTACACTCACAAGTGTTCCTTAGGGACAGTGGGAGACTTTCCTTTGTAGAGTTATGGAATGAGAACAAAGTGACTGCAGATATTTGTGACCAGAGTGGGGTCATCCACATGGGAGGTCTGAGAACTTTGCTTTCCCATGTTCCACAATGTGCACATCCTGGCCGTAGAGACAGGCAGCACAGGAGTGGGGAGGGTAACTGCATGAAAATGAAAAAAGGAAATCTAAGCTCAGGCAAATGGGAGCTGAGTCCAACTCAATAGTCTAGAAGAGGAATGCAGAGCAGAAAAGTGCCCTGTCCAGAGTGCGCCCATGCAGGAGGAAGCCATAGAGGAGAAGAGCAGGTGAAAGGAAGTGGCACTGCCACATGGAGGAGTGATCTTCATAAAGGGGACAGACAAGAGAGGGAGAAGAATTTGGGGGGTACAGAGAAGACAGCACAGCCCTATTTGAAACAATGGTTAATAAATACCACCTTAATGCATTAGACGACTCTAGGGTTCTCCATACATCCAAGAAGAGGGAAGCAGCAAAGCTATCTGAGAGCCACCCCAGAAAATAGTTTGAGGCAGCTCTGAAACCTCCAAGCAAGAGGAGAGAGATAAACCTTCTAGGTGAAAAGAGATTTAAGATAATTTCCTGACTGCTCAGGAATGGCTTCTCTTTCCTAAGAGTTCAGGGGGAATTACAGCTCCCCATTTTGTGCAGTCTTTGTGAGACCCTAGATCAAGTACTTTGCCTTCCCACTGCAGAAGATGAAAAATTTCCTTCTGCCAGATCCTGGATCTTCCTGCCAGGGTGGGTTCAAGAAGGAGCTCTGTGGCCTGAGCTCAGTCAATAGCAAGTGCTCTCCTGGCATTTAGAACTGGAGCAGAATGACACATGGACAGAGGTATAGTTGGAGTTCATTTCTTCCCATGAAGATCCCACAACTGCTTGTGCCTGTCATGCTGCCAACACTGCTTTTCCAGCCCTCTCTCCATTTTGTAAGCTCCCTGAAAACCACTAATAAGTATCTTTTCTGCTTAATGTAGAGGGAAAATTGGTTTCTGTTGCTTGCAACCAATAAGCCCTAATTAGTCCATGAAGTTGAGACTGTCCCTGTAATTAACTGCAATGTTTAATTTCACTCCTTTGCAAATTGGCTTGATATTCATATGCAAAGAATAATTACTTTGTTCTCATGTAATCCCTTTTGATGTTATAAATCTCCATTAGGAAGCCCTGTTTGGGTGCATGAGAAACTATCTCTTCCTCCTAGAAAGGCAACACAAGGTTTATTAACACCAACTGTGATCTGAGAATGGGTTGTTCATTATGCTGAGATATAAAAAATTTGGGACATTTCTATTGAAACACTAGTGAGCTTTTTTGATGTGACAAACATAGGCATTTTCCAGAAGCTAATGGTATATAAATTGAAAACTATGGAAAGTAAAAATCTTTCATCGTGGTCCCATATTCACAAGATTCTGTCCCAAATGTAATTGTAATCAGGACAGGTATAGATCCTAAAAAATACAGCAATGAGTAAGAGGGCTTAAAAAGAAAACTCATCCTATGTCTGAGAGCACTGGTACCCACTCCTGAGCTCACCATAAATCCATGTGTCTATGCTAAGAGGAGCACTTGCAAATGCAAGGAATGACTGCAAGAAGCAGAGGTTGAAATTTCTTTCTGCAGTCGGATGCCTGCTGATGCAGCAGACTTGATGGGTGTTTGAGAAATGCCCCTAAGCACCACAGAAAAAACAGAACTGGAGAAAGGTTTGGGACCCGGTGAGAGTAGGGAAACAGTGGAAGAATCTTCCATGGTAAGCATGAGTGAGTTTATTATGGCTCATGCAGCTCTGATAGAAATAGCTGAGATTGAGCCAGCTTGCTGGTGCATTTCAAGAGGGTCACCTGCAAGGTGAGGGGACCACAGCCTGTGGGAGGTGTTGTTGAAACAGACACAGCAAGGGAGTTGAATGGGGTTTTGCTGAAGCGAGGTTTTCCACATCAAGAAGCTTAGGAGGAAGGAAGCGACTGTATATCCAGTTGAAGTATCTGTGTTACTTGTGAGAAAGTCAGAATTTGGGTATTTGCCACACGGAAGCCAGACAAGTAGCAATGATGAGAAGAAACAAGACTACAACTGCACCATTGAGTTTGAGAACCATGGCTCTTTGCTTCGTCACAACCAGAGAACCCAAGGAGAAAAGAAAAGAGTGCCTCGAAGTCATACTAACGGCTCCCTCTTTATCCCAAGATAAAAGAAGGGAAGAATTAAAAACATACCATGCTGCCTCTCTTCTTTAGGATCTGGAGCTACAAATCTGACTGGTAAAGGAAGGGAAGAAACTTTCAATGAATTATAAGATAGATGCTTTAAAAAACAAAATGAATCCCAATTGAACTATATGCTGTGTGCTAACAACTATATGCTAATAACCGAAAGATACCAGAAATTGAAAAATATGCTCAAGATATTATTAAGAGATGGGGAAAAATATGCAACCCAGTGTAGCTGGGAGCAGGGATGGGAGAAAAAGAAAGCCATCTCATGTTTATTTCCCACTGAGCTGAGACTGCTCAAGAAACTGGTCAGTGTTTGATAAAAATGTTTATTAAAGACATCTCAGTAAGGCATGCAATTCAGATTCCCAAGAATTAATACAACTGGCTGGTTTTTTTTTAGAACTTTAAACATGCTCTTCCATACATGTTGTGGAGTCTATGCAGCCATTTAGTAATAATTCATCAACAGTTCTTATATCAATACACGTGTATCTTACTTTATGCAATAGCTGTGCTCCAAGTAAAGATAGTCGACTCAATGTTGTGTTTTGGACAAATTATTTTTGACATGTAGTACAGCTTGCAATCCTTGGAATACACTTTTATTTGGAAAATACTTTACTATGCGAATAAGTATTTTTTTTTCTTTTCTTTTTTTGATAATGCCAAGTTATACAGACTGGATAACAAGTTAAGGCACTTTCACAACATTTTGGAGTATATACCAAGGTGGAGATTAGAATTTTGGGGTGGTTTATAGCAAGTTTTTAGCCATTAATTAGGTATTGAGTAATATATGTTTCTCTTAAGCACCTGCCTAGGTAGATTAATTGTTCTTCACATGGAGAAAAAGGAAAGCTAATTGATAATATCCAAACCTTGATCATTTCTATGTGTTCATTCAACAAACATTTCTTGAGTCCCTATGTCAGTGTACTTCACCCAGGACCAATTTCTCCCACCTGGGGACGTTTGGCTATGTCTGGAGACAGTTTTATTTGGCACAACCTGGGTGGAGGGCAGGAGGCCATGGGTGCTACTGTCATCTAGTGGGTTGAGGGTGGGAATGCTGCTGAACTTCCTACAGAACACAGAGCATTTCCCACAGAACAAGAATACAACATGTCTAACACAAGTAATATCAAGAATAAGCCCCTACCCTCAAGGGGCTCACAACCAAGATATAAGTTTTCAGTCATATCTACCTTGTTGAACTGATACAGAATCATACCGGCTATTTCTATCAGTTCCAATTTCTACCAGTTCCAAATATAGATGTGTGAAGGGCACCTCCCTTTCACAGCTGTTCACCATTTTCTCCTATTGCCTTTGGAGATGATGCTGTAGGAAACATGCAAATAAAGGGGAGGAAGACAAGGTCATTTTTTATTGGCTCTGCAATGACTGTGCATTGATGGTGGTTTTATCCAAATATTTATAATGTGCTGGAGACTCTTCAAACAGTTAGGCAGCTTGTCAATTTTTTAATGAGTGAAGCATCATAAGTTTGGAAAGTAGAAGTCTACTTGTCTCTGATAGCTGAAGGACATTCAGCAGACATGGGATTTATTACCAAAAATTCATTGAGTAACTACTATGTGCAAGGCAATTTGGGGAGAATATAAAACTGCTGAAAGTGAAAAGATAAGAGAAGTGAAGTTAGAAATGCTGTAATGAGAATCGGGGTCTAGGTAGAAAAAAAAGACAAAAAAGAAAAAAGAATTCCAACTTAGTGAGTCAGGAAAAGTTTTTGGAAGGATTCCGGTGGTCTTTGAGGGTGGAAAGGAGGTAAGGTCGAGTGGAAGGAAATTCAAGATATGTGAACCAAAGCACAGGATAAGTAGAGCATGAAACATGAAAAGGAAATGACAGTTCAGTCATGGAATGAGAAAGAGGGAACAGAGGGAGGCGAAGGTGGATTAAGTGTGGAGTCCTGAGTGACAGGTACGGATGCTTCTGCACTGTGCATAAGGAGGCACAGCTGCGAATCTGTGCTGTGTACATCCCTGCCCTTCTAAGGCAGCAGCTGTGAACAGCAACCACACCTCTCTCAAAAGGTGAGAAAGAGAACTCTGGGCTGACAGTCACTGACCTAGGACTCTAAGCACAGGTCCTCCAGTCTCCTTAAATATGTGGCTTTCAACACAATCAAGATCAATTCTCAAGAGGTTTCCGCATCACTGCAGGTGCACATCATTATAGCTTAGAGGGTACTAAATAACAAAATGAAAGGTGTCTCAAATTGCCCTTATGAGGCAGCAAACAGACAGAAATGTGACAACCCCTAATCTATAAAAATTAAAACTCTAACGAATATTTATCCATGTGTTCTAAAAGCTGACAATACAGATATGAAATATAATAAAAAAATAAATCATTATGAATAGAATTATAGAATGATCACATTGTAGGGGGAAAAAGGAAACGATACACACATATATAGCATACACCTTAGTATATACCTAATATATAGTATTTCTAGAAACAGACACAATATACAAAAGAAAATTACACACACAAAAAATGAAAAGAGTAATTGCTGTTTCAGAGATGGTCAATGAGATGCCAAAGATCATGTGTAGAAAGAGATTTATTTTTTCTCTATATGCCTTCTTATACTTTTGAATGTTTATGTTTAAAAGACTTTAACATATTCAATAATAATGATTAATTTAAAAAGAAAGACCACCAGTATAAAAAAGCTAGTGGAAAAATTAGACAAAAAAACCTTTGGATAGCAGCTTATAAAAATGTTTGAAAGCACAGATTTAAGTTGAATTTCTGGATTTGAATTTGTTTTCTGTCAATGGCCAGGTAAGTGACTTTGGGCAATCTACTTAATCTCTCTGTGATTATGTCTCTTATGGGAACAGTAGTAATACCTACCTGGTGGGGTATTTCATTTAAGCATTAAATGAGATACTATGTGTAAAGTATAGTTACACTTTAAAGATTGTTAGCCCCAGGCCTAACACATTCTAGTATTACTGTAGCAAAGGCAACCACATTCTAAAGTAATGTAGAGTGACTGGTGCATATATTGGTAGAATCTCTTGGCTGGTGATTCAACTTGGACAAATTAGAACAGAGCCTTTCACAATATTGTTGGGTTTTCTATTAACACTCCTGCCACATAGCAGAAGATCAAGGCTTTTGCTTTTCCCAATCGTAACAGCCCTATAGGAAAGCCAGTTCTCAGTTACTCAATGGTGACAGAAACATTGGGGTGAGCCCCTCCTTTGTTAACATGGGAATTAATTCATTCATCAGTGTGAAGTTAGATTCTGAACTAAAACTTTCTGACAGAAGCTTCAATTCTGTGAGGAGGCTCTGAGTGACACTTTGCAGAAAATATCTGAGTTGCTATGAGAAGTAGAGAGCACACAAAAGAAGCTCTGGTCTACATTTCCAAGGAAAAGTATTGTATCATTTTAACCTAAGAAGAAATGATAGAAATAAACAAGGAGAGAGAAGGAAGAGGTTCAAACAGCCCTGAAATAAAGAATGAGTATGGTGAGGTGGGTGTTTATTGAATTTCATTTCAAGTAAATATCACACGCCTCACTTTTTATTCTTGCCCTATACACCCAAGGACTGTGCATGTGGCCGTGTTAGCAATGTCCAACTGCTTAATTCCATTTTCCCCCAACCTCAAAGCCTGATATCTTAGAGTCATCTCTAAACTTTCTGTCCCTGCATTCAGCCATCACTAGTTCCACTGATTTCTTTTTTTCCTAGCAAACACAGTTGTTTCAAGTGTGCTATGTTTGAGTGTTTGTGTCCCCTTTAACATGCATGTGTTGAAACCTAAACACCAATGTGTTAGTATTAAGAGTTGTGGCCTTTAGAAGGTGATTAAGTCATGAGGGTGAAGCCCTCCTAAATGGGA
This sequence comes from Galeopterus variegatus, assembly GCF_000696425.1. Lineage (NCBI taxonomy): Eukaryota > Metazoa > Chordata > Mammalia > Dermoptera > Cynocephalidae > Galeopterus > Galeopterus variegatus. The sequence continues at coordinate 731,760 of NW_007726118.1, read as the reverse complement.
TTAGTGGCCTTATACAAGGTCTGGGGTAAATAGCTAGGCCCCTCTGTCCTTCTGTCCCTTCACCCACGTGAGGACACTGTGCTCTTCACCTTCTGAGGATGCAGAAACAGGTGACATCTTGGAAAAAGAGACTGGGCCCTCACCAGACTTGGAACCTGCTACACCTTGATCTTGGACTTCCCAGCCTCCAGACTGTGATAAATGAGTTTCTGTTCTTATAAATTACCAAGTCTATGGTACTTTATTACAGTAGTGCAAACAAGCTAAAATAATATGAAACATGAATTTGCTCTTGAACCTCCCTTTCTTAAATACAAACCTCTTTAATTGAGTTTTAAGATACCTTTAAGCTTTACTTCTCAATATGTCCCTGGTCTTATTCACTCAAGGCTCAGCTCAAGTCCTCCCTTTCCCAGGAAGTGTGCTCATTTGCATCAGTCTAAACGCATCAAAAACTTCTCTGAACTCCAATATAACTTATGGTCTGCTAGGTTTAGTACTTGATAATTCGCTAATGGTTCTGTAAGTGCCAATTTGTTCCTCAACGACACCACACAATTCTTAAAACTAGAATTGTTCTTGTCTTCTTGTTTCCATACTAAACCAAAGTTCTTGGTGCTTTACAAAGAATTCTCAATAAATATAGATTGAGCAAATACCTGAGTTCTACAGTTTTGTGTTAGTAACTTGAGGTTGGAGAAAATGTCTTGTTCCAACAATAACCTGCCCATTCCCCACTAACAGAGAGATCCCCATACTGGGTTAATAGTGTCCCCTGAAAATTTACGTTTACCTGGAAACTAGAGGTGACCTTATTTGGAATACAGATGTAATTATTTAAGATGAGGTCACACTGAATTAGGATGGGCCTTAAATCCAATGACTGGTGTCCTTATAAAGAGAGGGAGATTTGGAGACACAGAGACACACAGGCAGTAACAATGGGGGTAGAGACTGGAGTGATGCAGCCACAAGCCAAGGAACACCAGCGGTTGCTGGCAGCTACCAGAAACTAGGAAGAGGCATGAAAGAATTTTTCCCTGGAGTGTTCAGAGAGAGCACCGCCCCTCCGGCACCTTGATTGCAGACTTCTAGCTCCAGAACTGAGGGAAGTTTGTGCTGCTTTGTTATGGCAGCCCTAGGAAATAAATACAACCCCCCATATAACCTTTTTGTATAAAACAAATTCTAATAACTGTGTGGGTACTCTTATCCTATCCTTAAATGTTTATTAGAAATTTTATGTGTAACCAGGTAAAATTGCAGGCATAAAGGCTTTGAAAGTGGCTTTGTAAAGTTGTTGTAGCAAGGACACAGTGTTTTCAAGGGAACTCTTATGCAAAACTTCAAAATGTGACTAAATATGCATACATGGCATGGGACTAGTAGTCATAGTCTATTATTATAAAGTCAACCAATAGGAGCCATTTTGATAAATGTATAATTTTAAAGTCATTTAACAGATTTGAACAATCTATGACATTAAAATAAAAGTAGTTATGGGGTTATTGAAGTTTTGACAAAATCTTGGGATGTAAAAATTTCTTATCTGATAGATGCACTCATTACACAGACTGAAAAGGGAGGTCAAGAAAGTGTACGTCTCTTACCAAAGTCACCCACCTAGAGTGGTGTGGTGGTAAGCAAATACAGGGCTCATCCACTCAAAGACTGGAGATGACACCTGTGTTCTTTGCTTCACTGGGCTAAATATTTAACTACCTTAAATGGTCATTAACATTGTGTAACTGTTCATGCACACAATCAAATTCACTGTTTCTAATGCCACCCCCAACCCCACATTAAACCATCTAAGGACCTTTGTCATCCAAATGACTAGTAGGTTTGTCAGCTTGTTGCCAATGACCGACCTTCCTCCTTCCTTCCTTCCTTCCTTCCTTCCTTCCTTCCTTCCTTCCTTCCTTCCTTCCTTTTGCAGATATTTGCTAAGTGCCTACTCTTTAGCCAACATTCCTCTTCAGACTTGAGTAAGAAAGACAGGGACACTCATCACACGGTGCTTTCATTCTCGTTGGCAGAATTAGGTAACTATAATTAAACAAATAAATAAGACGATTTTGAGGAGCAGTAAATACCAATGAAGGAAAGTGACACCAAGGGTGGAATTTCATCATGTAGGATGAGCTATGACTTCTTTCACACCTAAAACATAAAAAGGAGCCAGTTCTTTAAAGAACCAGGAAAGCAACATCCCAGACAATGTTAAGAGTGAAGCAAAGTCTCTGAGTTTGAAATGAACTTGGCTGGATTCCAGAAAGAAGGGAAGGCGGTAGCTAAAAAGAGAATAGAAAAGGCCTAGAGCCTACAGAGCCTGCGGGTCAAAGCAAGGGTATGGATTACATTCTAAGTAATCCAGACGGGAAGCATAAAAATGGTTAAGCAGGGGAAGACACAATCTGATCCTTTTTTTCTTCAAAAATATTCCTTTCTATACTACTATGCCATATAAAGGAATGAAATTCTGTGATTCACAGCAACATGCATGAACTTAGAGAAAATTATGTTAAGTGAAATAAGCCAGGTACAGAAAGAGAAATACCACATGTCCTCTTTAGGAAGTGGGAGATGAAAAAAAAATTTTTAAAAAGAAAGAAAGATACAACAATTACAATAATTCCTTGAACTTTCAAAAAGAGAGAGTGGAACTGAGGCCACCAGGGATGGGAAAGGAAGAGGAGGAAGGGTTAGGGAGAAATTGGTAAAGGGCCCTGAAAAATGTTAACACTGTGTAAAGATTAAAAAAAAAAATCGTTCTTATGGTTCATCCTCTCTTAGGTACTTTAGAGGCAGTTGGGATAATTAGCCTTAGTTAAATACTAGCCTGGTTTTAAATATTAACCTGGTTATTTCATACTATCCCAAGTTATGTTTCCCGAATAGGAAATATTTAATTTTTTAAGCCAACTCCACATCTTTCCATCAGCTGAATTAATAGAAACAGCTTCATCCAGAATTGCTCTGTTATGCCAAGCCTAAGCATATTGTGAAGTCTTTTAACTGTCTTATTTCATTGACCGAAGTTGATGTCTTCATAAATATCTTCTTTAAAAAATCCTCTGAACGCGATGGAATTATGCATCTTCTGATGAATGACCAGCTTGGGTCAAAATTAATCCAAGATGGGAAGGTGGTAAGCCATCAATAATTTAACAAATATCATCTCTGGAATTATGGCGTTCCCTCCTATCACTTCTGGATTAATAACATTTTGCTTTATGATCTCTTCATTGGGGGTAGGGCAGAGCTTTATCTACTTGGGAGACATATAAAATGTTTATCCTCATTTTTCAGACACACACACTGTAGGTCCCTAGAGCACCATTAAAATGTGCTGCATAATCTTTGGAAATTGATTCAAAGAAAACAGATGCCTGTTTTTTCTAGATGCAAGGGCATTTTTAATCTGCAAAGTCTCCTAACAATATCCTTAGACAACAAATATTTTGCTTTGTAAAAGCTGGTCAATAACCTTTGTGAGGAAAATGAGAGATGTGCTTTTAATTCCTGGTCCGAGATGTACAGAAGTCCTGCAAAAGGACTATTCCTCTTTCATTTACTCTAATTTGACAAGACCCAAATACAGAATTAAAATGGGCCAGTGATATGAATTTCATTTCCTAGTCCCAACCCTCAGTCCTCCATTTTCAGCTATGAGGATTCCTCACTATTTAGCTTTAGGAATCATAATTCCATAGGAGGTAGATATCAGTTTTAGGTAGCATATCTAAGTTCAAGCCCAGAAACCACAATGTTCTGTTTTTGTTATCCAAACAAGGCTATCCGCCAGAGAGTTCTCAGGCTAGCCCACTGGTACTTCTCCGAAACATAATATGGCCTTAACGTGCATGATTGCTGGTGTTTTAGAGAAAGAAGAAAGAAAGGAAAAAAGAAAGTCAAGGTTTAATTAAAATTAAATGAGAAGGATGAATGCAATTAACAGTGGAATGTCTGAAAAGGTTGTCTTGGCCTTTTGAAATTAACATATCAGGGCAGGAGGGAGAGAGGATGAACAGGTGGAGTGCAGATGATTTTTAGGGAAGCAAGACTACTCTGCACGATATGGTAATGGTGAATACATGACATTGTGCATTTGGCAAAACCCATAGAACTGTACAACACAAAGAGGGAAACCCAATGTAAAATTGAGTTAATAATAACAGATCAATATTGGTTCATAATTGCAACACATGTACCGCACTAATGTAAGATGTTAATAATAGGAGAAACTGTGTATGTGTATGTGGTGGGGAGTGCGGGTGGGGGAATGGGAACTAGCTGTACTTTCTGCCCAATTTCTCTGTAAACCAAAATGCCTATAAAGTCTACTACTTAGAAAAAAGAGAGAAAATAATATATCCATTATTTAAAAATGTATATACATTTTTTCTTTGACCAATAAGTGGCAATCACACAGCCTTTAAGCTTCCCTGTCACAGTTTCCATTTGCTATAATTTAATCAATGCCCATTGTTATATACTTTTCTATCCCCATGAATTGCAATGATAGAAAACCACCATTCTGAACATCTAGGATACCTGTTTCTCACCCGTCTGATTACTGCCAGTCTCTATTCCTGGAAGTGGAATTGCTTGATTAACAGATCTAAACATTGTAAAAAGGTTTTGATACAAACCAACAAATTACCCTTCAGGAAATATTTGCCAATTTACATCTCTCTAGTGGCTTTCGAATTATTTTTTCTCTACACTCTTTCTAACACTGAGTATCCAGAGTAATTTTACTGGGATTTTCTTTCTTTCTTTCTTTCTTTTTTTTTTTTTTTTTCCTGAGCAATGTCTGTCTACTTTCTATTGATAATAGTATTCCAGTTTCTTTTGGGGGAATTGCCTCTGTGCCTTTGGACCCAGTTTGGTGGGATTATTAATCAGATACCTTGGTCTCCCCACATCAAGGGCAGGCACCAGACCCAAACTAGGCCACTCAGAGGCTGAAAACTGATGAAGTTCATTCATTGTTCAGATGGTGTCAAGACAGAACTCATCAGGGTCACTGCTACTGAGGCCCTGCAGAACTTCTCTGGCTCTCGTCCTTTCCAAGCCTGGTTGTCTACCCTTCCCTTCAATCCATAGGGGATCCTAATAAATTCCCTTTCTCTCAAGTTACCCAGAGACAGCTTTTTATAAAAGTAAACAAATAGCCCTACTGATGGGGCAGGTAGATTGAATAATTTCCTTTTAGGATTTTTACCATAGATTGTGTATCAAATGAGGTCTTTGATATAATAAACCAGATTTGTTTCTATTTTAAGTAGGACTTTATAGTCTACAATGCATTTCTTAAAATACAATCTCATTACTACCCTCCAAGGATGGTGGACAAACGTGAGCTCCTCACGAGGATTTGGTAGTTCAGTAAACAAGCCATGATCTAAAGCCACAATTTAACAACAAAACAATAATATCAAAACCCTTAGATCAACATCACTTTAACATCTTAATTCATCATTACATTAAAGAGCAGGTGCCACCATAACTTTGGAAACTTTTAATTTAGAGAAAAAATGCTGTTTATGTACACCAAGTTGCAAAGGACAGCCATAAAGAAGCCCTAAATATCCAGCAAATCATGAAACATGCCCAGTCTCTAGTCACAACAAAACCTTAGCAAGTGAAGGGAGGAAGCACATAAATGGGTTCTCTATATTTATTTTATTCCCTGCACAGGAAGGAAGCAAGACTGGTAGCTTATTATCATTCCTACTAATCCAAGGCAGGTCCTCAACCATTGCAGCAGGGTGGTTAAGAAAGAGCACAGGTCCAAATCCCCAGCTCTGGCATCTATTAGTTGCCTGATTTGGGGGCAAGTCCTTTAATCTTTCTAATCCTCAGTCTTGTAAAATGGAGATCACAGGGTCCTGCAGATATTAAATTAGAAAATGTATGTTGACTTGCTAGAGCCAAGCATAGAACAAGTGGTAGGCAATTGGAAGTTCTTGCAGAATTATCATCATAAAGGAATATTCTCTAGATTTTTTCAGAGGTGGGGGCATTGCATGTATGGCTGGGCTATACCCCAACACACAAAATTTCCTTTCCCAAAGAAAGTTAGTGATAACTACAGTGACGATGTAATGCCATAGTCCATCTGACTATTCTCCTCTGACCTTTCTAGTGCTCAAAGCACTTCCACAGACATTTTCATCTGATCTTCACTTAACCCAGGGCAGTAGGCAGGGTGGGTATTATCAACCCCATTTTAGAGATAAATTCCTCAGATCACTCCCTCCCATCTTGACTGCAGAAACATTGGCTGGTTTGGCAATCAGGTTTTCCACTTTACACCTGCACATGGTGCATGGCGGCTTCACATCAAGAAGGGAGAAAGTAGTTGGTATAAAGTGTTTATCTCCTCATAGTCTTAAGAAGACCACTGAGAAAATATGTTCCCCTTCATTTTCTTGTCCCTCTAGATGGTAAGTCAGGGACAAAATATGTGAAGTTTGGTCAAAGGCTTCAGGAAAGAATGGGGCACAACTTTTGCTACTTCTACAAGAAATATATATGAGTGTGTGTGCGTGTACACAATGTATATTTGTACATGTATATATGTATATGCGCATACATATGTGTGTATGTAGGTATATGTATATATAGTGAACAGAGCAAAATTTCAAATTTGGATAAGGCATGTGTGACCCTAGGAAAACTATAGATTTACTGACCCTTGGTGTGCCCATCTGTAAAATGGAAACAGATTAGCTTAAATAACAAAGGGTAATCACCTGGTTCATCACTAGTTTGCTTTCTCTTTCCCAGTGACCCCCAAGTGGACACCCACTGTCAGCCTTGAGAATGAACAGTGAATCAATCAGCTCTACCTTCCCCCAGATAGCTTATCCTGTAATGATTTTTTTTCTCCTTAAATGAGATTAAAATCTTACTTAACTACCATTTACTTCTTAAATGGTGCATGGTGTTGGACCACACAAACCTCACTTTAATCAGCAAACACTTATCAAGCACTAACCGTACGGAAGCTACCAATCTCATCCACTTAGACTTCCTAACAAACAAATCCATATTTTCACCCATTGCAGGAACAGCAACGTTTGGGAGGAGAAAAGGGACTCCAAGAAAATCTGCAACTAGAATTGGTTCAACAAAACGCAAACATTACTGAAGTCGGTGAGGCACCAAGAACATCATTTTAACACAGTGGGTCGTTTTCTCTTAATGCAAAATGGTCGTTATCACCATTATCATCACCAGCATTAGGGCCCAAGGACCCTACGGGAAATGTATTTCTCATACAATCCATGCTCATGTACTTTTAAGAATTGGAAAATAAAGTAGTAATCAATGAAGAAAAGCCAAAATGTTACTACTTAGAAAAATCCCAAGCATGAACGGATGTGGCTGAAGATAGAGGATGGTAATTTAAAAATCAAGTCCATTGTGGGAATAATACTTGGCAAAGACAGGCTTTGGAATCAAGAATAGGGAATAAGAAAGAAGACATTTCATTTTAGCAGTAAAGTCCTGACTGGGGGTTTTTAAGGGTCACAGGCATTAAACACCCAGGAAAAGCACTCTCTGAAACACAAGGCATTTCTAAATTCTCCTTGAGTATAAATCCTCAAATCCCCTTCTACTTGAGCAGTGTAGGTGGCAGAGTTAGTGCTGCCAAAAAGAAGCCAGTCTGGAGGTGGGAGATGCTGGTGTCAGAAATGAGAACTCTCCACTTCTCCATCCAGCTGGGGAGGAGACACGGAGGCTTCAGGGAGTAATTGACTGTCGTGCATAAGATTAATTGATGACCCTGCAGTTAAGCCCTAAACACAGATGCATCAGGATCAGGATGTAACCTTGAATACTAAAGGTGAAGGGAGAACAGTTATTTCTAGATTGGAGCAAAGTGAACATGCAGAATTGTGGGCTATGTCAAATGTGAGCCCTGGAGCTAGGGAAGGCCATATATCATCACACCCTTCCATAAAGTGGCTTGTCAGAAATGCACCAAGGACTTAAATTAGGAACCAGCCTGTGCTGGGAAATTTCTTGGTAACATCTGGCCCACAACCAGTCAGTTCTCCTGTTACACAGGCTTGGACACACTTCTGTCCCATGCTTCCCTTCCCAATTTGAATAAAGAAGCTGAAAGGAAAATTCATAATGTTGGTATCTATATCAGTAGGAGATTAGGCTCACAGCTTCAGATCTAGCCTGATACTTTATCACTACCCCCAGAGTATGTTTGGTGAGGGAAAGAGTGTACTTTTCTCTGGAAGATCTCAATGTGCCAAGACTCAGGCTCTTTCCCAAATAAAACACCTCCATAATAACCCATTGTTTGTCTATCCTCTATACATGGGCAATTTTTGCTGCTGCAAAGTTCTTTATTATTGCTAGAATTATTGGTTCATACATGCATTTTTTATCTAAGTTATCTAAATCCAGAATGAGAATGGTTAAATAAGATTTTTCAATGTATCCCCAAATAGCACTACAAACAATTAGTGGTGAGTTATCAAAATCCTTACAATAAACAGATTGTCTTCCACTGCATTTTCCAGTAAAAATGTCATTTTTAATTTCATGAACATGCTGGGTTTTATTTACAAACTAGTCACTGTGCATGTGCAAAGTGCCAGGGTTATAAAAATAAATAAACCTTATACTTCAGGAGCTTTTCCTCTGAAAATATAGACATTTCTAAACATATAAATATAAAATATTCATCATAACAACACAGCACAAGGCACCTTTTTCTGAGCAGTGTTAATTGGTCTACAATAACCATTTTATTATCCTCACAACTCTACAATGTGGGTTTGAAGGTTCTGTCTATTTTATAGATGAAGAAACTGAGGCTTAGATAGGTTATTATAGATTACCTGAAGTCACACATTTAGTAGAAGGCAGAGCTAAAATTTAAAGCCAAGAAGTCTAAATATAGGACTCAGGTGTTTCTGTGGAGGTATATGAAAATAATACTGATTTCATAGACTCATTCTATCGGGGAGAATCAAGGAAGAGTTTGCAAAGCTGACATTGGAGCTAGGTATTAAAAAATGGAGTGGAATTTGCCCAGGTAGAGATTAGGACAGGTGGGGGCCCTCAAGTAGATAGAGGAGGTATTCCAGATGGAGGAAACGGTGGATGCGAGGACATTTAAGACTAACAGTAATTCAGAATAGTGGAGGCATGGAGCAGGCTGAAGTGGAAGCAGAGAAGGCTTGGGAAATGGAATAAAATAAGGCAAGAAGATTAAGGTGATAATCTGCACTCAATTCTGCAGGAATAGAGAACAATTGAAGGGTTTTAATCAGTAGAAAGTCTCCCTTAGAAGATAATTATCCTTTCTAAGCAGAGGTTCATAAATGGCTGGTCTCAAGGGATGGCTTGGAAACAGTGTGGTTGGCCACTTGGGTATGAGCAAATAGAAGTAGATAGCCTCTTAGTGTAAGTCTTAGAGAAAAGGCCCAGAATCTGAATGGGAGGTGTCTAAATCTGTCTCATACGGTGGGATTTGATGCTCTGCTCAACTGGGAGCTGCTGAAGGTTGTTTGAGAAGGATGGCACAAATACTGTCACTGAGGAAGATAAGCCAGGCAGAAAGAGGAAAGAAAATTGATCCTTCAGCATTCTTGTCCACAAATGGGGAGAATAAAATGACTCATATGGTACATTCATTGTGAGGATTACAGGAGAAATTAATGCAAAGTTTTGACCATGGTGCCTAGCACGTAGTAAACCACTAACATATGCTCACTTCTTCCTCCCTCCCCTACCTCTTTTCTTCCTTCTCTCCCTCCTTCCTTTCTCCATAAAGTATTGAAGCCTGTGCCAAACTTGTTCTCCTGTTACTACTCCTATGTCATCGCTGTTGTTGTTCCTCTTCTCGTTCTTCTTCTTTCTCCTCTTCCTCCTTATTACAATAATAATAATAATAATAATAATAATAATAATAATAATAATTATTATTATTATTATTATTATTATTATTATTATTATTATTATTATTATTATTATTATTATTATTATTATTATTATTATTATTATTATTATTATTATTATTATTATTATTATTATTATTATTATTATTATTATTATTATTATTATTATTATTATTATTATTATTATTATTATTATTATTATTATTATTATTATTATTATTATTATTATTATTATTATTATTATTATTATTATTATTATTATTATTATTATTATTATTATTATTATTATTATTATTATTATTATTATTATTATTATTATTATAATAATAATAATAATAATTATTATTATTATTATTATTATTATTATTATTATTATTACCACTGGGAATTGGAGGACTACATAGGAGGTTATATCCTTTTAAAACACTTCAGGAGGGACAGTGTTGCTGTCAGATTAAAGGTGGATGACGCACAGGCAAAGGGATGTTGAGGCATGGTAAGGGACTCCCTGAGAACACACCATACACAAGTGCCTGCAATTTCAACTGCTGAAGCACATTTATAAACATCACTGGGACAAAAATAAAAGATTGTGAATAGACGGCTGCTTTTAAATGGGAAATTATTTAGTTGAACTAAGTATGATCTCAGTAGGGAACTAAACCTGGCACTTGAGGGAGTGTGAGATGAATACAAGCAGGAAAAAGAAAATGACTGATTGTCCTTCCACCCTCTGAAAGGGAGAAGCTATTAAACCTCCACATCGAACTGCAGAGACTCTCAGGAGGTCAAATTCCAACAAACATGGCAAGATGAGCTGGAAAGAGAGTGCGAGTGTGTGTCTCATGAACAGCATCTCAATGTCTTTTTAAGTAAAGAGCATCCCCAAAGGATAGAGGATGTGGCTTTTGAAAAGTGTCTTAAAATCACGAAGAGCACTGGCTGGAACATGGCTTTTAGGGTTGGTTACTTCTGGGTCTACCGAATTACGACGAGGCTCATTCTAGAAGATCAATGATATGGGCTTAAAGAGCGACGTGGCCCATGCCTTGAGGTGTTGATTCCCTACAAGGAAGACATGAGTGATCTGCAAAGCACACAGAGTATGTGTACTGAGGCTCCTTACCGTTTACTTTCCCCATTTCCATCCTTCTCACCAGCCCCTGTTTTCAATTCTGGGATCTCTTTGAGCCTAACTCCCCATCAAGTGACAGCATTGGATGTGACTAGACTAAGCCGATGAGACCATTTTCCATCCTCTTGTTCCCATTGATTGGTTCTCTTGTGGCCATGGAAACAAAGATGGCCATGTCCCAGTCTCATGGTCTCCAGACTCTTATTCAAAGACTGATGACACAAATGTGCCCTAAAAAGTATGATGTGTAGATATAAGACCATGAGGGATGTTTTCACAGCACAAAGCTGGCCCCCAAAGGAGAATCACTGTCAATAGCCCAATCCTAACAATGGCTGCCATGTGCTGGGCATTTGCTAGTTAGCAACCACTGTACTAAGTTCCCAACTTTCACTAACTCTTTTAATCATAAAATCCAATGTACTAGGTCCTATTACTCTCATTAGTTAACAGATGAGGTGAATGAATCTTAGAGAGGCACCCAAGATTTCACAGCTATGAATGGATAGTGGAGCTAGGATTTGTAGCCAGGCTAGAGCGGCTGACTTGGATTCTTCAACACTGTGTTATATTGATGGGTATATTCTCAAGTGACAAAGGACATGGATAAGAAGGAATTCATAACAAAATTCCTCTGCTCCTCTCCCAATACCAAAACTAAATCCAGTAACTGATGTCTAACTGGCAGAAGACAGAAGTGCTTACAAGATGAAAGTCCAACTCAGAGATGTAGCCGAATTCTTCCAAACTAAGGTCAGATGACATAACACAAGACAATGAGGGTCCTCATTGCTCCTGGGTACTGGTTGAGAGAGAAAAGATCTCATAAACACCCCCATCTTCTTATGAGAACTGTTGAAATGGATGACATCCATCTCTGAGGATCAGTCTTGTGTATTCAGAGGCAGAGACTAGAGCAGAGCCTCTTGTGTAATCTACAAAAACATCCAATCTTGGTCCAAAGGACTCTCTCCATTAGGCTTTTATTTTGGCTGGACTCTGTAAATTTTCCATGGCTAGCTCCCAACCCAGTGACCTATCTCTAGAGAAAAACATTGGCCAAGGCCTGAATGCAAAGTATTTCCCATCCAACCCAAGGTTTAAACTTTGAGCATTTGTGAGTAAAGTTTCTCTTTTTTTTAATTGATAATGTATTTTTTGTTTGTTTGTTAGACAAAAGCATAAATGAGCATGCCTGTTCTCTTATCCTAGTAAGCATTAGTCTTTGGAAAACACTTGGTCATTATGAAATTGTGGCATAATCCTATGACATGAACTCTTCTGCAAAGAACTCAGCAAACTCTTCGGTTCACTATAGAATCAGATGTTTTTGATGAAAGAAAATTCTGCTTTCAAATCTGGATGATTCTATAGAGAGGAAAGCCACTGGTGGAATTTGAATCATCTCTTCCAGACAACACCTTATTAAAAAATTCGTAACTGTCACAACGTCCTATAGTGCATATCACTAATGCATTCTGCCTGCAAATTACTAACACCACCATCTTCAATAAAGCAAAAGGTTTCTTTCTTCACCAGGGAGTTAGTAAATATTAAAATTCCCTCTTTGGCGTTCATTCTAACCAGGGCAATTATCTACGAGGACTATTCACAACGGACTCAATTTGACAATAATTATTCTTTGCAATTCCATTTGGTAGTTTCCATGGGCTCCTTGCCTCTGCAGATGTGAAAACTAATTTTGATCCTAAGAGTGCATGTTTTTAAATTCCCCCAGTCAGTCCAGTGCCTAGGAAGACAGCAAGAAAATTTCTAGGTCTTCATTTTGCATATGATGTTTGCCATGTATCTAGAGGGACATATTTCAGCCATATGACAGACACCGAGAAAAGCACAGGGAAATTTAGGTAGCCAAAGGGAGCAGGCACACTGGTCTGTTCTTCTCTGCTGCCTGTGAACCCTTCCATAACTGGCACCAACATATCCAGATAGGACACTCTTCTCTCCTTTCATCTTTCTCTGTGAATCTTCCATGAGTTTTTCCACCAATCCATTGGAACACCAGCAGGAGAGCTGGGTGTTCTTCACTGTGCTCTTTACATGGAAAAAGCCATTCCGATCCACTTTACCTCAATGATCCTGGGTTCCTGTAACCTAAATGGTGCTTTTAAACATGTATCTCTCAGAATCCATCATTTAACAGCTTGTTACAGCACTTGACATTACAGTGGGGGAGGAAAGAAGCACACATCATGTTTCAGACCCACTGTCCATCTTTTATGCCTGAAATTGTTATCAGTGAGCCACCAGTGAGCATTAAAGAGGGCATGCCTTATATATTTTTTTTTCTTTTTTTGCACACACAAAGCTTTCCAAGGGTGCAGTGCTACTTAACAAATGACAGAAATCTTCAGCAGTTCTGCCAGGTACTGGCAATGAATTGTTGTCTTTTATTAATAGTCTGAGACAATGAAGCAGAGATTTCCCTGTGCCCAGATTTGGAGATTCTCCAACCTTTAAACTTTATTGCTCAGCAGACTGTCCAACTGTGTTTGTGGGAGGGACTGAGACCATTAACACTCATTGGGTATGAAGTCTCCAGAGGAATACATAAGCTTTCATCCTACTGACTTCTCCATCATATGGAATCCAGTAGACTCCAATTTCTTAGCAAGCTAGCGAACAAACGTATGATAATAATGTGTTGTTGTTAGTGCATGCTGTCCCTCACCTGGTCCCCTCTGTGACCAAAAGCACATGTTTCTTAGTAGGGAGCTTAGCTAGGTCAGGGTCTCAGCATGGCATCAAGAGCAAGTGCAGAACTGCACAGGAAAACCGGGAGTTGGCTTCTCTGGCCTCTCATGTGACCTTCCACGAACAAAAGCAGTTCACATCTCAAAAGCACTTCATCTGGAGGTTACTGAAAAGCCAGCTTTCAGACATGCTTGCAGAATCCAATAGTGGTCCTTCTATGGTTGTTCAATGTCAGCCGCATGAGACAAAGGGGCTAATAAAAATAAATCTTTATAATGAGAAAGAGAGCATACCCATGTTTCCACCCTTTTTCTCTTTCTCTGTTGACTCTTACCAAAGAGCTCAAGCAATAGGAAGTTAGAGTCAGAAGCTTTCAGTAACTTTGAGCTTCCATAGGAAAGCCACAACCATCATCTGCACCTGTCACCATCATAGAAACAAGAACAATCCTTGTCCTCAGTCATTTGTGACTCAATTGCCTGAGGTTAGCCAACTTCACATCTGTCTTCGAGTAAGTATCCCATCATTTACAGAGCTCCTCCTTCATTATCAGAGATATAGTTTATTTTACCTTTCCTCAAATCTGTTTTTTCCTGAATTTTAAGTGTGTTGTTGGCCAGTCCCCAGAAAAGACTTTATTGAGTGAGGAAACTTTTATTGGAAGATCCTCTCTACATATAGGTCATGGGAAAGATAAAACAAAATCGTTATCACCTCTTTGAAATAAAATCAGTATTTTCTCAAGATCAGTGGTAGAGTTTTTAATTTCCTCCAAAAACATGGTGCCCTTCTGAATGGTGGTCTTAAGTACCTGTACCATTAAAATAAAATCTCACTAAATGGAAACTCTGTATTCATGTAGTACTGAGAAGAAATCAGGTCTCAGACTTGAGGCTTAGAGAATTAATATCGTTAATGATAATGGTAATAATAAGCATCTTTGGTCTTGTTATGCTTCTTGTTATTATTATTATAAATGACAAATGTCTCTCCAAGTTTAATCTGCAGCCTCAAGTATGGCCAATAATTCATCCTATGAATCCAGGGGTAGAGTGTTTTGAGACACAAGGAACTGCAAATGCCAAGGGTTATAATGTCCTTGGTATGTTTTAAGATGAGCAAGGGAGAGAGAAGGTCCCAAGCAGATTGAAAAAGAAGCAAAATGCTAGGAAATTTCAGTCAACATAAGTTTCTCCAGGTTCATCCATGTTGTTGTAAATGGGAGTATTTCATGTCTTTTTATGGCAGAGTAGTATTCCGTAGTGTATATATACCACAGTTTCCTTATCCAATCATCCATCGATGGACATTTAGATTGGTTCCATATCTTGGCTATTGTAAACAGAGCTGCAGTGAACATGGGAGTGTAGGTATCTCTTCGACATGATGATTTCCATTCTTCTGGATATATACCCAGAAGTGGGATTGCTGGATCATGTGGAAGATCTATCCGTAGTTGTTTGAGAAACCCCCATACTGTTTTCCATGGTGGTTGTACTAATTTACAATCCCACCAACAGTGCAAGAGTGTTCCCTTCTCTCCACACCCTCACCAGCATTTGTTAATTCACCGTCTTTTTGATTATAGCCAGTCTAACTGGAGTGAGGTGGTACCTCAATGTGGTTTTAATTTGCATTTCCCTGATGACTAGTGATGTTAAGCATTTTTTTCATGTATCTGTTGGCCATTTGTATGTCTTCCTTTGAAAAACGTCTATTCAGTGAGGGATAAATACTGCATGTGCTCATTCATATGTGGGAGCAAAGAGTGAAAGGAAGGAAGAAAAAAAAGACCACAGTATTGCAGTGGTCTTACAGAGGAAGGGAACATACCTAGGGCTACAAAGAGGGGAAGAGAGAAAGAGGGAGGTTGGGGGACAATTGAGCAGGGGCAAGGGGTACAAATTTAATTTCTGATAATGGGTATACCCCCAGTATGAATCTGGCCATTGCATCATGGGCACGAGGGGTGACAACTAGATTTGTATTTCATGATTATTCTTAAATAAAATAAAATAAAATAAAAATGCTAGGAAACGAGGTATTTGAGGTAAGCAGAAACCATGGAAACCAGATGTCATGGAACCATATCAACTGCAGTCAGTTTTTTCTTTCTTTCTAAGCACAATGGGACACCATTGGACAGTTTTAAGTAAGGAATTAACTGAATTGACTTATTTTGGGGTTTTTTAAAAAGTTTTTTATTGCAGTAAAAAACACGTAACATGAAATTTACTATCTTATCCATTTTTAACCACTTCAGTAATGTTAAGTATGTTCACATTGTTTTGCATCATACCTCCAGAACTTTTTTCATCTTGCAAATCTGAAACTCTATACCCAGGAAAACAAAACTCTCCATTTTCTCTCCTCTAAGTTCCTGGAAACCACCATTCTATTTTCTGTCTTTATGAATTTGACTACTTTAGACATCTCAGTAAGGCAGGACAATCTTCTTGTGACCCTTTTCTTTCACTTAGCATAATGTCCTCAAGGTTCATCCATGGTGTAGCATGTAACTGGATTTGTGTCCTCTTCAAGGCTGAATAGTATTCCATTGTATAGATAGACTACATTTTGTTTAGTTGTTCAATTTGGGTTGCTTCCAACTCTTTGTTATTGTAAATAGTGCTGCTAAGAAGATGAGTGTGAAGTTGATTTATGTTTTAAATAATTTTGGCTATTTTGTGAATAATGAATTGTAGGAAGGCAAAAGTGAATCTTGGAGACCCAGTTAGAAAGCTGTTTTAATAAGAGACGTAAGGAATAATGGCGAGATCAAAAAAAATGGTGGCTTGGACCAGGGTGTGACAGAGGAAACACAGAGAAGTGGAGACTCAAGATTCACCTTGGAGGGAGGGTCTGAATGACATGTTGACAGATGAATGGGGTGGGGTAAAGGGAAGGAAGCAATCAGGCATGAGACCTACCTGGCAATGAGCTCACTGTCTGGCATATAGTAATCCCTCAATAAAGATTACCTGCTTTTATTATCATTACCTGAATCCTAGTTGTCATTTGTTGTTATTTAGATCAGCAAATGCAACATGGGAGGTGAGTCTAGACTATGCTATAAGCCCATAGACAGCACAAGTTTATAAACAGTCTCCACTTGGCCCTGGCCCATCTATGTTAACACAGCTGAGATCTTGGTTCATTCCTCCAGCTTTCTTTCTCATTGCCTGTGATAATGAACTCCTCTCTTTGAGTTCCTCTAAACATGCCTTATTCATACTGGTACTGTCTTTACCCATGCAGTTTTCTGTACCTGCAATGCATTCCCTACAGCTATTTAGACCTAAAAAAGAATGAAATCATGCCATTCACGGTAACATGGATGAGCCTGGAAGACATTATGCTAAGTTGTACGTGTCAGGCACAGAAAGATAAATACTGCGTGTTCTCACTCATATGTGAGAGCTAGAAAAAAGTGAGCTCATAGAAATAGAGAGTAGAATGAGGTTACTAGAGGCTGGGAAGAGTGGGGATGTTGGGAGAGGGTAGTTAACGGATGCAGAATTATAGCTAGATAGTTAGAATAAGTTCTAGCATTCTATAGTAGTGCTAGGTGTCTATAATAAATAATAATTTATTGCATATTTTCAAATAGCTAGAAGAGGGGAGTTCAAATGTTCTAACCACAAAGAAATGATAAATGTCTGCAGTGATGGACATGCTAATTAGCCTGATTTGATCATCACAGTTGTGTACATGTATTGAAATATTGCTCTGTACCTGCATGTACAATCATCATGTGTCAATTAAAAATAAATTTAAAACAAAATCTGACTCTTCCAGTGCTCCCGCCACTTGCTGCAGGCTGCTTTCACACCACCCCCTCCCTACATTCTTTGTCCTCCCCCACGTGGTCCTCCCTTAGTCCCAGGACAGCTGTCTTATCTCTCAGACCTCAGGGCATTTGCGCATGCTGCCCTCCTCCTGTTGTCTGGAAAACTCTCCCCTTGTGCCACCACCCCATCCTGAGTTAACTCCTCATCTTCCCTTCCAGTCTCAGCTCAGTTTCACTTTCTCATAGGGCATGTCTTGACCGATTCAAGTTTAGGCTGGGTTTCTCTGTTAACTGCTTTCTTAGAACCAGGAGACTTTTTTTTAGCACACTTATCTCAGATGGTAATTACAGGTTTGTTGTTGTGATTATGTGATTTTTTTTCTTTCTATCTAACCTCTCTAACGTTGCTCAACTACATACACCTAAGTAACAGGTTCTCTGTTAGTTTTGTACATGAATTAACACTGGCACCAACACAGAGCTCCAACACTTAGTAGGACCTCAATACATTCTAAATAAATGAGTGAGTAATAATACATTTTAAATAAATGAATGAGTGAGTTACCAGAACTATCACCTCCAAGAAATGTGTGTGATTTCTCCTTCACTAGACTCTTGTTGAATTTTCAGTCTGTATCATAGAGTGCTGCACTTTTTCCTTTGAGTGTTTCATGTAACTCTGTTTTCTCTGTCCATTTAAATGGGTAGCTCTTGAGGACTGCGCCAACACTTTATCTATTTTGCATCTTCTCTCCTCCTTCCAAACATATGCCAATGCTCTACAATCTCTGCCTGGCTGCACAGAGAACATGCAGAGAAACAGAACATGTCTAAAAACTGCATCAAGGAATATCTCATATGTTTTTCTATTCCAACCTTATCTGGGATTTTAAAAGTTCATATTACTTCCAGATATAATGGGCACAATTTTCCCCACATACTATTTTCCTGTTTGTTAAATACAAGGTCCTTTCCCAAAGCCATTTTTACTAATCATGAATTTGTGTATTTTTAGATTCCTTTTATAAAAAAAGCTCAATTGGGTTATGAATGTTGGAGTGAGAATGAGTGTCTACAAGCTTTACATTTCTGCAATTGACTATGACATACTGAAAGTGACAACTATATAAAAGTGGTTGACAATCAACAGCCTAAAGGAATACTTCAAATCCATCCACGGAGCAAGAAACTGCATAACTAAGGCAGAATCCCCAAGTCTGGTGAAGACAAAAATGATTTGAGCGAACTTTGATTTTAAGTAGAAGTTCCAGTTCGACACACTTGATTCTGCTTTTGTAGAATAAAGTTTGCAAGTATGCAATTAAAGGCACGAACATGTGGCTTTTAAACATGGAAGTGGGAGAGCCCATACTTGAGACCTCTCATACTTGCCCATCTATCTAGCAGTCTGAGGTGTCAAATAAAACTCAGTATATTTGAAAAGCAGGTAGGCAGATCTCAGCCTTAGTTCTTCTTGTCTGTTACCTTGAGCCTTCTGCACTTTTAAGTGCTGTTTAGTTTCTCATTGATATGGTGCCATACAACATTTCTCCCTCTATCAGTACCCCCACAATCTGTGCATACATACGCCAATGGAAGCATAAACTGGTGCCAGCAGAATCAGAAAAGCAAACGCATTACATTCCAAATGATCTCTGAAATAAACTGACTGATGTTTAAGGGCAGGCGAATGTGAAGTTGAAGCTGGATACACTGGTGCCCTTGATCTAGAGAAAATATATTCCCAATGGGAGGGCTGTGAGGATGCTCAGAATGAGACATGCTTGCCAGAACACCCTTGGTGCTGGATCTATCAGAGAGAGGCTTGCAGAGCACACTGGAGATATGTGGGGCCTTATCTCAGGGGTGATCTGTGCCATTAGAGGCATTTGACCACCTTACCTCCAGGCTGCCATTCCACTGAAAAAGGGAAACAAAACAAAATAAAACAAAACCACAAAAAACAAAATTACTAGCCTCAGTGCTTAAACACTGAAACGATAGGAAGGGTACTTAGTTTAAGCAAAAGAATGCTGCTCTTATGAAGGGAGAGAATACAGGATAATTGGAGGAGGAAGATCAGGTTTAAGGAAAGTCCTCCTCATAAGGTATTATTCCCTTCAGTGTGTGGTTTGCCTCAAAGAGGGCTGGGGTAAGTTGCAAACAATGGCCACAAATTTATCCCATCCCCATGTGCCTGCATCTTTCCAGGGTGAGTTTGCTACTTCCTCTACCACGATCACTCTATCTTTGATTCTGGGATTGGTTGCGTGACTTGCTTTGGCCAACAGGATGCAAGCAGAGGCTGGAGAGTACCCATGAGTTAGGGATTGCCCTGTTGCTGCACTTGGAGCTCTGAGACTCAAGCTAAACTGCTGACCAGCCTAAGCTAGCCTGCCAAAAAGGCCACAAAGAGGCATCCCAGCAAATCACCAACCATGGGAGAAAAGCCATTCTGAACAATCCAACTTCAGAGGCATGAGTAAGCCCAGGTGAAACCAACATTAAAAAATGCCCTGCTGGGCCGGCCCAGTGGCCCACTGCTACAGTGCGCCGCTTGGGAAGCGCAGCAGCGCTCCCGCCGAGGGTTCGGATCCCACATACAGACCGGTTCCCACTCACTGGCTGAGCGAGGTGCGGGGGCAACGCCGAGGGTTGCGATCCCGTTGCCGGTCCCGGTCCGGTACGGGCGCGACACTGAGGGTTGCGATCCGTTGCCAGTCACGAAAAAGACAAAAAGGAAAAAATGCCCTGCTGAGCTCAGCCTGAATTGCTCACCCAGAGGAATGGGAGCTAGTAAGTGATTTTTGTTTTAAGACATGAAATGTTGGAACTGTTTGTTACACAGCAAATTCTAACCATTACAAGGGCAAGAGTGTTATGAATCTCTGGACTTCTGTAATTTCCTTGATCACATTTAGTCCAGAGAAGTGGAGAAGAGATAAATAAAGACTGTTCGTAGATAACTCTAGAGATTTGGGAGGCTATGCTTACAATTCACTTTTAATATTACTTTTCTTGCAAAAAGTGATGGATGCATATGGCCAAAATTATCAGTTCATGCAAAATGGCACACAACAAGTTGTTAGTCTCCTCCTCCCCCTAAACAATCATGGTTAACAGTGTCTTGTATGTCTTTTCAGAATATGTCCATGCATCCACATGTATAAATATTCATACACAAATATTATTATAGTACATACATTGCTCTGTACCTTTTTCCACTTATCAACATCTACATTAACAACTCAGCTGAGTTGGTATTTATCATCTTGCCATAATATCACATTTGAGCTTACCTCATCCTTTAAGTGGCTGCATAGTATTACTGAGTACAAGATGTAACATGGGGTTGCTATAAAACACATAATCCCAGTTAGTATTTGTATTCAATTCAGAACTAACAAGGACAGAATAAAATACCAAGAAAGAACAGTCTCTGGTCCATGCCTCAAAAGGAAGCTGATATAGGTGGTCCATTAGAGGCAGCTGTCACACTAGAGGAGGTGAGCACTATGCAGGGGTCAGGTGGTAGTGACAAAAGCCAAAAGAGGTGACAGAGTTAAAAATGAAAAAGTTCTACACACACAGTCTACACAGCACAGTGCATCCTCCCTCTTCCCTTCTTGACTTTTCTCATAATAGTTAATGATTACTAATCATCTCCTACATGTTAAGTACTATGCTAAGGTCTAGATGCAGAATCTCATGGAATCCTTGAAATAGTCTTCTGAGATGTGTTCTATTACCATCCTATTTTACGGATGAGCAAACTGATACTGAAGGATATCAAATAATGTGCCCAAGGTCCTCAGTGGTGAAGTCAAGACCTGAGTTCCTAATATACCACTGGTTGGGGGAGTCTCTTCTTAGGCTTTTCCTAGGGAACGTCACAGGGCTGTGGTTATGGACTTTGAAGAATGTATGGCAGGTGGTCCATGGTTTCTGATGTAAACCTTCTCTGAGTCTATAACTGTTACTGCTGATATGCTTCCCTACAGATGGATCTACATAGCTTCCTATGAATTAGAAACATCTAATAGAATCTCATGATATCTCTATATCTTCTCATGACCTTAAGCCAATGCCTGAAACACTACTAAAGTCATTTTTAAGCTCCATTTAGATAATGTCCTGTCAAGGAAAGAACATCCCATCCCATTCCCAGGAAACTAGGAAACCAGGTGTTTACCCCCATGAGCTCCCAAGCAGGCATTCAAAGTCAAGAACCCACCTTCCCTCAGCTAGAATGTAAACCTTACAAGAGCAGGAATCTTATCTATCATGTTCACCACTATCTCCTTGGCACTTGCAAGGATCTCTGTCAAGCACTTAGTGAATCAAGGAATGCGTGAATCCAGAATAGAAGACAAGTCCTAAGATGGATGTGAAAATCATGAAGAATTATATCAGTGTTAACAAACAGCCTCAAGAAAGAATCGCCCACATTAGCAGCTTAGAAAAGAATATGAAAAAGAGGTACCTGACACCCAGTAAATTGTAAAATGAATGAATGCAGGGCTTAGAGTAAGATCAGAGACTTTAATAAAAAGAGCTCTTGTCTTTAAGAACATTTAACCAGTATGACAAAGAGACACATCAGGAAGGCTTGTGAACTACACCAAGCAGGAGTCAGGTCGATGGTCAGACCAAAGACCAGAGGGTGAAGGCCACTACTGGACTGCCCTTAGCAGTGAGCCCAGCAGGCTGGCCTGCACTCCATCCTGCCAGAGCATTTCTAGGAGAAAGGGGCTGTACTGGGAAGGGCAGGAAAAAAGACAGGGATGTGGTTGGACCAGAAACACCAACCCGAAATTTAACAAGGTATGGAGGAGGCCTCTGAGCGAATAAAATCATTCCTCAAGGGCTGAGATAAAAAAAGGAATGATTTTAATGGATGAAGGCAGCTTTAAAACATTGTGATGTATCTTCTGCACACATATCACAGTTGGTTTATACTCTTTGGGAGGAAGAAAATTATAACATCTTGACTGTGACATTATCAAGTGTGAATGTCAATGTTGAGTTTCCCAAGATTCTGCTTGACTTCAGTGTCTCTCCTGCTGCTCCTACAGATCCTGCACTTAGATTCCTTGCACTTCAATCGCCTCTTACTTTGGTTCTTTTCTGTGGCCGGATGTTAGTTTCCTTGAGGGAAGGAACTCTTTCACATTTATAAGATTGTGGAACATGTGTGATAGGCACTTAATCATATTTCTGAGGAGACTGACCTGTTAAGACATTCTCACCCTTGTCTAAGTACTGGGTATTAGAGATGAAATTTGGACTCACTGTGCTATTGGTGACTTGACAATATTATATATAAATATTCATTGAATACCCTATAGTGAAAGAGTCTCTGAGTGTGTGTGTGTGTGCCTGTGCAGCAGAGTAGAATGTACGTACGTATGCTGATGCATGGTGTGCTGAAAGCAGAGGATGATCTTCTTATTGGAGGTCATTAAATTCCTAGGTGTTTTGCCAATTAGGAAAAGAATAGAAGATCCAGTCTTTACAATCTCAGCATAGTGATTAGGTATTTAAGAAGAGTTGGCATGGCTCAACAGGTTTTAAGAAAATGTGCCAGAACTGAGACTTTCAAGAATGGCTCCATGGCCTTGCTTTTTAAGCAAGGGGAAAAGATGACATCATCCACAAACAGTTCACAAAAGAAGAAATGAAACATCGTTGCTAATTGCATAATAACAACGGTTCTAGAACAGGGATCCTAAGAAATGCTGAAATCCCTCCAAGAAACAGCAGGTGAACATCAGAGAAAGCAGAACTTGTCCCCTGTACTCAACCTGCCCGCATCCTTTTACCCGACTCCTTTGTAATCTAAGCAGGTGACAACTTCATTCAGCTGTTAGCAACAAGAGGAGGTATCGATTCCCCACGAATGCCCTAATGACTGGAGACTGGGACACAAACCATAAATGGAGACTTTGTGATTCCAAGTGAAATTATAGTTTGCCCTACGAGATTGCACAATAAATCAGGGAAAAAACCAGCCAACATAGGACTCTGGGGTCACTGAAGTGATGTTGACACATTACAATAATGAGAACTTGAAATACCTCATGCCCTATTGATTTTTAAGCTGAATCATTCCCACTGCAGAAGATTACAAGACTCTCTTGGAATCATGGCTCACACGGGAGATGCTGATGAAAAATACACCCAATCCAATCAAAATGAAAAGCTTTACTTGTACTTATTACAAATCTAATACCATTGTCCCTAGGCTGCGTGATAGGCACTTAACCTACAATGGGAGAAAAAACACACCACAGTGTTTTTCTTTTAATTAAAATTTTTTGTACGTTTTTTACACATGGCTCTTTGCTGTGCCTATATGGTTACAAGTACCCCCAAAGAAAAGGGGCCTAATGGCTCGATTAGTGCATAAAAGGCAATTTCTTTATGCTTTTCTAATTCCAGGGTAGCTTTCAAGTTCCTTGCATCACCATATCATTTTGAAGAATGGAAAATCATGTCCTAACAACCAACTTATTTCCTAGTCAATAGGGGAAGATGTGTTCCACCAGCATCCAGCATCTACAGTAAACAAAGAATGCCTTCCTGATCATTCCTTTTTCCCTGAATAGTACTCCATGGAGCCAAATGAAGACTGTTGTGAGAAGCCAACTAGTGACATAAGTTAATTACTAACCTGTCAGACAACCACAGAATGGTAATAACTTATTTTCACTCTTGCATTAACCATGAGTCGCTTTTTGCCAGTGGGGTGTGTTGGGGGAGAAAGCTCAGGGACATTGCCACTTGCGGTACATGCTATATAAGGTTGTGTCAATATTTTAGTTGGGGCATCAGTTATAAACTGTACCACTGCTTTTACCATGCATACTGTTCTGGCTATAATTCAGAAAAGAATTACCTGTCCATCTTGGGTTTAGGAGGGAGGGAACTAGCAGGCAGGAATAACACTTCCTTTCTTCGATAGAACTCTGAAAACATTATCCAATTATTACGAATATAATTACTATTTAGACTTACCAGGATTTAAAACATCATAAATATTCTGGCACAATCCAATATGATCACAAATTCTTTGAAAACATGTACTGAGGTCCTAATATGGGCAGGCATCTTACTGGACACTAATTACATACTGTTCACCTGTTCTATGTCTTCATGAAGTTTATAGCCTATAGCTTATCATCACAATTTAATTGTTGAGATGAACACCTGCAGACAAAATCTATGGGTCTAAAAGGGCCTGATTATAGAACAGATCCTCACATCCTTCTGAGGAGGTTGACTGAAATAAATGTATTCAGAAGCTAACTGGACTTTCTTTTCTCTCAGATATCCTGATTACTTCCCTCTATTAACTTGACCCAATGACGTGTTGCCCTTTTGCCAATATATATTTCTCCTTATAAATCTGCCTAAATTCTACTATTTCATTAATTTCATCAACCTCAGAATAGCTAGCTGGATTTGTCATGTTTTGACATGGGTATAGGCCATTCTTATATATGTTGTTAATCGTTTATTAAACTGATTGAAAGGAAGGGATTGATTTTAGGCACTTTATTATACTTATTAGTAGAAAATAGTTCACAAATTGGTATGAAGGAGGGCTCTGGGAGTTTCTCCATATGATTTTGCTTTAAAGAGCTGCTCTTCTAATCTTCTAAACAACTTCTCTCTACAAGCCTCTCTCTGGAGTTTCAGAAGTCACTGACTGTTAACTTTATTTACAGACTGAAAAAGTAGCCAGGAACTGAAGAATTTTTAAAGAAAGTTTGTAGAAGACCCCAAGCTCTACACTGCATTTCAACAATCTGACTAATCTTGGACTCACATGTCTCAGCTAATACCCCAACAAGAAGACCTAGTCTGGAAGACATTTAATAAACAACTCTTCTCTTTCCAGCCTCAGTTATAAAATATGGTAGTTAAGCATCCTGGTTGTGGATTTAGTCTGCCCATTGCCAAATCCCAGGTCCGCTCAATATCAGCTGTGTGATCTTGGGTTAATTACCTTCTCTAAAACTGCACCTTCATCTGTAAAATTAAAGCAATGACTGTCCCTGCCGCATGAGATGTGTGTGAGGCTTAAATGAGCCAATCAATAAACAGTGTCCCTCGGTGCTTGTCAGATACTATACTCCGTGTATTTTAGCTGTTATGGGTTCCCTCAAGAGCACCAGTGCCTTCACTTGGAGGAACTCTCTTTGATTTCCGAGCCCAGTTCAGTGAGTGACTATGTGATACAGTAACAGTTTTAGATAACTGTGCCTAGAGTGATATGTTTAAGCAGGCAACCAAGATTGATTCCCCCCCTGATTGTTTCTGTATTAGCAAGACTACAACACGGCCATTAAAAGTAAGGCACTGAGAAACAGTTCTAGCTGTTTAGAAACACAATCTATTCCAGCAACATGCATGCCTGGCAAAAAACAGGCTCCCAATTCACTTGTTCAAATGCGACAATAGACAAAAGTCAACTAAAGAATGTGAATGAAAACAGATCAAATAAAGTTCCAAATATTAGCTAATATCACTATTTCCTTTCAAAGGGGTATCTGCCACCACTGACAATGACAATCTAGTCTGAATTCATAGGATAGAAATTTTAAAAAGGCCTGTGTCATTTTAAAATACCAGTGCTGTAAGCCAAGCTTTCCAACTCCCCTGGCCGTTTTCTGCAAGACACCCTAGAGTAGCACGTATCTTTCCTGTTAACATTTCATGGAATCTTTCCATAAACATACGCTAATTCTGATCTTCCACATTTTGTCCTGTCACTGCAACAGATGGCTTTACACTGACGCACATGAAAATATTAAATACTTTATAAGCCTGTTGGAAATATGAAATGCTTTTGGTAGAACAAAAAGCTCAGTGATTAATGTAAAGCATCCACACAAGATTCTGTTAGAAACGGGTACCTTGATGTTGGGTTGGTGAGGAGAAGCAGTCAGCCACCAATCCCACATCTTCACTGAAGCTAGGACCAAGGGTGAGGGACTCAGTTTGCCATAGGATGAATTTGGGCCATGCCAAAAGGCAGAACATAGTGCTATCGAGAGCTGTTAAATATTACAGCGTGTAACCAAAGGAGGATTGTGAAATCCACTTCTTGGAGATGCAAAATCCAGAAGAAGTATCCATCTGTCAGAGATGGCCAAATACAGCAAGTTAAAGGCAGAGCAGTGAGCTAAGAGACAGGGACATCAGCTAGCTGATTGTTCTATATCCAATTCCACTTATGTTATTTCAGAGCCATACTAATAAATGTCTACTAAACCAAAATGAATGGTCATCTCAGCCAACTCAGAAGTTGTAACCAAAAGATCTGTGAAAAAGGTAGCATCCAAAAGTAGTTGAAAGGGAGGGTTCTCCAGCCACGCTGACCAGCTCTAAGTGCCACTGATTGTATAATCTTAGGCAAGTTACTTAAGCACTTTGTGCCTGATTCTGAGGCCATAGTAGAACCTACTTGATAAGGCTGTTGTGAGGACAGATGAGTTAGCATACGTAACAAGCTTAGAATACACATTGGCATATGGTGGATGCTACATTGATGCTGGCTATTTTCTATATTTAGTACTAAGCTTATGTAGAAATAAACATTAAGTTGTGAGTAAGATTTTTTTCCCTTGTATTGGTTTGTGTGCAACTGGCATTGACTTCCAGTGGGCACAACACATTGATGTTTTCCATAATGTGCATAAATTGAAGATCGCCAAAGCTCACTTCTGGGCATTTATCCCAGAGAAGTGAAACTCATGGTCATGCAAATCCATACACAAATGTTCATAGCAGCTTTACTTGTGATAGCCAAAACCAGCCCAGATGGCCTTCAACAGGTGAATGGTTAAACTGCGGCATATACATACCATGGAATATTACTGAGCAATAAAAATGAACACGATTGATAATATGCAAGAACTTAGATAAAACTTCAGAGAATTATGATACACAAATAAGTCACTCTCAAACCATTTAACCTTGTGTGATTCCACTCATATAACATTTTTGCAATGACAAAATTTTAGAAATAAAGGACAGCAGATAAGGGTGTCAGAGTGGGTGGTCATGAGAGGGAGGTACATATAGTTATAAAAGGGTTCCTGTGATAGAACTGTTAAGAATCTTATCTGTGGTGGTGGAAACATGAACCACCACATGTGATAATGTTGTATAGAACTAAATACACACACACACACACACAAACACAACTGTAGAGGAATTCAAATAAGATTGTAGAAATGGATTGTAGTAACTGGTTTGTATGCAACTGGCATATGATGTGATACTATCATTTTGCAAAATACTACCTTTAGGGAAAATAGTACTATTGGAAGAAAATGTATAAGAGATTTCTCTGCACTATTTCTTACAACTGAGTGTGCTACAATTATGTCTATAAACATCTAGATTAAAAACATTGCCAAAGCATAAATGAAAGTGAAGAATGGAAGTTTTCAATACAACCAACCACTCTGCTCCCTGGATTTTCTGACATTAAGGAAAACACCTCATTAAGAACAACCCTGAATCTACTGTACACACAGGACAGTACAAAAATTATGATTTCTTCTATTTAACATTACACAAGTTATACTGATTATTTCTAGCTTTTGTATATTCAGTGGGTATGTTTAAAGGAATTGAGATCTGCCAAGTGAAGTTCACAGGTTTCTGAAGCAATCTGAACATTGCCTGCCTTTCTCTGAAGTGTTTTATTATTCTGAGTGGGGCCAGCTGAATCTCCCAAGGTATGAAGTTCAGTTTGAGATAAAAATATTTTATCTGCCCTTACAGCAAATTGAAAGGCTATATAAAGGGTTTTGTTATTGCAGTGTTTTCATAAATATATAGTAAACATCTTTCACAGTGGGAAATTCAGCACAAAATACAATTTTCATACATGGCCATTCATGCAGCTTGCACAGGAAGATGAAATGACCCAGAGATGAATAAAAAAATAATAGTATACAACTTTTAGCAGCCTACAGTCCCTGACAGACACACGCAGCTGGGAGGATAAAGATCATGATTTTGCAGTGCTTCCAATGAATGACAAGTGTCTGTGGCAGCATCGAGGGAATTTTGTTTTCCTCTGTGGCCACACCATTACAGTTAACACTTAGATTTATCATTTTTAGAAATTGCCAACACCCAACAATAGCAATCCAGATAGCATTCCTACCCCAAACCTTAACCACAACATAATAAACATAATTTTTGAATTAAGTAATCTTTACCTCCTTTTAAGTCTCTCTTAAGTACATTTTCAAAGCAATTTGGGTTGTCTACATCTAACATAGAATATCTGTGCTGGTATATCAAATGATTTATGTCAGCTTGCACTGATCATAGTTTGTTTGTAAAATGGAAGCTCTTTTTTAAAAACAAAGTTGTTGCTGTGTTTTTTTATTATCAAAGCAGTGCATGTTTGTTGAAAATAAAAAGAAATTGGGCTGGCCAGTTAGCTCAGCTGGTTACAGTGCAGCCTTATAACACCAAGGTCACAGGTTTGGATCCCTGTATCAGCCAACTGCCAAACGAGTAAATTAAAAAAAGGAAAGAAAGAAAGGAAGGTATAATCTTTGAAGCAAAAGTCCCATTTATCCCCTGCTCCTCTCCTATTCACATACAGTTACCACAAAAATAACCACGTTCACAGTCCCCTAGGTACGTTTTGCAATTTTGCCATCTCCATAAAACATTTTCTTGTGTATGTTTGTTTTCTAACAAAGTTTTTTCTGGCAAATTTCTGAAGTTTGGGCTCTTCTTCACCTACAACATCTTATACATCGTTTTAAGTCCAGGCAAATAGCTTTATTTCTTTAATGCTTTTTAGCATCCAGTCCCCTCTTGTTAAGCACTTAGTTGCTCCAGTTTTTCTGCCCACCATATACTATGCTGCAGTAAACCAACTTGCATCTTTGCAAACTTGAGCAATCACATAAATCCTAGAGGTAGAAACACTGAGTCAAAAGGTATATACTTTTTTTTAAATAAAAATTTCCAAATTGTTCTCTACAAAAGAAGATACCATTCTACACTCTCTCCCACAGTGTATGAAATGCCTTCATTAAATATATTGTTTACCGATATGATATATGAAATTTCATATATACAAATAAAAGTTTTACATACAAACACATAGACATATATATGTATATATGAACATTTTGCATATATTTGCTGGTTATCTGTACTTATTTTTCTGAAAACTATATTAAAGTTCTCTGTCAATTTTCCTTCTGTGTTATTAGTTCATCTATATGTCTAGCTATCTGTCCATTCATCCATTTGTCTATCCATCCATCTACTCATCCACCCATGAATCCATTCATCTGCATATTCCGCCAAGATTATGAGAAGATTAATCCTATTAAGAGGGACTTCCCAGGACTAAACAAATCTCCTAATCCATGTCAGATTCATTTTTCACTAATGTTAGAATAATGATTCCTTTGGCTTTGAGTCAAAAAATAAGGGTGGAAACGGGGCCGGCCCAGTGGCGCACTGCTACAGTGCGCCGCTTGGGAGTGCGGTGGCACTCCCGCCGAGGGTTCGGATCCCACATACAGACCGGCCGCTCACTGGCTGAGCGAGGTGCGGGCGCAACACCAAGGGTTGCGATCCGTTGCCGGACACGAAAAAAGACAAAAAGGAAAAAAATAAAAAATAAAAAATAAGGGTGGAAATAGGCTTTGAAGAAATACAGTTTCAAATAGGATTACCAACCCTTCCACTCACTAGCTGTTAGTAACCCTGGAAAAATCATCTCAGTTTCAGTCTTCCCTCATGATAAATGGGTATAATAAGAGCACCTGCCTCATAGGGCTGCTGGAAGTATTCAGTTTAATATTGTATACCTGGAAGTTAGCACAATGTATGTATAGATCATTGCAAACATTCAATAAACAGTATCAGTAAGAAAGATAACAATGTATAATTTTATATATTGAGCAATTAGCTAGTGCATTACAACAGAATCTGCTTTCTTTTTCTATCAGCAGCACAATTTGAAGCCTGAATCACTTCTAACTTTGATGTAACTTCTATATTTTTAGCTCCCTGGGAAAATTTTGCAATAAGGGATCAGCAGAAATCCATTTTTCTCTTGTTGGGTACACTTTTTATGGCACACAAAGATCAACACTAGTAGTTTTTATTTCTAAAAGAAGATTCACATTAAGATGTGGAAATTTGTTAGAAACCTGTTCTGCTGGATATGGAATTAAACAGCTATTTAAAATTCAATTTCCCATCCTTTCTTTACTTTGGTCAATTAAACTACACACACACACACACACACACACACACACACATTAAAATTTTAAGTTATTTATATATATTATTTTATATATTTTTATAATTTTATATAATTTATTTATATATGTAATTTTATATATAATTTAAATTATATATATACTTTTATATATAAATTATATATATATATATGTTTTGTTTTTTTTTTGAGTTGTAGTATTGCATACTAATAACATCTACAGAACCATATTGGGAAGTTTTTAACTGTATGTGTTTATTCTCATTTATTTTACCATTGAACAACAAAATCTGGTTTCATTTTAAACCATTTCCTGAACCAATACTTAGAAGGAATAGTTATTCCACAAAAGCCAATTCAATGAACTGTATTTAAAAAAGGGACTTTGATAATAACGGATCCAACATCAGTCTTTTGACAGTTCTGAAACGGGATTTGCTCTTTGCTTTCTTTGTTCAAATTCGAGTTTATTGGGCCTGAAATACAAAGAAATACAGTAATGGTTTGCATTTCCAGCCCAATTCCTGGGCTATCCCTGGGATGGGAAGGGTAGCTCAAGGGCCCTTTTCATTGCTTTATCACTCTCTGTGGTCTGACCCAAGCTGTTCAGTAGGTGAGCCTTTCCCTCTCATTTAAAAATAATAATAATAATAACAATAATCTGTGGTTTGCCAAAAGTAAAATGCAGTCCATACTTGGAAGTTGTGGTTATGCATCTTTGAGCTCTTTGTGGGGCAGGTACCTATGCACCCACACTCAAGTAAGGTACGGGGTTTCTTTGGAGGCCTGAGAAAACAGCTGGCATGAAACCAACATCTGCCAGCTATGTAGTTCCCACTGCCAATAGCTTGTATTCAAGAAGTGAGATGAGTTCTTTTAAAGTACAAATCTGTACCTACCCTCCATTCAAAAAAAAAAAAAAATCAAATACAAATTCTTCCATCCATTCATTCATTCAACTGAAATGTACTGAGGTTCCCTATTTTCTCAATCTTAGTTTTCTAGATACTCCATGTATATGGATGTAATTGCATACTTGCAATATCTTCTCTTTTTTTCCTCTAAAGCAGAATAAAATGTGTCAAATTGTGATCATCTCATTTTGTACGCAACTACTTATAGTCAACTCTATACCCCACAAATATGTGTAATCAATTATGTTTCACTAAAAATAAATGTGCTGCGTTGGCACTTCTATTTAGAAATCTACCTAAATTGTTTTTCTTTTCATAGCATTTGTGGCATGCTAATAGTTCAAATGAGAATGAGATAGGTATGGTCATTCCCATGCCCTAAATGACAAATGATAAACAGACCAGCATTAGGAAGAACGAGTTGGGATTCAATATATCCATATCCACCATAACCCACCTGGCATGGACTGCACTGGGCTTCCTTAACAATTTTAAGCGCACCAAGAAACCAAAGAGCTAAATTTTTTAAAGACCTCTTAGGAGATCCAGTTCAAGAATTTCTCTTTATTTTTTCGACACCATAACCAAGTAGGGAATAAAACAGAGATTGTCTATCCTATAAATTGCACCATACTGAACATTAGTGTTTTCCTTTGGTGGCTTTTATTGTTGAAGGTGGTTGTGGCAGAGATAACACATAAATTCTCCTGACTCCGGTGAAGAGCACAATCAGAAGTATTTCAATAGTGAAAAATAAAGCTGTGGGCATTACCATTTATGCTGTTTCAGAAATGATGAAGTTATTTTTCTTAATCAACCACCCCAAAATGAAACTAAAAATGTCTTTTGTTTCAAAGTTCAAGTGAAGATGATGCTTCTGCACATTTAGGAACTCAGATTATTAAAGAGTATGACAAAGTGGCTAGAAACACAGACGTTAAAGTTTAAATCCACGCTCTGCCACTTAAAAGTTGTGTGACCTTGGACAAATCACTCAACTTCTCTGGGCCTCAGTTCTCTCCCTGTAAAAAGTAGATAAATAACAATACTGATCTCTTAGGCATATCTTAACGATTAAATTAATTAAAATTTTAAAGCATTTACAACAGTGCTTGGGAAATTTGATACATTATTTAGTGCTTATTTAAACAAAAAAGCAAATAAACCTAGGTGCCGAACCTTAAAGATAACAAGAAAATAATGTCATTTGAATACTGAGGGGGAAGAAGGGTCATATGGGAAGATTGTTACAATTGCTGTTGCATGATTTATTTGGTAATGTTACATTTCTCTACTATTGACATCAGAACCATGTAAAGAAATTTCATTTCCCAGCACTTGCTGGACAAAACATTGAATAAATTGGAGAAACTATAGGCAGTTAAATCACAATGACCCATGTCACATGTACAAGTAAAAAGTCCAAAGTTACCAACTGTAACAATTTTAATGTCAAACTGTAAGGAAATACGAATCTTCTGATTTTGCATCATTATCCTAAGCACAGTATCTAATCAGAGATTTTAAAAGTTTGATAACTGAAATCAACGTACCTATCCACTGTCCTGAAAAATCAGATCGTAAACATGTATTAGTCATACTATCACTGATACCACGTAGGGTAGGATTGCTCAATTTCAGCCCTATTTGGCACTATGGTTTAGGTAATTTTTATTGTTTGGGGATGTCCTGTGCTTTGTAGGATATCTAGCAGCATCCCCAGTCCCTACCCACTAGACACCAGTAGCAGCCCCTGCTCAATTATGACAACCAAAACTGTCTCCAAAATGTTGCCAAATGTTACCTTGGGTTGGGGCAGAAAACTGGTCCTGGTTGAAACCAGTGGCATACGGGAATCTGTTAAATACACATTTTGTGTATCTTTCTAAATTCAGATTAATAAATTTCAGTGGTATCTTGGTATATTGAAGTCTACTCAGTTTTTCTAATTACAAAAAGTCTTGAAGATTGTTTCCCCATCTTTAATTTATGCATAACAATACCTACCTTGCAGAGTACGGTAAGGACCAGAGAAAATACATTGAAGCTCCCACTCCAATGCTTGGTGCACAGAAGTAGTCAGTAAGTGCCCAGGTAGAAATTGTCATTGTACTGTTATTACTGTTACTGTTGACAGTCTATCGCATCCTCATCCTCATCCCCCTTATTATTATAGTAAAAATGGAAGGTTTCTATTTACACATTCAGCTAAGCTACCATAGATACAACTGGTACTTCCATCTCCTTAGCAGACAAGCAGCTGATTTCCCTACAAGTAGAGATTTCAACTAAACAACGAGAAATGCAACAGTAAGGTAGCAAATGCAGATGCAGAATTATCAGAAAGAGAAAAGCAAGGGCTGGCAGAGGCTTCCCTAATACACAGTCCTTAAGGGGTCCTCTTTGCAAAGCAAACACTGGGCAAACTGAGCACCTTGATTTGTGTGGTTGTTGTTGTTTTTCTGTATTGGATTGGAAGTGTGGGGTAAACAGTGCTGGGAGAGGAGTTCCCTGATTGTAAATGTGTATGTACCCTTTTTGTGTGATCAAGGCAATTTAAATCAGGTTAATTTAAGCAACTAACCAAAAACTGCAGGTTATTCAATGCCGATGGTATTGACTACTAACTGCTGTAAATGTATAAAGGCCCATTTTAAAGAACAGTGAGCTTTGGCTAATTAGATAAGCATGAATCCAGAA
Organism: Galeopterus variegatus; assembly: GCF_000696425.1. Classification (NCBI taxonomy): domain Eukaryota; kingdom Metazoa; phylum Chordata; class Mammalia; order Dermoptera; family Cynocephalidae; genus Galeopterus; species Galeopterus variegatus. The sequence continues at coordinate 697,286 of NW_007726118.1, read as the reverse complement.
TTCTACACTTTACTTTTGTAGAAATAGAGAAAAAGTAATAAACATGCCCACCGTTGCATAAGAAAAAGAAATCACTTGGAAGATGGATACACTATTTCTGCTGTAATGATACCATTTCTCGAAGTCTTCTCTGACCTTCATGACATTGGAACTAGCTAAAAGATCATTCAGCATGGAAAAATGCTAGAGAACTAACCACTGCTCTTCTTCCTTTTCCTATAAACTCAACTGAAATAATTTCATGTTAACTTGCAAATACAAAATTGTGTTAAGAACATCCTATTGATCCTATTTATATTTGCGACATCAAAGTATTCAGACATCACAAGCCGATGTGAAAAGACGGCCTTCCAATACCCTATAGGTTATGCAAGCACCTAACCAAAGAGAACACTTTGAAATTTTTATGGAGCAGGAAAAATTGGAAGCATATTAATCTAGGCAGTGAAATTGGGCTTATTGTCATTTTTAATTGCTTGAATTCATAACCTAGTTTTCCTGAATCAAAAACGAGTTGCTATAGCTGACACAAGCTATTTTGGCCTTTTGGGCATACACCGAAACTCCACAACTTTTCATATAAACTTTATTTATATTAATAAAAAAACACCTCTGAAAACTGGCACATTGTAGTTATTGAATAATTTAATACACAATGGTTTCCAAGCCAAGCGCTGCATGTGTAATGCTAACTTCTAAAGAGTTATTTAATTCTCTTTTGACCACGCAAGCACGGAGATGCAGCAGGAATACCAGCTCCTCAGGATTGTTATTCTGGTTATATATGATTTAATTCAAATCAGTTAAAGTACATAATTATAAAAGTCTTCATTATCTTATTTGTTTTGTTTAGTATTGCTCATAATACGAACCAAATGCTCAACCGTGCATAAAATTTTAAAAACCCAAAATGACAAAAGTATACACCCATAAATGGCACAAAGATTCAATGCATTATCACACTCTGAAGTTTTCAGATCTACAACAAAATAAAGTCTAAAGCAAAAAATACTTCAAGGGCCCATGTTTTTTCTTCCCTATTTATTTTTATGTTTGTCGGAAAATCAACACAATATGGAGATTAAAGTCTCATAGAAGGGACTTTAGTTTTAATCCCATCAGAATTACTTTCAGAGAACTTACTCCAACCCCCTCTGTGATAATTTTGAGACTAATGCACATGAAACTTAAGAAATAAAAGCTAAAAATTGAGCACAAATAAAAGTTGAGTTAATAATAAAGATTTATCATTATTTCATATTTCATATTGCAACTTTGCTTAAAACCTAATATAACAATTATAAGTTTAGACAGAAAACAAGACCAAATTTAACTTTCATTCCTTGTAATATTTACTTTGGTTGAGACTGATCCAGTCAAGCAAGTTCTTTATAATCAAACTGAAGACAGTTAGGAATATGTACTTTGACACTGGAAATATGATGATATGTGTTACAGTTATATATTGTTATAAAATATGAACATTTATTTTCAAAATCTTGCAACTATAATTTAGAGGAAGGCAATTATTCCCAAAAAAAAAAAAACCTTTACCTGATATCCACTTCAACTTTTGTATCATATTCCTTGTAGAGAGAGGAAAACAGAGGAAAAATGATTAGAGGGTCCTCTTTAAGAGCAAAGAGAGACACAATCAAATAGAAAAAGAAATAAACAATTTTTGTTATACTTCAGTGAGCTGACCCATAAGTCAATGCTGATGTTTATTTCAACCTTGTCCAAGTAAATACAGATGAAAACAAATCCATACTCTAAAATTAAGACAGGTGATAGGGAAAATCTTGGGAGACAAGAATAAAACAGACAAACATAAAAATATGCTTAGTCCAATAAAGCTATTAGAGGCAAAGAGAACTTTTGTATATATCCATCACTTGGTGATAACAGAGAAAAGATTAAGCTCTTTTCACATAGTAAAGGCATTTTCCAAGAATCGATTTGCTTGGTTAAAATGAAAGGACAAGAAAAGTTTGAATATTCACTTTTTATAAGACCAGTGTGGAGTGAGATTGCCTGATACTAATTAATTCTTGTACGTAAGCAGAGAATTCCAAAGCGGGAAAAAAAATCGGGTTCTGATTATCCTTCATGGTGCAAAGCATTTGTTAAAACAAAATGTAGCAGAGGTACCTGAAAAGATTTCTGTGGTCCAGGTACAGAGATAAAGACAGAAATATGGAAAGAAATACAGACAGATGAAAAGGACGAGGAGAGGGCAAGAGAAGCAGGGTGAGGAAGAGAAGAACCCCTCCAATAGCCCCCCAAACTCTTCAGTGCGGCAAATTTCTTTTCGTAGTCTCTGAGCATTCTAACACAGGCAAGGCATGGGCATGTGTGGGGAGTGTGGGCAGATAGAGAAAATCCTGCTTCTTATATGAAAATCATGAATGCTGCCTGCATTCTTGAGTGGTAAACAGCTGTTGCTGATTGACTTTACTTACTGGATGCACAACCCTCTTCAAACTTAATCACAGCAAACCGCAAAGGCAAGTTACCTCATTCTACACATTTCTACACACCCCCTTTGGATTTCTGAGCATACGTTTTGATCAAAATCAGGGAACACACTTGAGAAAGATTTTATAGTGTGACCCCAACAGTTTACTGCCCAAAGAAATAAATTACACAATCATTGCTGACTGCCTTGAATATAATCCACATTCATTTCTGTGTGACCAAAATTAAAACCATGTAAACACGGTGTAAATTATGAGATATCCAAAGATACTCGAAGAGTGACTCTTTTAGCAAATAATTTAATAACATTTTACTAAGATGACATTGCCTATGAAACTTTTGGATTCAGAATTCCCCCTGGATCCCCCTAAGGAGAAAGAGGGAAAACACAGCTCTTCTGTCAAAAAGAAATAAATAAAATCCCTAATTTCACTGTAATCTGAAAATAGTGGCCAGAGGGATGAGTTGAGGTTGAAAGTTCCAGGTGATCCTTCTAGTCCGATGAATGTTATGTTCCACACTTTGTATATTTTTAAAATGCTTGACTGTGAGTCCCATCACTTTAGAAGGCAAAGCACATTTCCCCTCTTTGATCTCTCAAGAAAGACAACTCTTATTCCATTTAATAAAATGGTCCAGAGCTTATTTCTCAAGTCAAAGTATATTCGATTTTATCAATATAATCTCCCTTCCATGGGAATCAAGAAAAGCAGAGAAGATAAAAAGTACACCAGCACAACTAGCAGGGTAGACATGTTTACACAGACATGCAGTCCAACGCATGTGCACACACACGCACACACACGCCCCGTTGGAACGCGAGCGTGACAACTTTCCAAATGCACGACCCATCTGGCTATTCAGCGCATAAACCTCTCATTTAAAGAACCGCGCATCTCTTGCAAAACCATTGCTAGCCTATTGGGACTTTCACATCGGTTCTTAATAAACGCTTATTCATCTTTGGAAATAAAGTTAAACGGAGCCAATGATCATTGGCAATGAAGTTGCCCACTAACTTCCAGTCTGTAAACAAAAATCGATTCCTCCCTCGGCTCCCCAGTCCCTCTAAACGCCCCCCTCGTCCTCTCCAGGCGTCCAGGCCCCCAGGAGGTGTCCAGGGAGAGCCCTAAGCACAGCCTCCGAGGACCCCAGGGCTGGGCTTACATACCGTGTCCCATTCACACGCGGCAAACGCAGCCTCATTCTTCCATCGCCGCCTTGGGTTTCCCAGATTCCATCCACGGTCAAGTCCCTGTTCTAATCAGCAGCTCCAGAGGCGCACACGCCGCCACCCTCTCTGCGCTAACGTTGGGCAGCGGCTGACGGCGGCTCCTCTGCCACAGGCAGCCAAAAATGTCAATTTGCACACTCCTCCCCCTGTCGCCCGCCCCCGTCCCTCTCCCTCTGCAACCCCCTCCAGCAGAGTCAGTGGGCTTCAGGAAGCCTCTGTAGAAGCTGCCACCTCTCCCTCTCGCTCCCTCTCTCTTCCTCTCTTCTGCCAGTGTTGTAGAGCCTTCTTCACTCGCCTTACCTGAAGGGCATCTCCCACGACTGCAATTAGCTGCCAAGATTTCATTGTCGGCTGCAAAGTGCCTCCTGTTTCCTCACCGGGAGGACACAGCACGGGAGAAGTCCGAGGCAACAGCAAACGGCACCCACGTGCTAGCAATGTAAATGACTCCAGTCCTCGGTCGTGCGCGCCGCGCCTTCGCTCGCCGGGGCTGCCCCGAGCCAGCGCGCGGGCCCGAGAGAGAGCAGCCCGGGCGAGGGGGTAGCCAACCCCGGGGCGCACACAGAGACAGGCCGCCCCGATGCCGCGCCCAGGCCCAGCTTCCCGGCCGGCCTCGGCAAAACGCTCGCCAAATTAGATGCCCAGTGTTTTTGCAAAGTCTTGCAGCTTGGGGAAGGCAGCGGCGGCTGAGGCTGCGTGGGTCCCGCCCCCACGCTACCCTGAGCACTTGCAAAGCACCGAGCTGGCGGCGGGATCTCGCCGCTCTCCCTCTCTCTTCTCCCTGCACGTGTCCCTTCCCTTGTTCTTTCGAGCATTAAATATGTACCACATGACAGAATAGGGCACCTTGCACAGTCCCCTGAGTCCACACTTGACAACCAATTTTAACTCACGAGCAATGAAATGTCTAAAGGCAGGATATAAGCACTTCCAATTACTCATGCTACTCTTGCATTATTCAAAACGTCCACGGGACAGTATTTATGACTTCCAATATGCTAGTTCATACAGAAATACTAGTAAAAGATGAAAGACCCCATCACCCCCACCCCACCTCACCCCCAACATTGCTGATCATATGCTTTCTTCAGTGCCTCCTCCAAGAAGCAGTTGTATTTTATTGAGGAGTTAAAGCTTTGAGATCTCAAATCCTCTTTCACATTATGTGTTTAATGAAAATGCGCTCAAGTTTGAGCCTGTTTTCAGGAAGAAAATATCTATCGTCCCCTGTCGAACTTTGGAGATCACCTTTTAAATTGTATTTATCTTGAATAATAACGACATCAAGTAAAATTCCTATTTCCGCCTCCAAAATCGTCATAGTTCTATTATGTTTGTTTCGTTTTTTGTTAAATAGGAATGAGTTATCCAAGGTTCTAGCTCTCTTTATATTACGTGTTGATTTTGGTTGGGACCAAACATTTGATTGGGTGGGAAAGCCAGTCTTTTGGATGTAGAAAAACTAGTTTTTTCCTTTTCTTCATGGTCAGAACTGCAAGCTGAATGTGCGACGATGGCCATGCTTCTCAAAGCAGTTAGTTGATTAGGAGAGATCTAAACGTGGAAGGAAATTTCATGTATATATCCACCATATATTTGATTAACAGTGAAATTTTTATTGGCTTTCTGTGCTATCGTCTTGAATACTTTTAGTCAAAGGCCTTATGCACAACTGATTAGGATTTTATATATTGGTAAGCAAATTTTAAAATGCTAATGAATCTTTCAAATATTTATTTTCACATTTATTACAGCACTACATCCAGAAGCAATATTTCCAGGTTTTTTGGAACATGCCACGTTTTTACATAACCATCACCCATCTCTGCCACACCAGTTACAAAATGAGGATGGTTTCTTTTTCTTCTGGGCCTTAAGTGTGTTTTTAATCTGGTGTTTAACTTTCTCCTTGTAGAGTTAAGTTTATGTGTGTGCTCTCTGCCTGACTTTCTTGGGGGCAGTGGCATTTGAAGAATACTAAGATAACATTAGGTAAAATTATATTTTACAATGATGACATGGTGCAGAATACACTACACGGTACTTCCTGATTATTTTAAAAGTTAAATTCTAATGTTAACTCATATCATCATCTCCTGTACAAATTTTTCAACAGTATCAGGTTCAATGGCAAAAAGGTGTTTAAACTTTTGGTTAACTTGAACCCTATATAATTACATAGATTCACAACTATCAAGAATTACTATCACGGCACAAACTGGCATTCTCAGTGGAATAATTTTATTCACAAATCAGTTCACAGAAGCAAGGTTATTCTAAGTGAAGCATGATGGGGTGGCCAATAGAGAGGCAGCAAGTCCTAATTACAATCCCACAGTCCCCGTATTCTCCAGCACATATGGCCATTTAATCACAGAGTGTGACAACCTTGGCAGATGTTACCAGACCTGTTTATTGATATAAATTGCTATTCTCATGTGTGAGTGGCACAGCAAAGAGTTAAAACAGTGTCTGCACTCACCCAAAGGGAAACAAAGGTCCACACTAGCATCTGTAGCTACAAGACAAGATGACACAGAGATAAGGTTGTCACCTTGCTGTCGTCCTATTCAGAAGACAGCAATGGATGAAATCCCCCAAACCAAGAATGAGAGGAGAGTCTCCCACAGGCACTGTAAATTGATATTGTCACTCTGGAAGTCAGTTTACTAGTATCTATTAAAATGGAAAATGTGTACACTCTATAACCAAGCAGCTCTACATGTAATATCTGCCCTAAAATTATATGCTCAAGACAAGTTCGTGGATATAATTGTACCACGGTTTGTAATGGGGAGGGTGGGGAAATAAACAAACTAAATACTCATCTGGCATACCAAACATGTTATAGCCTATGATGGAATACTATATAGCAGTGAAAAGAATTGACTTAAGCTATGCATAAATACATCCATAGCTATATGGATCTGGATATGTATAGGGATAAAGACACACACACTATATAGTACAGCCATATATACACATGTTTCTCAGTAAGAAAAACATGCTGAGATAAAAATGCAAATTTTAAATGACTCATACACTATGACACCATTTAAGAAAGAAAATGCAGCAATAAAAAATATTATAGATTTTTTATAGATATAACAATATTTGTGAATGTACAGAGAACAGTCTAGAATGAGGATGGCTAACTATAGACCAAGGGCCAAATTTAGCTGTTCCTGGTTTTTGTATAGCCTGCTAGCTAAAAATGGTTTTATATTTTAAATAGTTAAAAAAAAGAGGAAGAAGAAAATTTTGTGATATATGAAAGATGTAGGAAATTCAAAGTTCAATCTCCGGAAGTGAGGGTTTCTTGAAACACAGCTATACTCATTTATTTGCAGGTTGTCTATGACTACTTTTGCTTTACAAATGCAAAGTTGAGTGACCGAGACCAAATGGCCCACAAAGCCTATAATGTTTACTATCTGGCCCTTTATAGAAAAAGTTCACCAATCCCTGGTCTAGAATAATGGGCCCCAAATTCATAATACTGTTATCTCTAGAGAAAGAGGGAGTAGACTGGTTTTGATGGTGGATACTGAGAGCTCGACTTTTCCTTTTAAGAGAACATTTGTATATTGGTTTAATACTTCTAAAGAAGATGATATGTGTACACACATATAACATACAAATGTTATATACATATAGCACTGCAGATCCTCCTCAACTCACGATTAAGTTATATCCCCAGAGACCCATCCTTAATTTGAAAATATCATTAAGTTGAAATGCATTTAATACACCTAACCTACCCAACATCATAGTTTAGCCTAGCCTACCGTAAACGTGCTCAGAACACTTACATAAGCCTACACTTGGGAAAAATCACTAACACAAGGCTTATTTTTGTAATCAAGTGTTGAATATCTTAAATAATTTATTGAATACTGTACCGAAAGTGAAAAACAATGGTGTATGGGTACTCGAAGTATGGTTTCTATTGAATGCTGATAATTTTCACACCGTCGTTAAATCAAAAAATCTAAGTGGAACCATCTTAAGGTTGGGGACCATCTGTGTGTTTGTGTGTGTATATAAAACTTGTTTTAAGTCTAAAGTGTGGATGTATATTTGTGTGTACATACACACGCACACAACTTTTTAAAAAGTCTGTGTATGAAACCTTTAAATATATATATCTATACATATATACATATAAATATATATGTCTTGTCTTAAGTGTAAAGGATGTGTGTATACCATTTTTGTAAAGTGTGTGTGTATGTCTATACACATATATGTGTAACACATACCTGGAAGAAATCATTCAAAATTTGTGGGTCTTGGTGGTGCGAATATGGGTGCTTATTATTTTCTTCTTTATTATTTCCTATATTTCTCAATTTTCCAAATAGAAGTAAATATAAGATAAGGGTTAATACTGACAAATGCTATTGTGCCTGTATCATTTTTCTCACCCTGGAACAGCCTTTTTTCATCAAATGTTAGATGATAAAACCTTCAAAAAGACATTAAGTTTTGGTTTACATTCACCTAACACTTCTGGAAAACTCCAGCATCTAATTGCTTCTTCATAGGAAAAAGAAATGCTAAGCCTCAATGCATTAAAGATTTTTATAAAAATCAATCTATCCTTGAAGTAAATGCAACGTAGATTATCCTTTCTGCTGTAAGTTGTGGTAACGACCTACTGAGATATGCCTCACAATACAGTAATATTGCTTCTTTACCAGTTTGAAAATATTTTCTCATAGAAAAACACAAAGCAGGCTCTGTCTGAAAAAAATAAAATTACATAGCAACCACGTTGGAATTTTGCAGGATTAAAACAGTGGGACATAATGATTTTCTTTGTCCTGACACCTAATAATCCAGTTGCATTAAGGTGAGCTTAATGAAGCATATTGAGATGGGAGAGCATACGATTTATGGTGGACTTGTTGTGGTTATATCCCTAAATAGATCCCATTAGCTTCACACTGGTCGCTGGTAAATGACCACATTTCCTAATATACAAATGCATGAATCACCTGAACGTATTTTAAACATGCTCTGTACAGAATGGTTCACCTTACAACTTTAAACTAGGACCAGGAAAATGACCCTCTTTAATGAAGCTTAGCAGACTTTCTTCAAGCAAGAAGCAGAATTATTGCAACTGAACACCCATTCCACCTGCTCATAATTTAGCATGTACACATAAGCTCATCCTTGAGGAATGTATCAAGCATACCATGGAGAGAAATGTTCTTCTACTAGCATTGCAACAAACAAGTATTGCTATCGATGTTTTTTATAATCATAAGACCAAAGAGTGTTTATTCTGGAAAGTTAAAAACATTTGGAAAAGCACAGGAAAAATTCACTCATTATTTTACCACCCAAAGATGGCCACACAGGTAATATTTTATTGCAATTCCATCCACTTCAGACATTTTTTCATTGCATATACAATTTTAAAAATTGTAAGCACACAATTGGCGTTTCACCATATAAAGTGCCCTGTAATCTTTTGCACTTTGGAATATATCATGAACACTTTCTGCTACAACCATGACAAAAAAAAAAAAAAAAACAACAACAACATTGATTTTGGTATTTCAGTGCAATGATACATAGTTTTTTTGGTCTGTTTATTTGTTTGTTTTTACTCTATGTTAAATAACACCATTACGAACATCCTTGTCCATAATGTTATGAGCTTGTTTCTTTTCATTATTTCAGAGTAAAATACCTGGAAGTGAACCTGAGAAGTGAAAAAGTAGGCACAATTTTTAAGTTTTTATATATAAGGAACAGATTCCTGGAATGTTATATTAATCCATATTCCCAGGAGCAGTATAAAAGAAAACTTATCTTACCCTGGAAATGATTTTGGGCCAACCACTTCTTTCAATAACCATCTCTCTGGCTGGGATCCTTCTTCCAGCCACCTGCCCCACTTGGGCATCCATACTTTGCATGCTAAATTAGCACAGAACAGCTCAAATGTAGAAAACAAAGGTGGTAATAGGGAACAATTTAAATCTGAGCTTATTTAACCTAAGTGGCTAGTGGCTGCCCATTTTGTCTTAATTGCCTTTTAAACTAAAATCAATGTTAAATTACCTGAACAACAGCTTCTGCACAATTGCAAACTGAAAATTCTTTAAGTGCCTCCTCAAAAGCCTTTGGCTCTTGTTTGACTGATTGACAGGAAAAGAGTCTCTTTCTTCTTCGTTGTGCTATAGCTTGGACTATGAGATCTGATTAAAAGGTCCTGAAAACAGCCACCATGTCATCTTTGGGATGAGTTGCTCCTTGACATGAAGATGAGATTAATGTGTTCAAAGTGGAATTTGGATAATGAAAATTGGATAGTAATACTGTTATGTCCCCAACCTTTTTCATTCCTTCCTTCCTTTTCTTCCCACCCACCAACAAGAGATTAAATACACAAATGAACAAAGACCAGACCATATATGAGAACACTTCAGCAAGTTCGTGTTATTTTTTAATTCCACTTTTCCATGAACGTTCTCAAGTACCCTAGTATAAAAAGAGAACTGTGACCCACAATCTGCAGCAACTATCCCAGGAAGTGAACTTATTATGTATAGTAACCAGCCCCGGAAGCCAGCTTGCTATCCACAAGTCAGAATGGTAGAAAGTCAGACCAGTGTCTGTAGCAACTGGTCCAGGAAGCCAAACAAAAATTCCCTGTAACAGTTGGCTCAATAAACAACCAAGACTTGATTAATAACTGACAGCTTTCCTAATTTTTGTCTCCACTTCCAACTTAAGACCAACCAGAGAAAGCCAAATATGCACCCCTGACCAATCACATACAATGTGCCTCTTCTAGTGAACCTACCTGCAGCTTTTCCCCTGCCTGCAATCAGGGCATGTCTGAAGACAGCCTTTTTTCCACTGTAAAGTTTTCCCATGTTTCTGCCTGCCTTTGATTTTCTGCCAAAATGCAACTGATGGTGGCTGTCTTGCTTGCTCTCAATAAGTAGCCTCTGTTAGGTGTTCTTATTTGGTTGGTCTTTGTTTACATCTGCAATGATTATTTATTTTTAGTAAAATGTTAGGTAAATAAGATAGACAAAACCACACCCCTCATGGAGCTTATGTTTTAATGGGGGCAACAGATAAGAAACTGACAGATTTTGGCAACTGTTGTCTGGGAAATAAGCCTTGCAATCAGATGAGGAGCAAATGGGGATGAGAACCTTAAATAAGATTCTGGGGGTGTCAGTTTCCTGCTTTTGTTTCACTCAAAGATTTATTGAGCACATGCCATCTGATTTTCTCTGTGGAATTACAAAAGTGAGGCAGACCTGTACCCTGCCAAGAAAAAGCCTCAAAAAGCAAGGCATGTTCACCTATGACCAGAAAACAAAGTAGACAAGTAGGTAGGACTAGAAATAAGATTCAGATTAAGAGCTGTGAGAACTAAGAGGGGGGAGAGAAAATTTACTTCCAGGTATTGCAGGGTGTCCTGGGGCCCTGGGACAGAAGACAGGGAGAGGTACATAGGTTATCACTGGTATTTCTGCAAGTTATACTGGCATAGACGTTGTAAAGATGGGAGAAGTTTGCTTGGAGATATCCCTATATGGTCATGCTGTTTTTTCTTAGAATAATTCTCCCTTGAGTTTCCTAAACAGGAAACTGGGCAAACAGTTTGAAGAACAAAAAGTCATAAAAGAGAGTGCTGATCACTCTTTTTCCCAAATCCCTTCACCTCACAGGTATTAGCTATATGCTACCCCTAAAGGATACAAAGGATGAAACAGGAATCCTAGTTCCAATGACTTGATTTGGTCTGGACCAAGCAAAGAATGGGGGTAGACTTCTCTCATGATTGAGGGCATCCTTACTAAGGGTTTAGAAGATGGAAAGGATGTGGATGCTCTAGGAATGTGTGATGGACTTCACCCAATATCTCCGTCATGTCTACTGCCGAGATGCCAATCATTTTCCCCCATCCCTGCAGGGTTTCTTGGAGAAAGTGAGATCCTCTCATTGCTCCACCAATCCCCTGTCCAGGAACCAAGATCAGACTTATACCCCTATCTGGTCACATTGGAGTCTCTCCTAAAAAATTGGAATTGGGAAGGAGATGGAGTGTTGAGCTTTAAGAGCTGGACTTAGAAGACCAGGTAGATTTCTTGGTAGAGCCTGATGATTAATCAAGAGAAGCAGTCTATAGAGAAGTAATGCAAGATAATGGGGAAGGAATGGAGAGGATGAGGGGAAACAGAGAGATGAGCATAAACAAGAGTCTGTTTGGTCCCAGAGAAAGAAGGAGATGGGGGAAGCTGCTGCCTTGGCCACTGGAAGTTTTCTTCCGTAGTTCTATATTCCTTCTCTTTCTCTGTGTGCTTCTGATGCAGGTTGACTTCTGCAAAGTCCCAACCACACTGTCCATCCCTGCTGGAGCCTCTAGACACAGTTGGGATTGGCCAGGACATGGCCAGCCTGTCAGGGAGTCCCCAAATACCTCTGCTTTGCAGAAGAGCAAAATATCCCACAAAATATCCCAATGCTGAGATGAATAAACTTCTTCCCTGTGGCTCATGGCCTTTTATGAAGCATAGCTGGTGGGCTAGCCTGTCAGAATTGCAATCTAAACACTAAGTGCTAAGAGAAATACCAATAATTCTCTGACAATAGAGGTTTTGTTTGTTTTATTTTGTTTTCAATTGTAAGCATAAAGATGTCTTCCTACCTAAGAATATGACAAAAATGTCATGGATAGATTTATTCCTTTAACATTACATATGTGAATGCCAACTGTATTCTAGAACCCTTGTTAGTCCTGGAAATACAAAGTTGAGTAAGTTTATTGGAGAAAGAAAATAACAAGCAAGTGTTATAATATTAACTACTATTATAATTACTGTAATAAGTGACAGAGTAAACTGTGTTATGCATCAGCTTAGTAGAGAAAGCTTCTTGCTCTGCCTAAGGGCAGAAGGGATATTTCAGAGAATTTAAAAGGTGGTGATGCTTGAGCTCAGTTTTAAAGGATGCACAAGAGTTTGTTCAACATATTCGAGGGAGAAAAATGTTCTAACCAGAGGAAACAGCGTATGCAAAGGCACAAAGGTGCAACTTGGTGAAGTGATGTACAAGGTAGATATCTGAAGGTCAGGCATGAAAGTGGGCACAGGTCGGATGATAAAGGGCACTATATGTTGTGCTAAGAAGTTTGGATTTTATTCCTCTAAAGAGAAGTGGAACAGTCAGTGTTAGGAAGGCCACTCTAGTCAGTGTGTAGAAGCAAGGAGATCCATTAGAAGACAGCATTGTGAATGTAATTAATTCTATGCAAGTGTATGTTTAAAAAATGCTTAAAATGGCAATCCTATGTTACATATTTTACCACAATAAAAAAAATAAAAAAGGAGACTCTTTTATTATATTTAAGCACAAATGATGATGATCATTCGCACAAAGACATGATAGTAAGGATACAATGGAAAGGAAGAATTTGATCAGGCTTTTATAAATAGAATCAATAGTACTCACAGAATGACTGGAAGATATATATGAGCAGGGATGATTTAAAAAACAAAAAAGGATGAAAGAAGCCAAAAAGTCAAGGCCAACTCCTAGATCTCTTTTCCAAGTTATTGATTGAATGGTGGTACCAATGACCAGGTTCTGGAGCATCAGATAAATATTTGGGAAAGATAAGAGGCTCATGTTGGCCATTCCGAGTTCAATGTGGATATGGAAGTTCCAAATAGAGCTACCTTAGAGGAAACTGGATAGATAGGTCTGCTACTCAGAGGAGAGGATGAAGCTCATCTGAAATTCATGAGCAAAGAGAGTTGAAGCCATGCCATAGAATAAATGATCTTGGAAGAGTAGAAAGACTCTCATATCGATACTATTAATGTCCAAGCCTACACAGAAGGATACAGTTGTTAATCAAGTTGTAAAATACATTTGAATAAATGCCTTGAAGATAGGACTATGCCATATTTATGGTCTCATATATCAATACAGTCACATATTTAATATCCATGACTAGTTTACAACTAGTACATAAAATAAACTGAGATGGTTAAACTCAAGCAATAACAAACTGTTACCATAACTGCCTGGGTCAAATGTTACCTCTTTAACATACTCAGCATCCATCTATCCAGGCAGGAAATAATGGGACAAATTCTCTGAAGCAAACAGGCAGGCCTACCTGGATGCAGGAAATTCAGCTATAGACGATATCTAAATCAGGTTTCTATATATTGTATTTTAAATAAATAATGCTAGAATGGTAGAAGATTCTCATTAAATAAATGTCTGTTTGCCAGGCACAAAGTAGATACTAATGAGTGTTTGATAACTATGTGCCAAGCTTGGGTAGGACACAGACTTCTTTGGGTCACTTTGTTGTCTAGAATGCAAGCCCAGCTGGCATCCCAAACCTTTTATCATGAGTGAGATGGCAGTTGTTCACCTGCTAACAGCTTAGTCTACATGAGATACAATATAGGATTGTGAGATCCATTACATACTGTCCTACAGGTCTTGATAGGCATTGTAGAATTCCCAACTTCCACTTAGTGATCCGATGGGATAAGACAGCATTCCAGGATACAGAGGTGATTAAATATTCCTCCTGCAGGAAGCTCAAAGTTCCAATTCAGAAAAGTCACATTGTAATCTTATTCAAGTTATATGCATTCAAACTGAAATGTGGGGAGATAAGGAGAAAAGAAAATATGGACATGGCAGCAATTCCACAGACATTTCACCCAATGCACATATGTTGACGAGGGAGCCTGAAACAGGAAGATGGGAATCTGTTTTTCCTCTAGGGTTCTTAGCTCTCAGGTATCCCAGAGTTCGTGTGCTTCTCACCTTATGCAGTGTTTGTCCTGTTTTTAAAGCTACATCTTTCCCACATAGTGTGGCCCCTAAAATTAAACCAACACCTCATCTGGTGCTCAACCAAAGAAGAAAATCCACTTCAAAGGTCGGGCTTCAATTTGTGACCTTCAGAAGAGATTGTCAATATGAAACTTTGACTCTAAACCTTGGTTGCAATTTGAGGACTTCACCTGAATGTGAGAAGCAACAATTTTAGTACTGTTATTAGGACTTGATGTGCTTGCTGCAAATGCTTGGGGGATTACTTTGCATATTTTCCCTTCTTTTCTATATTTTACTCCTGTACTATCTTTTTCCTGCCCCTCTACTTTCTTTTCTACCAGGATCTCTTCGACATCCTTTTGACAAAACTCTACCAGTGACCTTCGTGCAGTGGATGCCCACATTCAGGTTGTAATACAGCATCACATGCTTTTTCTGTCTGCAGTTTGTGTTGCTTTTCTATGAGGAAAGGATTTTCTCAAAGGTCCAGAACAAAATGCCCTAGACCACCTCAAACTCCTGAGTCTTTGGGTCCATGAGAAAAGGTAGTGGGAAGAGAAGAAGACTGAGAAAAAGAGTGAAACATCAGGACATGTTTTAAAAATCGATGCTGAACACTTTAATGTTTTAACACACACACAAATAAAACGATTTTATTTGTCTTTGCAAATGCAAACAAAAATAGTCATTTCAGAGCTACTTAACAGATTAGAATTTTTGTGGCAAATCATTTCCTGTTAGAATTTTTTAATAAAACAGAAGGTACTATACCAATTACAGTTTGAGTGACAATGATGTGTCACTCAGGATGTCTAGACTTAATTCTTTTTTAAATGTCCCACCACAGATGGCAATGTCCTAAACTATAATTGTGCTCTTTACAAGATCATTTTGGAAGTTGTAAAAAATATTATTTTGTGCATAATAGGCAGTATGGCCCAGCAGCGGAGCACACGTTTAAATTTGTATGATGAATGTTGCCTCGTAATTCTGCCATTGTATCTGCGTGACTTGCAATAAGTCCCTACTTGGTGAAAATCTCACAAACCTAAACTATAGGCCCTTCATACTAAGAGATTTAGGCCAAATAGCCTTGTAATGTTCCTAACCATTCCTACCCCACTAAAGTGTGGGAGGCATTGGACATCCATCCCCCTTTGTACAGTAGAGGGCTGACTTCAAGGAAGCATTCCTTTGCACAGAAAAATCCCCATCCCATTCCACATTCCCTCTCCATCCAAACCCCCTATCCCGGGACCTGGATACAAATAAACCATCTTTCTCTGGTACTTCTTTTTTCTTAATTCTAAAGGATGCTCTGGCCATAAGAGAACTATTAGAAACATTTTTGTTTAAGTTGATTCTGGGATTTTCCCATTAACCTTTTATTGACCATATTAAATCATCTTGACAAAGGGAGATAGGTTGCATTATCAAACTTAAGAACTTTACAGAAAAATAGAAACACTTCTGGGTGGTGTTTTAATTGACTCTTTGCAAAATTTCCCATGTAAGTATCACTAACTAATGGGAGAGGAGAGCTAAGCACTACCCTTAGAGGTTTGAGAGCTGTAGCTGGAAGAGCCCCACAACACAGAAATGGTGTTTGAAGTCTCACACTTCCTCTTAAAAACTCATGTGCATCTGCTTTCTCTTACTTGTATATTTCTTTGCTTCTAATATAAAACATAGCACCTTTCCCTCAAAAGCTTTGAGCAAAATTGATGACCCTGAAAACAAGCTCTATTTATTCTATAGCTAAGGACTCCTGTGTCAAAATAGTGTACTTCCACGGGACATAAATACCGTACTTTGGGAAACCCAGCTATTATAAAGTTATTTGCCTAGACATACTTGTTCTTATAATATTTATTCCCATTACACGACACTTTAAGGTTTCAAATAGATTTCAGTTTTAGAAAGATATTTAGAAATATCTGTACATTAGTGTACACACATAGATAGAGAGAGAGAGAGAGAGTCTTTTTTAATAGTAATAAAAATAATAATTATAATGGCAATAATAACACTACATAATTAAGCACTATATTAATATAAACTAAGTTCCTGGTTTTGATACAACACTTTACATATGTTAACCTATTTAATTCATATTAATTGAATTTACTTGTATTAAATATAGGCTAACTGAACTTTATACAATTCATATACATTTATATAATTCATACAAATAATTAAATAATATAACTAATTAAATCAACTGCATTTACCTATAGTAAGGTCAACATAGAGTGGAAAAATTGATTCCCAAATAAGGACTCTTCAGCTTTCTGTACCTTTCTGCCTGGAAATCAATCTGAATGGATTCCACTTTTTTCCTTCACTTATTCTGTAGTTGTGTTGCTAGATTCTAAGTATTAATGTACACATCGAACAGCATGCTATTTTTCAAACTAAGAGAGTCTAGCTTACTTCAAAATACCTTACAAAGATAACCAAAACGATGAAAAGAGGACTCAAGTCTCAGGGTGTGTGTCACACAAATTCTTTATGCCTTGATTTGCCATTCCTGTGCGATTCCCACCATGGAATTGTTAAAAGAACAGAGGAGAGAGGATACATCCAATTGTCTTAAACCCAGCAAACATCAGCTCCAATTCAGATGTCTAAGTTTGAATTCTGGCTCTAGGAAATTCCAAGAAATTTGGCAAGTTATTTAAATCCTCCTGAACATCCGTTTTCTCACCTCTAAAATGGGTTTAATAGCAACTACTTCTGCTGGTGGCTGAGAGGATTATAAAGTTAAATAACATATGTTAATGTACTTAGCACTGTAACTTGAATAGAGTAGGCATTTAAAAATATATTTTTTTAAAAAACCAATAATATTAAGTTGCACTCAAGAATATTATAACCACTGACGGTTTTTACTTTTTTAGCTTTTTTTTTTTAAGATAAGAATCAGCTAAAAAGTTTAAAGGACACACAGACACATATACACACACACACTAAGTCTTTTATTGATGTAACAAGACTCAAACCAAACTTTTGCCTCAACCAGGAGTCAGCAAACTCCTTCTTTTTTCTGTAAGGGACCAGATAGTAAATATTTTCAGCCTTGTGGGTCATATAATCTCTGTCATAACTACTCAACTCTCCCCTTTCAGTACAAAAGCAAGTATAGACACTATGGAAATAAATGTGTATGGTCATGCTTCAACGATGCTTACTTAAAGGGCATCTGTATATAGCTAAGTGAGAAGGGTCTAGAATGATTTTTCTTTTTTTTACAACAAAAGTGTAGATGAAGAGCCTGCCATTTTACTTTCTATGCAGAGTTTAGAAATTGAACCCAAGTGCTGAGTCCAACTGCTGAATTCCTCCAGGGCAGAAATGAAGAGGAAAGAGAGCCAGAGAAGGAAGGAATCAAATCCACTATGTGTTCTTGACTCTTCTAGGTGTGTATCTACACTGTCAGAATTAACAATAGCACCTTTATGTACAACAGGAACAGAGAGTGTCCTCCATCACCTTATTAAATTAAACAACTAAACAACAACAATAATAATAAATACTCACTCCACCACTATTTATTTATTGAAATAACCTTCTCTGCTTCACTCTGTACATATAGTCTTAGACACCACTTTGCCTGGGTGAAAACCTAATGAAAACAAGAGGATGGGGATTAATGATAATAAAAGGCAATGCCATAAAAGCAACATTTCCATGTGTCCAGGGTTTTAGAGTTTATAGAACACTTTATATCCTCTTTATTTATTCTTCATGATAGGCTACATATGAGAGACTATAATTATTATGCCCATTTTACAAAAGAAGATACAAACTTACCAAAGCTGGTAAGTGACCTGCCCAAGGGTTAACAGAGTTAATAAGTGACGTCTTAAGAATTGACCCCAGGACATTTCTGCAGGAGGTTTAGTGTTCCTTCTGCCATATTGCACTGTGTGTTTTTAATGCACTGCTATATAGTCAGCTTGGCTTAAACAAATATTACAGGAAGGAGAAAAGGTGAAATATACTCAGCAAAGTGATTAATGCTGTTGCTGAGCAATTAAGAGCTCTGAATATGATCCGTAATCCATATGGAAGGTGTAATCAAAGCACAGGAGAGGTGACCTGACCACTCTAGAGTGAACCGTTGCAAAATACTAACTACAGCAGTGATTTTAGGACTACATCTTCATTAAGGAGCTGTTTTCTTTATATTAAATAATGTTTTCTGGTGTTAAAATATATAATTGCCCTTTCTTCAAATGTCAGACAAATGCATGACTAGACAGCATTTTGTAGTCAGTTCACTACTTTTATATATGAGATCAGGATATGACTTTCATATTATAAATAATGCCACTTTGAATGTTTTTATGTGTATATTTTTGTGCATTGGTGTGGCTATTTTCAAAAGACAAGCCAATTTCAAATATTTATGTTATAGACTAATTAATAAAAGAGGCATTGGTGATAAAATCTGTATACCTTTTCAAAAAAATTAAAAAGCTCTCAAATGTTCAAATGTTATACCCATTTGCGCTACCACCATTAGTATGTGAGAGTTTTATGTTACGGCTTAGTCTTACCAAAATTGGCTATTATCAATCTTGTTAATCTTCGCTGAGGCAAGATATAAAAATGTTATCTCATTGTTATTTTAATTTGTATTCTCTGGGAACCAACATTTAGATGCAGCAATTAAAGCTGGCCCCCACTTAGATGAAAGAGTTGCTTTCACCCCAGTGGCTGGAATTTGATCAAAGGCTGGTGACGATGACAGTGGAGCATGCAGCAATGATTTCATTTGAAGAATTAAGTCAAGTTTCAGAAGTAATATGGAAATCTGAGTCGTATTAACTCAGATGTAGTGAAAATCACTAGCTTTAGCTTACCAAAGAGTCACTCCCTCTTTTTGGTAATTTTTTTTAGTGGTTCTCTTTCTCTTTGGGAGGTTGAGCCATCAACTTGGATAGTTCTTGTATTGCTAATACTACCCTTAGCTCATGGTGGCTATATGGGCTACCCTAGCCCATGAGGAACTCACACTGCTCCGACAATGGGGAAAATTCCAGTGATAGATATCTGATTCTGTGTTTTACATGGGTGCCGTTCTGAGAATAAGATAAAACCTGGGGCAGTTAGTAAGCATCTTCCTACTTTATTATGGTGGAGCCAAACTAACCATAGTGGCAATGGAGCTAATTAATACCAAGAGCAAGACCAGGTACTGGTGACACCATTTGAGCTTCTGGAGCCAATAACCTCAGAACAACTCCTGGAGTTTTCAGTTCTGAAAGTTAATACCCTTCCTTTTTCTTTTCTTTCTTTCTTTTCTTTTTTTTTTTTTTTTTTTTTTTTTTTTTTTTTTTTTTTTTTTTTTTTTTTTTTTTGGCATGCATCAGGTTTCTGCCACTTATTCCCACAAGAAAACTAACTAGTGCATCCGTTCAAAAAGCTTCTGACTCCAAATGTTCTGTGCCCTGTTCATTAAAGTAGGGGATTCTTGTCATTCCTGTGTCAATCCACAGCATCATGCCAAGGCTAAAGGCATTAATGCCTTTAATACAATAAAACTTTTTAATGCAGAACAGTAAATAAATAGTTGAATGGATCACATAAGAAGTGCAGAAATGATTATGATGTGTGTGCATACATATATACATGGGTGCTTCAAAAAGTTCGTGGAAAGATTTGTATTATCTTTTCATTCTATTTTTCCACGAACTTTTTGAAGTACCCTAGAACAAGTTAATGGGAATGATGGAATATTGAATAAATGTTGTTTGGGGGTCAACTGAGTATCCTTTTCATGGTAGTAGAATGAGGGAGTAAGATTTCATACTTAATTTTGAAAAAGTAAATTCCAGGTAAATTTTAAAAAATTAAAAGATAAAGCATAAAACTATAAAGTATTATGAGAAAGTAGAAGAGGCTATTTTTATAAAAGTTGGATGGGGAGGGATAGCTCATTAGTCATTAATAAAAGTGACCACACAAAAAACTTTTATGTGGAAGAAGATTCTGTAGATAAATTCAAAAGGCAAATAACAGCATAAGTTTTATAACAAGTATAACTCAGCAAAGATGAACAGCTTTAAAATACCAAGAATTTCCACAAATTAACAAGAAAAAGATAAACCAATTGAAAATGGATTAATTCTGTGCATAAATAATTCATATAGGAGGAAAGATATTGTGTATCACTAGTAGTTAGGAAAATACAAATTAAAGCAACAATATACCACATGCCATATGTATACTCGATAACTTTTAAAAGATTTCTCATGTACAGTGTTGGCCAGTTAGTTTACAGTGTGGGAAAGATTGAAAATTACTCCAATTTTTTTTTTTTGGTAAAAGCCTGGTAATATTTGTTGAAATTAAAATTTTTTAAACTTTCGCTAGTTATTTATGAGAATTTTACCAACATAAAAATATCATAACTAAAGAAACACATATATTGTAGCAATGTTTATTTTGGCAGAAGGCAAAACAAACAAATCCAAAGTAGAAATAACCTAAAGGCCGTAGTGGGGGGATGGCTGAACACATAATGTTGCAGCCATATTATGGGATACTATTCAACCATTAAAAAGATATGGAATACTATGCAGCCATTAAAAAGGAGCGGGTAGATTTTTAATATTGGCATAGTGGGTACTAATCATGCCATGTGAAAGGCAAGTTACTCAATTAAATGTAGAATATGAGCCCATCTTTAAAAAACATATGCAGGGACATGGATATTTGTATTAGCAAAGGAAGTGGTACAGAAGAGCAAAAACCAGTGAGTCAATGGAAATTTCACCTCTCTCAGGGTGAGACAGGAGGACTGAGTGGGTAGATGTAGAGGGGACCACCTTTTAATTTACTTAATTAAATTAATTTAATTTAGTTCTGTGTTGTGTTAATGGTTCCAAAAGCCATGTATTACTTTTTTAATTCAAATGACTAAAATAAGGATTTTAAAATGAATAAAATTTTTAAAAAATTTTTAAAAAGAATAAATTTGTCTCTGGAACTTTCAATTAAAAATGTTTTCAAAAAAGAAATAGAAAAGAAAGGTAGTCATGACACTTTTGCCCAATTTTTATTTGTTCTCTGCCTCCAGGAATATGCATTGAGTAGAACATTCAACGTACAAGTCTCTTGGCATGAATCCAGTCAGAGCAGGCCCCGCCGAAAGCTAATATGGGCTGTTTAACAAAGCATAATTAAATGTACAGAACAGCTAAAATATCCATATAATTACAACAAAGCTGATATAATTGCATACATCCTTTTATTAGTTGATATTATTGTCCCTACATAAGCACAAAGACAGCTTAAACAGAACAGCCCTCTCAGCTCTTCAGTTCACCTAAAATTATCTGATTAGTCTTCAGATGGCCACTCGGGGGAAAAAAATCTTCTATTAAAGATCTCTGTCAAAACATTACCAAGTTATTAAATTTCTATGTAAGACACATGCTGTTCCTTACTTTAAAAGTTCCGAATTCCAATTTATCCAGCTGAATGTTATGGTTGGATTATTTGTTGAAACGTGTTTGTTTTGCAAAAAGAAAAAAAGAAAAAGAAAAGAAACAAACAACCTAAAAGATAATTAATGGGATTATGGTTAAACAAATTATGTACACCTGTGTTATGGGCTGACTGTGTCCCTCCAAAATTCATATGTTGAAGTCCTAACTCTAAGTATCTCAGAATGTGACTTGATTTGGAGACAAACCTTTTAAAGAGTAATCAAGATAAAATGAGGTCATATGGGTGGGCCCTGATCCAATCTGACCGGTGTCCTTAAAAGAAAAGGAGATTAGGGCACAGACATACACAGAGGGAAGACCATGTGGAGACACAGGGAGAAGATGCCATCCACAAGCCAAGGAGAGAGGCCTCAGAAGAAACCAACCCTGCTGACATCTTGATATCAGACTTCCAGCCTCCAGGGTGAGAAAATAAATTTTTGTTGTTTAAGCTACCTAGTCTGTGCTACTTTGTTATGGCAGCTCCAGCAAACTAATAAACCTACATTAGCAAATACTATATAGCTATTGAGAAGAAGGAGCAAAATCTTAACGTATCGGCCTTAACAATACGCACACCCTATTTTTCTGATACATGGGTGTATTGTCAAACTTTAAAAATAAGAAAAACACTAGATAAAAGGCAAGTAGTGCAAAGGAAAATTTTATGGATAAGACTTATAGGTCAATAATTTATCAGCTACATAGTCATTTTCTTTCTTATGTGTCTTCTATTTCAAATAGATACGTAATTTTGACTCTTATTCACATCCTTGGTGTACGTAAATTCATATTGAGGGCATCAAGAGACATAAAATTAAAACTCTTTTGAAAGAATGACATCGTAAGCTGAGTGAGTATCCCAATAAAGAAAATTTGCTGATTTCAAAACTCCAATTTCAAAGGCATTGAATTTCTAGTGGAATCATCAATAAAGTACAAGAAGTAGTGCTTATCATTTTTAGTCTGGGAAATACTAAGTATTATCACAGCCCTCTAATCAGTCTCAGGGATAAAAACAGCTGTCCACAGAGGACAGTGACCTTACCCCACAGGAACTCTGGGGGTCACAGCTAGAAGCAGGTCTCACAAGGGTAAAGTACATTGTATGTTTTGTTCTAGAAACCTACATTTACTTTATATTCAACCCCATAGTATATCTGTGATTGCTTTAACATAAAATACAATTTTTCATTCCTTATTCCTAGATCAAATGAGTGTTTCAAGAGAGGTACTCTGTTATGTCTGTGGTTTGAGGGGCCTCAGTAAATATTGTCACATGGTTTAGGGATAGTTTGATAAGCTCAGGAAATGATATTGAGCACCGGTTGTTTTCTTACTCTGAAATACCAGTGGTTGATGCTTGATTCTTCTGTATGCTCCTTGACCAAAGGTATTTATCATGATGAAGATGTAAGAATAGTAACTAACATATTTAGCACCTAGTACATCTACGGTGTCATGCCAAACTCTTTTCATGCATCTTCTCACTTGATTCTTCTAATAAGGCAATGAGTCTGGTACTATTGTCAGTAAGTATCTTTTCAAACATCAAACCAATAGTAAGTAGAAGAGCAAGACCGAGAACCCAGGCAGTCTTGCCGATCCCGATCTTTATCCAGCACACATGCTTCCTCTGTGGTACTGGGTGATGCTGACCAGGCTAAAGACTTCATGCTCCAAATGAACTTCCAGAGGTCAGGATAATACAGAGTTCTGCAGTACAAGGTACTACTACAAGTCCAATTGCAAAATTTTTAGTTCTCTTGTTCTGGATGTCACTACTTTCTCTATCTTCACTTAAAAGCATGCTACAAAAATTATACCAGAGGGATGATAATTATTATTATATAAATATTTTTAGTTTTGAGAACACAAACCCATGTACATGTGTGTACAGGCATGTGTGTGCACAATCATGTGTGCACACATGTGCATGACCATGTACTTCATCCCTGAGAGGGCATCTTGGACTTCATCTTACTCTGCCTAAGAGTCTTCTGTAAACTGAATTGCAGAGGAGAAACTTATACTCACCTTTTTTTAAGGCACTGAATTTACAACTCCATTTGTAACACCTAGCTGCACACAACAATAGACTAATTACTCTCTGGTCATTAAAGCAGATCAAACGATGAAGGACAGCAAATCACTAGAGTCTACATTATCATTCATCCTAACAGATATCAGCACCTACTTCTGTGCCTCAAAGAGGCAATCATTTACAGAATTTCAACTATGCACATAAAATGGGTCCTTAATTGGGAGGCCTTCAAACACCCCCAGAAATTTAATAAATCTTTGGGCACTGCAGGAACTGTGATAAGAACTAGAGCTCAGATTATTAAAATTACAGTTAAAACGTCTGGAAGAGCAGTCAATAATTCACAGTGTGTTGTTGAAGGCACATTCCTCTCCATGTCAAACCCAAGTCATTGCAAGGGAACTTTCAGAAATTCAAGGTCACCTGAAAATAATGCAGGACCCCAGAGATGTGTCCTCATCTTTTTTCCATTGAGTTCTGTTTTGTATCATCCAATGCCATGGCTTCCATTGACAAGGGATCTATGGTACCATAACACAGGCTCCTTGGTGCAAGATCTTCTTTTTGCTCTCATAACACCCCTATTTCCTGCTGATTTCCTAACATATCTGGCTACCTCTTTATAGATTTTTCCTCCTCTGGGAAACCTCTCATTGTTGGGATCCAAAGAGGTCTTAGGTTCTCTTGCTTTCTCACTTTTCAAACTTCACCCTAGGTGACCCGATCAACTTCCATGGCTTAAAAACCACCTATCCTCCAAGGCCTCCAAATATGTTACCAATCCCATCTCACTTCTGATTATCAGATTCATATACTCCACTGCCTACTTAACATCTCTCTTCTCCTAAGTGTCTTCCAAACATCTCAGACATCATATCTACAACTGAATTTGTCATCTTCTCACTAAGATCCAATATTTTTTCTCTTCCTACTTTTGCTATCTCATTATGCGCATCCAACCAGAAGTTCCCAGAATGAAACTTGACAGTCCACGTTGCTTCCTTTTATACATTCACTCATCATTGACAATTAATCTACAAGTTAAATAAATTGAAACTCTTACTTAATATCTCAAAGATTCATCCAGTTCACTTCCTTCCCATAGCCTTTGTGCCCACCAAGCCCTCCATCATTTCTCATATGTAACAGCCTCTAACTGATGTTTCTCTTCCGTCTCCTTCTACTGCAATCCATTCTCCACACTCCAGGGAGTTATCTTTCTAAATGCAAAATCAGATTCACTTCAGTGGTTCCCAATTGTCCTTAAAGGAAAGCTAAACTTCTTGCCTTAATAGAGCCCTAAGTTATCTGGTCCTTACTTATCTCTAGGTTCATTGACTATGGCTTTTTCCGATCATCATCCATAAACTCAAATAGGCACACACACACAATTATTCATTTTGTGTTCTGAAAATACACAATTCCCTTTTACCTGCAGGCCTTTGCACATGCCATTTTTCCTACCTAGAAAGACTTGGTTTTAATCATATTTATATCTTCCTCTCCCATTCCTCAGATTCTGTCAAAATCCCAGCAACAGAGTAGGTTGAAGTAATACAGCAAGATAGGGAGATACATAATGACTTGTAGTCTTTCTTTCTTTCTCTCTTTTTCTTTTCATTTTACCAGAATTCTTAGATATAATCTTTGTGCTCAACTCCAGTGGCTAGCTTTAGCCTATGATGCTTAATTGATTTGAAAACATAACGTCTTAAGGTTTCTTTGTATATTTTCCTAATATCCATTCTCTTCTTTCTTATCATTCTCTCCTCATCCTTTCGTTACTAGGCTCACACTGTTTCTTTTCATGATCTCATGGGTATATTGAACCTGCATCTTTATTGCAAGCCATATCCAACCCTTTTTGGAACTAGATGGAATAAAGGTAACCATGGAATAAAAACAAACATGGTCATTACCAGCTGCACATCCCTCCCACATGCACACACATTCATGCTTTCTGAAATGTGGAAGACCATTAACACTTGATTAAAGAGTCATCAGATATTTATGACTATATGAGCTCCCTGTCTATATGATAAACCTGGGACAGGAAGGCCTTTCAGTAATATTGATCTGCGAGAATAAAAGGAGCATGTCATCATTTTATGGTAATAGTTTACAACAGCTTCACAGTGATTAATAATTGCATTCATGAAACTCCTGCCCTCTAAGAGATAGGTCCTGTTTACGTTCTGCTTGTCACTCAGTAGGAGGCTAAGGGACTTGGTGAAGGTCAAGGTTGAGTGTAAAGGAGACACCTTCTCTCGGCAGCCTTTCCGATGACCACAAAGATTAATGATGCCTCCCTCCTATGGGTTCCTGTTTCATGTTTTCCCTGCTTCTATCTCAGCAGTTGTGGCAATACACTGTGTTAGATTTGTTAGGTCTCTGAGTTCCCAATAGACTTAAGGATAAGACATTTTCTTCCTTTTCCAAAAGAAAAAGATAATGTGAAAGGTCAGAGAGAGAACAAAGAGCAGAGTGAGGGACAGAAAAGGAAAGGGGAAAGAGCAAGAGGAGGGAGCAGGAGAAGGACGATCTACTCCTCTCCTCCCACAAGTTTAACTCCTCGCTGAACCACAAACACGCTCTCCTCGGTTCACACTATTAACACCTCCAAGGCAGAATAATGCAATGTGTGGGTAAAATCATGGTTTTAAGAAGTATAAAATCAGTATTAGTAAATGACACTAACATTTATGTGTTTACGTTTTTATTGTCTCTCTCTTGTATTGGACTTGCATTCTCCAAAAGGACTTTCTGAGATGATGGGAATGTTCTATCCTACTGTTATAGGTTGAATTGTTCCCCACCCCCACCAAATTCATATATTGAAAACTCATGACTGTATTTGGAGATGGGGTCTTTAAAGAGGAGATTAAGTTAAAATGAGACCATTAGGGAGGGCCCTAATCTGATATGTCAGCTGTCCTTAGACAAAGAGGAGCTGAGAACAGAGACATGCGGAAGACCACGTGAGGATGCAGTAAGATGACCATCTGCAAGTCAAGGGAAGAGGGCTCAGAAGCAACCAAACCTGCCAACACCTTGATCTTGGACTTCCAGCCTCCAGAACTGCGAGGCAATACATTTCTGTTTTTTAAGCCACACAGTCTGTAATATTTTGTATGGCATCCCTAGCCAACTAATACACCTGTGCTGTCCCATACAGTAGCCACTGGCCACATGTGACTATTACACACTTGAAATGTGACTCATCCAAGTGAGGCACTGAATTTTCACATTTAAATTTAAATAGCCACATGAGCTCATTGCCGCCATGTTGGACAACAAAGGTAGACACAGTAAGTTCCAGAAAGTTAGGGGCTTTGCCTATTTTGTGCTTCATTTAATGTAGATGGGCAATAAATACCTGTGGAATAAGTAGAGAAAATAAGAATTAAAGGAAAGACAATTTAAGCACCTGGGTATTTCCCCCCAAAGCAATATTGAACATCACTACATGAGTTGTAATAATCATGGATAATAGTAACCAACATTTATTGATCACCTTCTAGGTGTAAAGCCCTGTGCTAAGAGTGCTCATCTCACTCAGTTACCCCATGCAATGGGCATAATTATTTTCCTCATTTCATAGATGTGCAACTGAAGCACAGAAAGGTTCATTATTAACCAACTTCACAGAGCTAGTGAGAAAGGGCACAAGGATCCACATTCAAGCAATCTACATGCAGAGACTAAACTTTGAACCACCTGCAGTCAAGATTTGCTTTGGGCGCTGCTTTATAATCTCTAGGTGCCTGGTGGTTACTTTCCAAAGTGCCTTCACTATGCTCTAAGAGTTGTTACTTAGAAAATTTGGTGCTAGAGTCATGGAGGGATGGCGGGTAGAGCAGCAAATGTCCATCATAATACTGCATGTGCCCTGTGTACAGTGTTGTGAGCTAAGAAATACACAAGGGGGCACCTAAACTAGTCAGGGATGGTCAAGGAAGGTTTCCAAGGCAATTGATACCACAGAGCTGAGTCTTGAAAGATGACCAGTAAGTAAGTAGTTTTTTAAAGGGTGGTGATACCTTTCCAGGTGAAGGTGGTCATATCTGTGAAAATATGCAGCAGCCTCAAGGGGAATCAGGTCATGGCCAGAAGGCTGAAAGGTGGAAGCATTAAGCAAATGGATTTTGGCCTGGGTGAGTTACCCTGTCTCCCTTCATCTCCATATCCCCATTGGTAAAGTATGGATAAGAATAATACCTAACTCCTGGGGCTGAAAGTGAAAAGAATTGTGCAAAGCGGAACATAAAAAGTGCTCCTTAAATGTCAGCATCCATTGTTCCTAATGTTGATATCACCACAATTATTCATTAATATTATTTTACACCCACAGAATGCCTTGTGCAAGACACATTTTTAGGACACCTCAGAACATAGTATTTTGCTTCCAAAAACAAACGAGCAAACAATAGGTTGTTTTAGCAAAACTTGCAAGCATGCGCTTGGTAGAAGAAATACTGTGTTGAATTTGCAGACATGAGCTTGGGAAATGAAGAGTCAGAAAGAGGTAATTGAGACACTCAATGGCGAGGAAATATGGGAACATTGTAGGAAAATGGAAAATATCCACTCTGTTTATGGCAGTTCCCACCAATCCCTATTGTCTTAAACTGGGTCCATTTTTCTCATTGACGCTATCAGCTTGGATATTTGAGTTTGTGGCCCCTATTGTTTTGGGGGATATAAAGAATAAGACAAGATCAATATTTCAAGGGTTATATATATCTTCAGACCTATTTATGGCTTGTTCCCTGCCACCTTGGGCCCAGAAAGGATTAAATAGGCTGATATTGATAAACACAATACAGCAAGATAAAATAGATTTATTTAGGTTGTTAATAGGTGGTAAAAGTAAAGAAATGGAAACAGAAGGAGTAAACACACTGAAGCCGGGAATGAAGTTAATGCTAACACACAAAGCCCTCTATGTTTGTAGTGAGGGGAACGACATTTTATTCTGGTTTTCCTAACAATCAACATGGAAGGAAGTCTTATAATTAATGTACACAATTCCAGGTACCTATATTAAGAAAATTTACCAATCATTCAAAATTAACACAATTATTCCTCAAGACAGAAGCAGAAGGAGCTTTTGCCATATAACAAGCAGGACGGCTACTATTTCTTGAGTACTCACTCAGGGTGAGTGATTAAATCTCTGTATGTAACAGGAGCCTCACTAGTCCATGATGATGACATTACTATTTCTCTCATATTATGGATGAGAAAACAGATGCTTACAGGAGTCAAGAGACATGTGTTAGTTAAGAAGTGGAGCTGGGATTTGGACCCAGGCAGGCTGATAACACACTGAGTCTGCATTTTTATCCACTGTGCCAGACGACCTGAAATGTAAATATCCATGCCACATCCTCACAGAAGCACAAAAGGCATTTCTGTTTCTTGCCATACCTTTGGAAAAGGGCTTCTTATATTACTTCAAATTGCAATCTAATAAAAGCACTTCTAGGAGGAAACTAATGCAATACAATCTACACACACAGCTCTCTGCTGATCTAGCATCACCCAGCATTAAATTTTACAGTATCTGGAGGAGTGAAGGGAAAACACATCTTCTCAAAATCCTCCCTAAATATAGCTTCTCATACCCACTTTCTTACTGATTCAAGGGCAGCGGGGCCAAGCCACCTTCATTAGCAAGAACCTTATAGGAGACTGTATTATGTTGCAAATAAAATATGGGCCATCAAGTACCCTCTCTTTCCTGTAGCCTTGAATTTAAAGAACGTA
This sequence comes from Galeopterus variegatus, assembly GCF_000696425.1. Classification (NCBI taxonomy): domain Eukaryota; kingdom Metazoa; phylum Chordata; class Mammalia; order Dermoptera; family Cynocephalidae; genus Galeopterus; species Galeopterus variegatus. The sequence goes on along the minus strand of NW_007726118.1, from coordinate 667,420 downwards.
AAAGCACTCTTAAAGGACACTATAGAATTCTACATTAGAAATTTAACACAGTGTTGATGCTAAAGTCCAAAAAACAGGATGAATTTTCCTTTTGATAGTACTCTTTCCACATACCAGTGCATATCATAAGGCTCCGTGTTCAGTGAAAAGGGAGAATAGATCCTCTGATTCAGCAAACTGAAGGGAAGCAGCTGTTTATAGGAAAATAAAAACACTCAGCTTTTAGCTACCACCAACAGAAAACAAACGTTTACACAGGGCCTTTGGCAGCAACTAATCATATGCCTGCCTTCCAAAGAAATTCATAGCCCAGAACATTCTACCCCAAAACAAGATCACTGCAATTCCTTCAAAATAATAGTTACATTTCAGGCCCTTGAAGTATCCAGATGCCCTACAGAAGACACTAGGGGTGCAGGCATGAGAAATGAGCATGATTGCTTTCTAAATGAGTTGATGACAGAATAGTTGAATTCTGAGATTTTAATGTAGAACCATGTACAGCAGTGAAACTATTGCAGTCTGCACTTTACCTCTTTCAAAATCCACTCCTTCCATTTTTTTATGATGTTAGTGAAGAGTTGTAAGGATGCTTTACATTTCTGACTTTGGACCTGTGCAATATATAATATATATAAAATGGCAGATACATAGGATTTTACATCTTCCTGTCCTAACAATACTGCCTACCTTCTTTTTCAGTGTAGTTTTATATAAAACCATCCACACATCTGCTGATATTAGTTTATGAAAATGTATGTCTTTTTTTCCCCTCTTCTCATTAAATCTTTATCAAATTTAAAATAACTGCAAATGGCTGCTTTATCTCAACTCAAAATGAAATATGTTGTATAGAACCAGTACAAAAATAGAGGTTACAAAGGTACTTTGCATTTGGGAACATTTAATAGGATGAGTCGCTTGAAGGCACAAAAAGTACTGCAGAATTAATCCAATTGATTACCTAAGTAACAGCCCCATGAGTCTATAGAATAAGTTCTCAATCGGGTGACATTTGGAAGACAAAAATATGTCTGGAGACACTTTTGGTTGTCACAACTAAAGGGGGGTAAAGTCCAGGGATGCTGGTAAACCTTCAACGATGCACTGTAACATCTCCATCCCAACATAAAATCACCCAGCCTGAAATATCAAAAGTGATGTGGTTATGAAAGCCTGAGAGACATAACTTGTAAAAAAAAACTGGAAAACAAATATGAATTATTCAGAGAAAGTGTATTAAGTTAAGGGAAATATCTTTGCAATGAGAACACGACACTCCAACTGCTGTGCTTAAAGTCATCATTAGTGGGGGGGGAAGGGAGGGAGAGAGAGAGGTGTATCAACCACCCTGTCACTCTTGTCAGAAATAACCACTATGTAATGGTTTATTGTAACATAAATAATCAATTAACTGATATGAGGCTGACTAAATGTGCGATCTTACTCTCTTAAGTCCTAAGACTCAGTTTTACTGGGATTGGATGGTTGCCTTTCCCCTTCTGTAAATTAAAAAGAATGGATGTTCTCTTCTTTACTGTCATCTTTCAGAATGATGGATAAAAGGTTTAATTTACTGAGTGCTAAAAATAAAAGCCTTCCCATAACTCTTAAGCATCATTTGGCGTAGCAGAAAGGCTGGTTTAGAAATCTGGATTATGATATCTAATTTTTTAACGCTTGTTATCAGCAAACTTGAAGTGAAAATAAATATGTAATTTGTCCACGCAAGTAGAGATATACAATACGCATACGTGCGTATTTATACAGCTACACACAGAATCAGCACATGGTCTAAAAATGGGCACGTTTATACCGATAGACAACTTCAGCCAAAGATCCTGGCTAGTACAGCCTGCACATTAAAATGACTGAAAGTCAATACTAGTTTTCAGAAGGTTCTGTCAGTCTATTCAACGCCTACCAAATTTTTACAACATGTAATTCATATAACTCCCTTTTCTGCACAGTCCAATTAACTTCAAACAGGTATATAATTGTTGGTCTTGAGGGATCGGTTAGGCCATTATTACTAAATTATCCAGTAGATAGCAAAATGACATCTCCAAATCCATTTCACTTACGGCCACAGATTCCAAACTAGGCCTTTCTGGCAGACTGTATAACTCTACTGTATGAGAAATCTGTTAGACAATCTGTCACATAAACATAGATAGGAAATGTACATAATGCAATGCTTGAAGGAAAAAAAGTCCAATAGACCATGAACTTTTAATGAATGAATGTTAACAGTTTGCAATCTGGTGTGCAGTTTTCAAAGTTTTCCTGTTGAAAAGGAATATGCCTCACGTTTTATGTTTTCCTAGACTTGATTTAATTAAAATGACAAAGAGCAAAAATACATTTTTCACTCCTGCAAAAAGAAAACCAGAAGAGAAAAACTGTTGCTTAATAGTATTCTAGACAGGGGCTCTTTGCCTTCCATTTTAGCAATGATTTGGGAAATCCAAACACTTTGAGCTCTCATTAAGTTCCTTTCTAGCACGTGCCATGTCACTAAATAGTACAGGTAATGTAATATAATCCTATCATGATCCCTGTCTTTTCGGTTTTCTTTCAGCCCTTACTATAGTCCAGGCTTTAAACAAATATAATAATGTAGAATAATATATGAAATTACATAATTAACTATATATAATAAATATAATTAACTAGAACAGTAATCCCAACAAAGTAAATAGATATTCTTACCCCCATTTTACAGATAAGAAAACTAAGGTTTCACAGGCTTAAGTAATTAGCCATAATTACCACCCAGCTCTGTGGCCCAGGGTGCCTCACTTGTCATGGAAACAGAAAAGCACTGATATAAATTTGTTGAACAAATAAATATAGTGCTCCAAAGCCATTCTTCCTTCTATGTCATTTGGGTGCATCTTAAATAAAAAGCTTTTTAAGCTTAATATCTACAGTTTTCTAAAAACAGTGCAAAAATGTAAAACAAATTTATTACCTTTTTGAAGTGATATAATTGGGACTCTTTAATATTTTGACAAATAGTCCAGAAATCACAAATATTTTTTAAAGCACCTACTATACATAAGATGCCATGTTAGGAACTAGGGATGCTGAATCAAATGAGCTACAAAGCGCCCAGAGGAGAGGAGATAAAATACACAATTAATCTACTAACGGGTTGGGGGATATCTCCACTGCCATGGACTTACCTTAGTCTTTGTTTATCTCATTTTATACAGTCTCTCTAGGTGGTATTGATTATGACAATGAGTTAAGTGACACACACACTGTTGATCTCAATTTTATAACTTTTGCCCAGAGAGAGCTTTTCCGTGAGCTTTAGATGTGGTTGACCAGATGTCTCCATGTGATATCACACAGACCCTTGAAAGAAAATCTATTAAATATTATATCCATCTTATTATTTCTGCAGTCTCTTCTCCCTTGTTCTCACTTCCTCCAGTGTTGAGATCCCATCCACCCTGTCGCCCTAAGCTGGAAATCTGAAAATCATTCTAAATCACTCTCCTTTCCTTTGGCTATGAATATCTCCCACACACGTCTCTGCTCTGTTTCTACCTCATCAGAATCTCTTCCTTCTCTGTTTGGAATGCATACAATTGCTTCCTGACTTCTCCCCATGCTCTTCCCCCAGCTTCAATCTCCCTCAAATCCATTCTCCACTCAGCCTTCAGAGGAACTCACAGAAAATGAAAATCTGGTCATTCCCTTCCCCTGCTTCAAATGTTTGTGTGTCTCCCTGCTCCTGCACAGAACAAAGCTCTGCTCTTTGGAAGGTCATCTCAGCACTTCCATTTTCAATATCCTGCTTACTTTTAACTTGCACTTTACCATCTAGCAAAGCCAAACTAATTTTTCTCTCTCCTGCCTATTTACACCTTCTGGTCCATCTTCTGGACCACAGACTCTGCATTTTTGCCTCTTTGACCTTTTTTTTTTATTGTACCTTCTACCTGAAACATTGGCTTTCAGAGTTCTTGAGTGTCCACGAGGTGCCAGGCTTTGTGCTGGGTTTGGGGGAGAGCATGTTGCATAAGGCCCTTGTGGAGTTTACAACCTGACCAGAGGAAACTGACAAAGCTAAAAAAAAATAAGCACATACCTGATTTTAATTGTAGTCCACACTATGACAGAACCTGAAGAGGGTGCGGTGAAGGAGAAGAATAACTTCTTCACTTTTCACATGATACTCTGTGGAATCTCTGATATTGTACTTAGGACCACTACATTATACATTATCTGTTTATACATATGTATGTATATACGTATGACTCCACCACTACATTATGGTCTTTCTGAGTGACAACACTGTTCAAATTATCATTTTTTGTTCTAGTTGGGAACATAAATAGGCATTCAATAAATGTTAATTGGATGGATAGATGGGTGGAAGGACAGATGGATAGAAAAATGGAGAGGTGAATGGATGGACAAATTGAAAAAATGTTCTTGGTAAATGAAACAACATTTTCCCCTATCATTTCAGTTTTATAAATCACTGATTAAAATCACGTCCTTGGTAACAAGTGCATCTAAGAGGCTCTCATCCACGGGCTTGTGAGGACATCCTTACCAGTGGGAGAGAAGTTACAGAGCACGCTGGGTGTTTTCAAGTATTGTTAAGGCTCCTGCTCACATCCTTGAGAGATTTCCAGAAAGGTCCTTATGTACTAGAGAGTTGTTGGGGATAAATGCTTCAGAAGGAAAAATCAAAACAATTGAAAAACCTTCTAAATAAGGCATGCTCGGCCAGGATGGGGGGATGGAAGATCAGCAGCAGAAGGAATCTTTTTATAAAAGAAAGAGTATTTTAGTTCATTTTGTTGTGCTTTGTTGTGGTAGCAGGAAGATGGAAAGAAAAAAGAGGGGTAACATGGAAAGATCCTAGAGAAAGAAAGAAAGGAACAAGGAGGGGAAAGTTACCTTCACTTTTCAGTTTGCCAGGATTTTGCATGAAATAAATGTTTTCTTAATATGGGTGGAAGGCTACAATGGCTCACCCAGGTCTATGTGAAGACTGGGCAGCAACTTTCCAGGGAAATCCAGGGACTGGGAACTAGTTGTCCAAGTCCATTCTAATGAAGCATTAAAGCAATATTTTTCAAAGTGTATACTGCAGAATTTCCAGGCTCTTGTTCCAAATACAGATTCCTGTAACCCACTTCTAAATCAGAATCTCTGAGGATGGGACTCAGAAATGTTCATTTTTATCAGATTCCTAAGTTTGAGGATCCCTCAGTTACAAGATGGATCTGAGCACCCCTGCCCACGCCACGTGTCGACCTGTGAAGCTAGCTGGGACAAGTGAAAGGGAGGCTGTTTTCAAAAGCACATCATGGAAATAAACCCTGAATTGTTGGGAATTATAAGGAGAAGAGATAGAATAGCTGATGTCACAAAAGACCCATTACTGGTGACTTCTGCACACCTGAGGAGAAAATATGCCAAGAGGTTTGTGTTTGCAACAGAACAGAAGAATGTTCATTTTTAAGCAGAGAGATAAACATTCAAGCGTAACCCCTTTTTAAGCAACAATGTGACACACAGAAATTTTTCTGAGGGGCTACCACTAGGTCAAGCTCTGTGCCAACACTCTTCTCGCTAGATGGTTCAGGGCTGGAGAGTGGTAACCCTTTCTATCACCTGGCAGTGTGTGAGAGAAGCTTGGTAGATAAGGAGCCTTACGGACCCAAACAGCTTGGAAACCAAGCCTGCGAACTCCTTGGCCAGTCTTTAGAAAGTTATTCTGGCGGACATGAGAAATTCAAATCCCACAGTATCTTTTTAGGAAACTGTCCTACCAAAAGAGAGTCATTGCAGTGGTAATATATGATCCACCGTGACCACTGCTGACTGAGTGAGGGGTAAGCACCAGATTCAGAAGGGCAAGGATACTCTTCCCTGGATGTGGGATGAGAGAGAGCTTTTAAACCATCTCTCTTCAAGGGCTAAGGCTAGGAAACGTAAGACTTTGGCTGCATCCCTGCTATGTGAAGATAGCCAGTCTGAAATAAGAGAACATGAAGCTAACAAGCAGACAATTGGAGAGAGAATCTAGAATATGACTGCAGGGGAAAGAGCGTACACTGGGGGGGGGGGCACCCAGTTCCCTTAGGATTTGCAAATCCTATTTATTCCCCAGTGCCACTTACAACTCTCTCTTTCCTTTCCTCCATCAAAATCCTTCCTTACTTGGAAGCAGTGGCATCAGACTTTATTAACCCTACCCCTCCATATGGCTGCCATCCGGTACCCACTCCCCGTTCTCCTCATTGACGGCATCAGCACCTGGCTCACGACCTTCCCTTCCACTGTAACTGGCCATCATACTTGGATAATGTCCAACACCCTGGCCTCCCAGATCTTCCTCATCAGTAATTCCAATAATGTTTCCTTCTACTTCACTTCTCCATGGACACAGCCTGGACTGTCTCACCAGCTCTGAAACCTCAAGCATTCATTCTCAGAGCATCACCTTCTATCCTCCCAGTTCATCCACTTTGCCCATTACCATACTTGTCTGACCTCCTCGATATTACTATAGTACCTGGATCTTTCTCATCCTCCTCATATCTTCTCTTTCCTAATTTCTCAGCCTAAATGCCATAGACCAGGACAGAAACCACTCCTACTTAGCCAATCTCCAGATAGTTACTCTGGCAGATGCATACAATTGTCATCCTACAGTATCTTTCCAGGAATTTATTCTACCTATAGAGAGTCACTCTAGTGACATGGTTTCTTCCAGATAGAAAACACTCACTGTAAGATGCTCGTCACTCCTAATTCCCTCAAATTCTCCTGGAGAAACCCCAAACTTGGGTAAGCCCGACTGTCTTGTAGACATAAGATGTGTCCTACTCTCCAGCTTCCCCCGTCTGCAAACCATCTCCCCACCTCCTTTCTCTCCTGTCCAGTCTCCTATTTCATGTTGAGGTCTACCTTTCTCTGGCTCATCATCAATGTGTGTATATTTATAAATGGCCATCTGAGACCCAAGTCTATATAATGTTTTAGTTTAAGACCTTCTGAGTATTGTTTTTACTTTTGCACTGAATTCTTTGAGAGGAAATCAGATTGCCCCAGCTCTCTGCAGAACATCTGAGCTGCCCTTGGGTCAGATGCTCAAACTGGTCCATTCAGATGTGTTTGCAAGATGGAAGGCAAGAGCTTGAGAAGGGGCATCTCCCAATGAAGAGAGAGGCTGCAGGGGTACCCCCATATAAAATGTTTATACCTCTATGAGATATTGTGGGCTAGAGCTTCTTATGGGTTGCTTAGCAACTGGAAGTAGTTCTGAGCCACATATGAGAGAACAGTGGTTTGGGGAAACAATTTACCAAGGAATTGGGGAGAATATATTGCCTTGAACTGCAGTCAACACTTCCTTCTCCCCAAACTGCAGAATAGATGACTGAGTAGAAGGGAGGCAATGGACGGCTCTCACTCCTCTACAATCTTGTCACCTGCCCAGGGGATTCATCCTGGCCTGAGCAGCAGCACAGTCTGAGGTAAGAGCCACAGTGATTTCTGCCGAGCTCACCGCATGCTAATCATGCCTGTCAGGCTCCTGGGGAAGAAGAGGTTGGCTGTCCTGACAATCTGCATTAACATGGGTGGATGGTGTTTGGTTACACCTTCATGACGGAAGTTCCCATTTGCATCTCTCATCAGAGGCTGAAGGATGTGCTATCTGCCCTGCCTGTCCTGTAGTCACAGCCTCATTACCAATATGCAACTGACCTCAGTGAAAAGCACAAACTTCAGACTGCAAGTAGACATCAGCAGGCTCAAGTGGGATGCAGCTGCCCCTGAATGCATGGGTTTTTACAACAGAGTCCTATAAAAATGGGCTGGATTAATGTTCATCTGGGGTCAGTTTCCAGGACACTTCTCAAAGCCACCGAAGCTCAGATTATTCTAAGGCTGCAGAACTTGAAGCCACTGGCAGTAAAAATGTCAAAAGATGCAAAACGGAAAAGATGTCCTTCACCAAAAGTCATCCACGTAAACAGCTGCAAAATCCAGCAGATATTTGCAGATAACTTGACCAAGCTCCACGCACAATGCTAGGAACGCTACCTCCAGTGGTGAGCCCAAAGGAAATACTTCTGATGCTCAGGCACCCTCCACATCTCAGGTACCACTGCATGGCTTACACCCAAGATGAAGCTCTTACACAGTGCTCAATACATCTCTTTGCAATGCCTGAACATCTGCCGGTTGAACAAACTCTCTCACCTGTGACCAAACAATGCCAACCTCAACCCAAGAGTGTTCAAAGAAGCTATAGCTGGAAGGAGGACTGCAAGTAATTTGACACATTTGGTTAAGTTCTGAGGTTACTTAAAAACAGTGAAAGCAATGCACTCCTGAGGATCCCAGCCCACTACCCGGCGTGGGCAATCCAAAGTCTTTACCGGAATTCACTTAACAAAACTTCACATAGCACTCTAGCCATACCCCATGAAGCTGAGGGATAGTAGCATGCACTGGAGAAAAATGTGGAAGTCAGACTGTTTGGGTGTGAATTCTGACTCTACCACTTAGTAGCCTAGAGGTTTGAGCAGGTCACTCACCATTCTGAAGCCTCACTCTTCTCATCTTTAAAATGGGAACAACAGTACATTTTGCACAGGTTTATCTTGGTATAAAATTGAGATAATGCCTTGGAAGCACAGAGCACAGTGTCTGGCATTTATTAAGGGCTAGTTATTAGATAATCAGTAATTATTAGATTGTGGATCTTTTTAAAATTCCTTTCCAACTTGGGTTTGTAAAAGGCATCGATATGGAATTCACAACTGGCATAGTGTTGGATGAGACATCAGTATAAACACAAACTCTCTTAACCCAGGTATTCCCCAGGGTGAGCAGCATAGGAATCAGACTCTGCCACTGTTTCCTGACACAAGAGTAAAGACAGGGAGCCTGGCAGCTACCTCATCCCACCAGAGGAGCCTCATTTACACACCAGCTACCAGAGATAACTGGCATGAATGGGGCTGAAGCAGCAGCAGCAGGTTGAGACCTTTGTCAAATTAGGCGCTGAGGACATTGACCACACAAAACTTACAACCAAGCCCAAAAATAAAGAAATAAAGAAAAGTCCCAACTTGGCTTTGAAGCTACAAACAAAATGAATTAAACAGAAATATGTTGTCTGTGCTTAGGTCTGCATGGGCACTTTTAAAAAACAATATGCACCTAGTTTACATTAATAAAATTAAATAAAGTAAATGCAGGTCAGTAGGAAATTGCTGGAGCATGTGAAGGAAGATGCTGTAAATGATCTTTCCTGTTATAAGAGTGAAAACAGCCTGTCTGTTCCCTGACGAGCCTTGGGTGATATATCTCCTCCTAAAATAGCGTCTGTGCAAAAGATGAGAGGAAACGATCGCCTATTAATTTGGTTTTTTAAGTCCAGATGAAGAACCTTGAAAATAGCCAAAGAGCCAAAAATACTGAGTAACTCTACATTCAGAGGGACTGTTTCTTCTCTCTATATATAGCAATTCAAAAATAGACATCTCAGATTCTGGGCCTGCAGGACTGAAGTATGGTTATGCCCATCGACTGGAGAGAAAACGTATAATAAATCCCTCCACGTTGTCAGTTTGCTTAAATGTCACCACCTCTGCCAACTTACTAAACAAACGTGACCTTTCTCATAACTCTGAGCTATTCAATATGCATGTGCTGTTTTGTGTCTATTTTCATTCATCTGACAAATATTCACTGAGTTACTACTATATCTCAGAAGTTGTGCTCGGCTTGGGGGATATGGGTTATCAAATCTTTTCTTACACAACTTATAGTTTTATAGTACTGGCAGAAAAAAATCCATCAATTAGTTGATTACAAATATGGTAAGTGTTGAGAGGAAACTGGGTGTGGGGTGACAATTTCCCCCTGCCTCCCCCAAAGAAAATAATATTCAAATTTGGACAGATATGTCAAATAGAACTTTGCAAGGCAAAACAAACAAAAAAAAAAGTGAAGGAAAAATATATACAGCATACTGGCAAAATTGTTTAGAGCATGTTTTAAATTAGCTACGATTCTGTGTCATGTATGAGGAAATTAAATCTGTTCTCTGAGCAAGATCCTATTGAAGGGCACTAGACTACATCTTCCAGGTGTTTAGGTATTTATGGCTATCGGTGGTGTAAAATAGTCTAACAGAGGGAAGACTTCAAAAGAAGAAAAGTAATTCCACCCGTGATCGTAGATACAGCATCACCATTCAAACAGTCAACTTTTAATTAGTGTAGCTCCTGTATACCTGTGCTCAATACCACCCTTAAAACAGGTAAACATTTACTTCCCTTTACTGACCTGCAGTTATCTTTCTAACCAGAAGAGAAAGTGCTTATTTCTTTTTGACACATTCACCATATTTTCATGCTCTCCTCATTCTGTTCCCAAGACTCAAAGAGAGTTTCTCTCCAATGCACTAAAAACAGAGTTTACAGCAAAAGAGGGAAGGCAGCATTCACCCATTTGTAACTTGTTTTTGACTTTTTCCCCAAGAGAACAACCTCAAAACAACAAAGAGGAGAATGGAAATCATCATATGGGAAGTCGAAGTTCACGGTGGGAAATGGTGGCAAGAAAAGTCATGGTCTGTGTCATAAATAAATCATAAATGTACGTAGCATTCGGATTCGATAAATGGCAGATTTGAGATAAGTCCAAACAATTGTGTGCCAGGTACCATAAAATCTTGCAAACGTTATGATTGCAGAATTAGATAGAGTGGTTTACAAGAATTGATAAGTAACAGAAGAGAAGGGAAAACACATGGAAATGGGTAAATACCCCAATGTGTATAAAGGGGATCAGGTGGATGCTACATACAATGAAGACCTAAAAATGACTCCAAATGTCTGCTGTACAACAGATTGGTAACTGATGGCTTAAACTACTCTAAACAAGTGAGGGCAATCTTTAGGAGGTAACATGAGTTCACTAAGAAACAGCGATGGCAAGAAAATTCCCTGGTGTTTCTTTAAGGTCCTAAACTGTTGGACTGAGTAATGCTGTAGACTTAGTGTATTATGATGTGAAGGCACCTGTGAAAAGATGAGAAATGGAGGCCAGAACTTAGACTCAAAGCTGATTCATCAGTTCACCTAAAGACTGCTAATAAACGGAGCAGCTGTGTACGTATACGTGCATATCTTCCAATGTGATCCACAAGCTCCTTGGAAGCAGTGTTGTGTTTGTAATTTGTCATTTAATCTCCTGGGCTGCCAGATGAAAGATCGTTAGTCACTAATTGTTAGAGGAGAAGAATCCATGGGAATGATGGGTGTGAACATACTCTGAAAAGGATAAAATACTTAAATGCAGGCAACAGGTTATTAGAAAGTCAAGTCAGAGTCTCTATCTGCTTGGACATTTTAATCAACAATGGAAAGGACGACCTGAGAGACATTTTATCAAATTTACAGATGGCATAGACCTGGAGTTAGCTTGCAAACAGGGTGACAGAACCATGATTCAAAATTACATTTATAGATTGCAAGAATAGATTGAGTTCTATTTTAGTAGTTGCTTCCTATGTGCCAGGCACTATGCTATGTGCATTAAATACGTGGGCTAATTAGGTTAAACGAGTTGACATACAGTTCACATATCAGAGTTTTCAGCTTAAGGCTAAGGGAGAGTCAGGCACATAAGACAAAATTGTGGGACAGATCTATTTGCAGGAAGGCTGAAGAGCTTTGGTGGTTATAGAAAAGAGGAAGGTAGGTAAGGAACCCAAGCCAGTAAGAACACCTTGGCCATCGGACAGGTGGCAGGTGGAATAATGCTCCTCACCCCAAAGATGTCCACATACTAATCCCCAGAACCTGTAAATGTTGCTGTATATAGCCAAAGGGACTTTGCAGATATGATTCAACTAAGGATGTTGAGATGGGAAGATCATCCTCGATTTTCCAGGTGGGTCTAATGTTATCACCTGTGTCCTCAGAAGAGGTTAAAGATGGAAGAAAACAGAGGTTGGAGTGATAAGCTTTGAAGATGGACGAGGGACCCATGAGCCAAGGAATGTGGCAGGCCCCAGAAACCAGAAAAGGCAAGAAGATGGATTCTCCCTGGGCCCTCCAAAAGAAATCCAGCTGTGCTCACACCGTGGTTATATATCCTCATAAGATTCTTTTCAGACTTCTGAGCTCCAGAACCAGGCGCTAATAAATTTCTATTATTTTAGGCCACCAAATCGGCAGTCAAACAAATACAGAAGGGATGGGAAATTCCAAACATAGTGGGTCTATCTCATAGACTGACCTTCTGGACCCACAACCTGGCAGTCATGTCTGAGCTCCGTGAGAAAGTTGACGGGAGAATGCTGGGGGCAGGTGGGAGTGGATACAAGACAGAGAGGTTGTGCAGCATCTGTTAGACGTAATAACTGAAATAGTGACTTCATTTTTAAAAGATCAATCGGTTGTCCATCTAACAAAGTGTAATGTTGGAGGCAAAAAAACCAAAAAAACAAAGCTTCCCTCTTTCTCATTGCAGACTCCTGTCTTTCTCTCAAACCCTCGTCTATTCAGCCAGGAAATTCATCAGTTATATCTGCACAACACCAGACTATTTTTCAAAGCATCCCAAACCCCACTTGGGACCACGCCATCACCACCTCACACCTGAACCATTGCAATGACTTCCAACTGGGCTCTTGGCTTCTACCTTCAACTTCCTCTATGTCCTCAAAACAACAGCCAAAGGAATCTCCTCACACAGGTGAGACTGTGTAATGATCTCAATAAATATTGCTCTTACTGAAGATTTCAAGACATGAGATTCAGGTTATATAACAATAATAATTATAATAATAGCAAAGGTATTGAATATTAACTTTGCACCAAACATGTTTGTAAGAACTTTTGTATATTAAGTCCTGAAATCATAACAACTCTAAAAATGACCAGTATGAACCCCATTTTACAGGTGAGAAAACTGAGGCACGGAGAGTGATTTGCTCCAAGTCACACAGCTAGTAAAGGATAGTTCAGAGACTCAAAACCCTGTGATGGCTCACATCCCATCACATTCACACTAAAAGCCCAAATCCTTGTAATGTCTACCAAGGCATCAAATCATCCCTAACCCCCATTTACCTTCTGATCTCATCTTCCTGCTTGTTGCCCTTCAATCCCCACTGTTAACACCTCAGAACCCTTAACTATCTGCTTGAAGCTTTCTCTGAAACCTCTGTATCCATATGTTTATCAAACTACCTGGTCTGCCTGTTGAAAAGTACCACATGGTGCTTCCTGGACTTAAATACTGGGCTGGGTGCATTACATGCCACCAAAATACTCTTTTTTCCTTCTTCTTCCAAGGCTTTACAGAGCCCCGAAAGGCTTACTTCTCTTTTTGTATTTCCTCTGTTAGTTGGTGCAGCATCCACCCCGCTCACCCGTGCTCGAACAAGGTTTCACTCTTGACTGCACTATACCCACATCCACAGGATCCTCCATTCTCCATCCTAACTTTATCCAAATCCATCTGCTTCTCTCCAAACCCTTTACCCCCCTAACTAAGTTCATTCGCCTGTCTTTCCCCACTAGACCATTGCAGTAGGTTTTTAACTAGTCTCCCTGCCTTTAATCTTGTGTCCATCAGATTGTCGTCCACACTTAGCCAGAGTGGCCTTTCTGAAATGCAAACAGAACCTTGTTGACAAGCTCTTGGTGATTCTCTCCTATTGGATGAAGTCCAAACTTCCCAGGATGGTATATGCAGTCCTTGTGACCATGCCTACCCATCTTGCTACCTTTTACACTTGGCCTTACACTGCACAAGTCAGCAGAACCTGGAGCTGGCAAACACACCATGCTAGTTCCCATTCCTTCGACCTGTGTGTCTTTCCTCTTCCCCATGCTTCTTCCCTTGGTTTTCCTGGAGAGCTTCCTTTCCTTCTTCAAAGCTCCCTGGGCATCGACTTTTCCATAAAGCATCTCCCAGCTTTCCTGTTCTCACAGTGTTAGTTCATCCTTCCTTTCTTTGGACAAAGACAGATTTTGGACAATCATACATCACAGCCTCTTGACATTGCCCACTTGCATCTGTCTCTCCTCATAGATTTTGGGCTCCTGAAGAGTAGACACTAAGTCTCACTCTTTTTTGTACTCCTTGATGCCCAACACAGTGCTGAGAACCTTAACTAGCACACAGTAGGCAATACTTTTTGAACGATGAATAAATACATGAATGGATGACCATAAATTAATAAGTGAAGATGCTCTTGAGAAAACACCAAGGCCTATAGGCAGAATCTATAGAGAAGCGGATATTGAGTAAATATGAGAAACGGCTTCCTGACAATTGTGCTTATTCTGTAATGGAAGGGGCTGGCCCCAAGGGGTCACCACGGAGCCTGATGTCAGCAGGAGCCTGGCACAGATCCCAGTGCTTTGCGCAAGGCTGACCCTGAGGTTCTGCCCCTTCATCATGACATTTTCTCCCACCTTTCGCCAAAGCTCTCTCCACAGATACATTTCAAACATTTGGAGATTGCTTGATGATAATTAAAATCCAGTACCAATCACAGATGGCAATCCAGAGGCAGCTACAACATTTCATAGCTAATAACTAAATAAGCTCCTTAATCCGCATCAACATAAGCATGCCTGCCAAAACACAAAACATGGTGGGGGGAGGGGAGAGCACGCCTTCTCCTCTTACAAGGGGAACTGCACAGAGCAGGTGCACCTCACCAAATGTATGCCTGCCAGACAAGCCTGTGTGTGTGGCAGGTCCATAAACCGAACCACATTTCAAATGCACTGTGATCTAAGAATAGGCTTTACTACTTCCTGCATGATATTTTGATAAAGCTAATAAATGTCTGGTAAAATAAGCAATCACAGCCTCATTTATGAGTTGAATTAATTCAGGCTTTGGATTGTCAATATGACTCAAAAATAGAAGATCCTGTATTATACAGAATACAAATGATTATATCAAGGAACTGTATAAGCATGCATGTGTAGTATATGTATGTAACTCAATGAATATTCTCCTCATTGTAGATTTCGGGATGTGAGATGCTTTCAGGTAATAGTAACAGTAATAATGGTGATGATGATTATAATAATAACAACAAATTTATTGCATAGTGTGGGTTAAGCCCTTTACATATATTAATTACTGAAATCAAAACAACCCTGTAACGTATCAGAATTGCTCACATTTTACAGATGAGAAAACTGAGGCAGAGAGCATAAGTAATTTGCTTAATAAGGAATTATTAGATTAAGAAACTATATACAAATTCATATATTTACATATGCAGCTCAGTAAATATTGCTCTCATTGGTGATTTCAGAACATGAGCTTCCAGGTAATAATCATCTTAATGATAATGGTAATAAGAAATGTACTGAGTGTGAACTATGCGTCAAGCACATTTCTAAGCACTTTCATACATTAACTACTGAAACTCTCACAACAATCCCTTAAATTGTCAGTATTATCAGTAAAACCCCCATTTTACAGATGAGAAAATTCAGGCCCAGAGAGTGCTTTGCTCCCAGCCACACTGCGGGTAAAGGATGGACCAGGGGCATGAACTCAGACCACCTGGCTTCAGAGTTTGTGCCTTAAATCATTGTATCATACCGGGCATACAATGGTTTGCAAAAACTAATTTACTTGGCAGTTCCACGCCCTCCTCAACAATTATTTTTTTCTTATTTGCATTAAAGTGTTCCAGAGAATTTGAGACCATTTAGCCCAAATTACTGAACTCCGTGTCTATCCATAAGCCTCTTTATTTTGTCCCTCTCCATACCAGTGGGCTGTTAGTGGCCTGTCTAAATTCTCCTCACAACTTTAATTGCATAAAATCTTCCAAACGAGGCTGAGCTCTGTGTTCAGAGCTACTCCCTCGCATCACTGAACATAATTCAACTATGTGTGAAATGTTTCCTATAGACTGGAGTCTGGAGTTCTCAGTGACAAGGAAAATAATGCAAATGTAAGATGATGATGATTAAAAAGTACTCTGGTTGGCTTTTGTCACCTGGGATCCTCAGGAAGCCTGCCAAGATGGCTGAAGCGTATTCCATCAGTAGAGGGCACATTCATCAACGCAGCCAGACATTCACTTTATAAGATTTAATATGGAAATACTATACTTAAAAAGATTTATAGAAAAGTCTCTTTTCCCATCGTTAGCAGGTTTCTGTGTCATTCTACAGCATATCAACTCTTCCCAACCTTGCAATATCAGCAGGGCTAATCTATAATAACTCGACTATCTGGAGTTCACCCCCTCGTCTGCACCGGAATCATAGAAACTCAATTATTCAGAGAGAAAAAAAAATTGAAAAGCCAAAACAGTGATGGAGAGTGGGTGTCAGGATGTCAATGGAAGGACATGAGGGATTTCAACATGACACCCAAACGCTCAGGAAGTTTAGACCACTGAGAAAAAGAGTCTATTGTTGGCAGAACCCAGAAACACATGGCAGGAGTTCCCAGCGGTCAGAACAGGTCTAATCTATCTCCCTTTGTTTATTCTCTTTAAGATGATCAGGCACATTTGGAATTTCAGAACAGCACGTCCAAATTGATTCTCAGTCTCAACAGGTATGTAGGGATCTCTCTGCCTCTCTGCCTGATTCTCTGAGGGGTGTATGTATGGGGGACGGGTTCCTCCTTCAAAAGCTACTCTCAGTTTCCTGACTCCTAGACTCTCTCTCTTCTTCCTTCTCTCTTTCTATCTCCCTCCCTCCGTCTTCCCTCCTACCCTCTCATTTCTCTCTTCCACCCTCCGTCTCCCTTCTGTCTCTCTCTCTATCTCTGCCGTGGCCTCTGCTCTTTTTCCTTTTATCTCTCCATCTTATTCTGTGTCTGCCTGCCTTCCTATATATATTTTCACATAAAGAAGGAAAGAGAGAGCGGGGGAGAGAGAGAGAGAACAGCTAGCCCCAATACAAACTAAAATGCCAAGTTTCTAAAATTCAGCAGTATGAATTATATGAAGTTTACCCAGTGGCAGGCAGGGGCTGGGGAGAGAAGTGTATGGGGAGAGACTGCTTAATGGGCTCTGGGCTTTCTTTTGGATTGTGAATGTACTAAATACTAGGAAATTGTTCACTTTAAAATGGTTAATATGTTATGCAAATTTTAACTCCATAAAAAAGTAAAAAGAGTAATGCTGATAAATCTCTTTATCCCTGAAGAAAAGCAATTTGAACCCTGTCTGAAATAGGAGCAAACTTTGCAAACTCTACCAAAATATGCGTATAGATAGATAGATAAAATAAGAACTAGATCTATAGAAGAGACCAGACAAAACAAACCCACCCAAGAGAAATGGGTATAGAATTCATCAAACTGGTTTTAAAACAAACAAAATAATAACAACAACAAAAAAAAAATCACACGCAGTAGATATAAACCCATTTTTCTTTGGCGGGAACACGAAGTTATATATCACGATTTCTCTAATAGGTCTAAGCACCTGCCCTACAGTACTGACCCTCAGGCACAACACAGGCATTGCCTAAACCCAAGCCTACCTGAACATCCTGAGAAGAAGGTGAACTAGACAGGGTGGGTTATAAAATATAAGTTTAAAATTACAACTAATTTTCAATGTCATTAAAATATTCAGGAGAGTCAGTCAAGAGTATTTAAATGAGAAGACAAAGATTTTAGAGTATTCCTCTCCAAAATTAGCCCTTGATGCCTAAAATTAGGGCTAAAAGTGACCCCTCCAAATCTCATGCTTCCTGACCATTCTCTCTCCCCTCTCTGCATTTACAATATGTTCATGTTCAACTTGCTAACCCAAAAAAGAGACCTGGGACAGAAATTCCTGGCTCAGCACTCTACTCAGATTTCAGCTTCATGCTTTACAAAATAATATTTTCTTAAAAATATAATGTCATGTCACCTTCATTATTAAAGCCATACATGTTCATTGTGGAAAGTTGAGAGTATATTAGGAAAATATCCTAAGAAAAATATCAACATATATAATTTTGATATGCAAGTGATAAAACTTAACATGGTAGAGTGCTTCTTTCTTGTATTCTATTTTGTATATTGACGTAGATGCAAAGAAACATAAATATCTACAAATAGCATTTTTAAAACAAAAATTGGAACATACTGCAAATAGTGTTGTGTAACTTTTTAAATACATCTCAGAAACACTCTTCTGTGTCATTGAACACTGTCTTAAGGCATTATTTATAATGGCTGCAAGGACGGAGTTGTGATTTATCTTTTCAAATCCCTATTGTTGAACATTTAGGTTGTTTAATATTTTTAACAACATAAATAATGCTGCAATGAACATCCTTGAAGATAAAACTCTGTACAAAGTTATAACCCTCTCCCCCCATTCACACACATGCACACACGCATGCGCGTGTGCACACACACACACACACACACACAAACACCCACACTACTCTTAAGATATACTAGGGTTTCTCTACCTCAGCACTGTCAATAATATTTGGAGCTGGATAATTCTGTGTTGTGGGGGCATCCTGTGCAGTGCAGGATGTTTAGCAGCATCCCTGGCCTCTACCCATTAGAAGTTCTTTGCCTCCCTCCCCCAGTTTCGACTTCTAGAAATGTTTCCATGCATTGCTCGATGTCCCTCTAGGAGGCATGATTACCAACTGTTGAGAACGACTGAGCTACAGTAATGGAAACAATGAGTTGAATGAGATACAGTTTCAACACCTTTTTGATACTCGCCCTCAAAGTTGCCAGAGAGATTCAACTGCTTCCTTAACGTGGGTGACTGGCAGCTGTTACACAGACACCTTGCCCACGTACAACCCTGTTTCCCGGTCTTAAAACCTGTGCTCCTGACTCTCTTTGTGTTCCTAAGATTAAGTGTAGCTCTCTTATGCTAGCCAATTTTTTGGTCTCCTTTCTGATTTCCCTCTGGACACATGGCCTTCCTAGATCCATGGTGCTGAATCTTAGCTGAACTTCCACATCATGGCTGGTGTTCCTGGACATGCCAGCCACCTCAAAGCCACCTTTCTATGTCACTGCCATCCTGTCAATGTGCCTTGTTCCTGGCCTCTCACTTTCCCCCTGTGGCAAGAAGGCACATTTCTTATAGGGTGCTATGGATTGAATTGTGTCCCCCAAAGTTTCATGTATTAGAAACTCAATCCTCACTGTGACAGTGTTAAGAGGGTAGGAAATCCTATTATGGTAATTAAAAGGTGGGGCCTTAAAGAGGTGATTAGATTGTGAGGACTGTGCCCTCATGGACTGATCCATTCATGAAATAATGGGCGTGATTCTGATGGCTTTACAAGAAGAGCAACTGAGAAGCTTAGACCCTCTCTCTTGCTCAAGCCATTCACCATGTGATACTCCACATTGCTGTGAAGAGTCCCTACCAGGAACAAGGCCTTCACCAGATGTGTCCTCTGGACTTTGGACTTCCCAGCCTGTGAAATAGAAAATAAATACTATCTCTTTATACATTACCCAGTTTCAGGTATTTTGTTATAAGCAACAGAAACTGACTAATACACAGTGATAATGGCATGATTTATTACCAGACTCTTAAAAAGTTTCTCTATAGCCTTCAGAAGGAAGAAGAGGATCTTGGTCAAATACTTATGAGAAATATTTATGATATTATTAGAGAAAGTTGGGTATTGAGAAGACAGAGAAGTAAATGGCAGCACCCTGAGAGAGGAAAACCTGAGATAAAAGGAGAGCTCTAGTCCTAAACAGCAGGAGCATGGAAGGGCATCAGTCTATTGGATGGGATTTAAGATGAGAGAGAGGTCTCCTAGCACAAGATAGAGGGCGACTTAGTTTGTAGCATAAAACTCCAGCGCATAGAGATAAGCTGGAGCCTAGATAAACCTACATATTGAAAAGATATGTAGAGAAGCCCCTTTATAATGATTAGTGTGTTGATAAGTTTACTCCAATCAATTTTTTGTTATCTAAAGCACCCATGTTTTTATTCTGTGTGAGTGGCATTCATGGTGACACTAAAAAGCAGGAGCAAACAGGATGTGATATTATTTCCACATTATACAAAATATATTTGAGCCACCTCCACATTGATGACCATAATGAATGTGTCAACATTTGCTGAAAATCTTGTTAAAAAGTACATTTTCTTCCTTCTAAGAAGCATTCCCCTGACAACAAAACTCTGACTCAAAATGCATAGCCTCCTTAAAAGTAGAACTTCCTTGAATAAAATCGTGTTGTCCT
Organism: Galeopterus variegatus; assembly: GCF_000696425.1. NCBI lineage: Eukaryota > Metazoa > Chordata > Mammalia > Dermoptera > Cynocephalidae > Galeopterus > Galeopterus variegatus. The sequence goes on along the minus strand of NW_007726118.1, from coordinate 647,179 downwards.
CAGGTGTGCAAACATTTTTGTATTAAGGTAATATGCTTTTCTCATTCAACATGATTTGTTAGATTTCCCTTTTTCAAATAGAATCAACAGCTAACAAAGGACACAAGACTCCTTTTCCCATAGAGAACAGCTCCACATGGAAGAGCAGAGATGTGGACTGCCCTTTGTCCCTTCCCAAAGGAGAGGATGCCATCTGAGCCAATGCTTCGGTTTGGCATGTGATTCCTAAAATTGGATCAACAAGCCTCTGGGCTTCTCTTATCTAAACCAATGTTCATTTATCTCCAAACTTGCTGACATTCAGCCTTCATTTGATTGACTTACAAATTGGAGTATAAATTATGTTTTCTCTTGCCTAGCAATTAACAATTAAAGAATAGTATGATTGCAATACAAAGACAAAAGACACTCACATTGTAACAAAGGGCCATTGGAGAAAGAGTTCTTCGATCCTCTGGCTTTCAGGCTTACAGTGAGTGCCCTTGAATGTGGGCCTGGCCTTTTAAAATGACAACACTATTTACTCCTTGCACTATCTCAACTTAAGCCCACGCATAAAGCACTCAGAAGGTGCCAAATACATCTTCTTCATTTCCCTAGTCTTCGCCTCTTCAATCGTCTGTCTGAGAATCATTTCTCTGGCCTCTGCAGTAATATTGGTTCAAAGGCTGTCAATTTTGCAAGTGAAAGGCAATGAAATAATTAGTAGCACAAGGTGGGAACTTTCTTATGAGCAAAGCCCGATACACTAAAAATGCGAAATATGATGAACCGAGGCTGTCAGTGGCAATATCTGTAATAAAGACCATCTTTCAAGATGCAGGCTAATTTTCCAAACTCATCCTTTTATTCTGACATGCTTTTCCTCCCTCTTGAATGCTGAAAAATTTTCCAGCTTAACATCTGATCAAAAGACAACATTTCCTTTGTTCATCCTTGATTTGGAAACACTAATTGGAAACACTAATTCTTTATGTATTCTTATTGTAGAAATAATACATGTGCATTGCAAAAAAAGTCAAAAGTGTAAAAAAGTATAATAAAGAAGTAGGGAAAAAAAATTCCCTCATACTCTAACCACCCAGAGGCATTTCTATTACAAACGTTGCTCTGTTTCCAATCTTTGCTACTATGCATTTTTAACATATATGAGAAATGACTGTATATATAATTTTGCTGAAGGTACATTTTTGTTAGACGGCTGTAGAGGAAGGGAAAGAATTCTTTGCACTGATTGCAGAGTTAAAGCGGGCGTGCCAATGGAAGAAAAGGACATTGAGGCTTTATGCGAAGATTAAAATCATTGTTAGCTTCAAAACAAGGAAATTAAGTGATTGTCACAAACAACCTGAAACAGCTCAGTGGGATCCATTAAGATTTTTAACAGCTCAGTGAAATCTAACATCTACCTGACAGCCCTGAAGGGAAGAAGGGGGGGACCTACATCTTTTCTTTGACTCTCTAGCTGTGTATTAAACAAGCAAACTTTTTACTGATTGATGGTCCAGGAAAGCTGAACTGACCTCCATCTTCAATTAACTCAGTTTGAGATCATGCCTATACTCCGCACAGCTTGTCTTCATAATCTGAGCTAATAAGAGTTTTAAAGGCTGGACAAGGAAAAAATGTTGTGTACCGTATGCCAGGTGCAAAATATAGTACATAGCTGGGAAGTGTTATATCATCTATGAAGAATGAGAATGGTGGGGTGCCTGTAGTTATCCCAGATGTGCAGGGGGCTTTCTGCTACCAAACCATGCAGGGACGCATCAATCTGAATGTTTTCAGAAATGCAATTGGCATGGGGCCCATTCTAGCTTTACATTCTCCTCTGGTTCCATTGCTCAGGAATTTGGTTCTAGACATTTTACAGAAATGTACCTGAATTAACGTTTGCTTCTTTCCCTTCTTTATTTCTTCACTAGTACTTTCCTTGTAACTCCATCCTTTCGATATTTATAGAGGCACACGTAGTTGGTAAAGAAGCGAGCGCGAAAATAACCAAGCCCCTGCCTTTAAAGAGCTCACACCCTCCAGCAGAGATAACTGACCTGTCAACAGGTAATCTTAACACAATGAGGCAGAGTGCAATGGTTGTGTACTTACAATACCAAAGCATATACTTGGGAAGTGTGAGGAAATCATGGAGTGCTTCAAAAGAAGGGGGTGTTCAAGTGAGGTCTTGTAAAAGAAGTCAAAGTTTGTGTCAAAGTTAAATAATTGAAGGTTTGAGGAAAAGTTTAGAAAATTTAAGAAAAATCATTTTGGTCTGAAGAAAAATGACCAGATCATTGCAAAGATAACATTGGAGATGGTTGGAAGGCTGCCAGATTGGGAGAAATGGTCACAATGAAAAGTTTGCAAATGGTCTTTGGTTTGGGGGCAAGAAGGTTCTAGGCTCATACTCTTTTTCCAAAATTACTTTTCTTCTGGCCCCCAGCATTCACAATGCAATGGTCCTTCCACATAGAGAAGCTTCCTGATTTTTAGGTAATATTCGAAGGACCAAGTCCCAAGGAGGGAAAAGCTTATCAAGCTTTCAGAAAGACAACCGCACAAAACTATAGATCATGTGAATTCCAAGTTCCTCTCACATAACATCATCATGAGCTACTATTTCTCACCCTATGTTATAACTCCCAGATTTGTAGATATCTTCCCCGAGAGAATATTTCTTATTATGTTTGCTTAGTCCTGAAAGTCTCCTTAAGGGGATACTATCCTTTCTCCATTACTGTAATGAGAAAGTGTTTAAGAGACAGAGCTCCTAGTTTATTTCCAGACTCAGCCACTTGTTAGCCAGAATGGACATGTTGTCACTAAGCCTGGGTTACCCAACTGCAAAATGGGAAAAATAAAAGTGTTTCTGTCATGAGTAATGCAAAACAATGCCTAGTAGGTCCTTAGCAAATGTTAATTATCATTATTACTTAGTCATGGGAGTAATAAGCCACAGGGAACCCTTCGGGTCCAGTGTAATTTGTTTTGGTTCTTGGCCTGTGTCCCTTATTTAACCGTGATCATTCATTTACTTGTTCATTCATCCACTTGGCAAATATTTTCTGAGCACCTCCTAAGGATTAGATATTACTAATAAAACACACATGTTTTCTTATGAGAAGTTTTATTTTACACATGTATATGGTTAAACTAAAGAAAGTAGCAAGAAAGGAGACTAAAAAGCCATCCTTTTTACTGAAGAGTAAAATAAACAAATTTATATATGGCTAACCGAAACTCTTATTGATCAAGTATATAGACAGAATCCGTACGGAGGCCAAATGCTAAGAGAAAGAGAGGTGAGAGTTCAGCTATGACTTTGGAGTAAGAAGGAGAATGAGCCACAGAAATTCAAGGTGAGGAATTATAACAAACGATCATCAGAAAATATGCACAGAAAGGTGCTGTCAGTGATGATATTCTGAAGACCAATGGCAAACACACTTATGAAACACTTATTAACTTATTATAAGTTAATAATAAGTTTATTTTATAAGTTAACAATAAGTTATTATTATTATAAGCAAACATACGTATTAACATTATTAACACATTTATTAGGCACGTCATTACATCCTCAGTCATGGTGAAACTTAAAATCTAGGGAAACCAATTTGGTTTCTAAATCAGTGATTACCAGCATTGTTACCTGTTCATTTCACAAGTGTGTATTATAAGTTATTTCATATGATGGTGTTGCTGGACATAAAATGCTGCAGCAGGAACGAGTCACAAGGCCGAAGGTTTCCAAAGGAGCAATAAGACCAGGGTGTGGATGGCAAGTTCTCCCTTCATTTATTTTTCTTTTAAAGCACATGGTCAGGAGGAAGGAAGGAAGGAAAGAAAGAAAAGACCACAACAATACGTTGAACTTTCAGAAGCAGAGAACACACCTAAGGATACTAGAGATGGGGAGGGGAGGAAAGGAGGGGGTTTGGGGAGTGATAGATTGGGTAAAGGACATAAAGAAAAATTATAGTTTGTAATAATGAATATGCTAATAATAAATAAATAAATAAATAATGAATTTTTTTAAAAAAATATATATATATATATATTTTTTTTTTTCTTTAAAAAGCACACAGTCCTTGGGCTTCTCACCTAGTACATCAAATTTACAATCACTCTTTTACAGGAAGCCTTCGTATGACTTTTTCTTATCTATTTCTGAGTTTTCTCCTCTTTTCCTCATTTTTGGTGCACTTTCTTTCAGAACAGAAAGGATAAGGACAGAAAGAACAAAACAAATAAGAGGCAGGAAGGGAGGGAGAGGAGGAAATCAGGAAAGTGAAGCAAGAGTCCTCCTCGCCGTCATCTCAGGCCTTTCCCCATGGAGAAGTGACTGGTTTTGAGAACAGTTTAAGAATGGATATTTTCGGGGCCGGCCCGGTGACGCACTGCTATAGTGCGCCGCTTGAGAGCACCCCGCCGAGGGTTCGGATCCCACATACAGACCGGTTCCCGCTCACTGGCTGAGCGAGGCGCGGGAGCAACGCCGAGGGTTGCGATCCCATTGCTGGTCCTGGTCCAGTGCGGGGGCGACACTGAGGGTTGCGATCCGTTGCCGGACACGGAAAAAGACAAAAAGGAAAAAAAAAAAAAAAAGAATGGATATTTTCATCATCAGAGGCTCCAGCTCTATATACTGTTGGGTGATCTTCCTGGCTCAATAAAATTAAACCCTTGTCAGGGTCATGTTTTGATGTGGAGAAGGCTGAGAAAATAAATCCACCTAATGGAAAATTACAGAGGAGCTGTTCTTTCTCTGCATAAGCAAGCATCTCAAACCACTTGGTTTTGAGGACGTTGCTGCACAAAAAAGTACACACAGCTTTTGTTGCCTCGTTAAAAGATGATAAATATTCATGCCCGTGAATTACTGCTTGCTAATGGCCCAATATTTGGCACACCTGTTGTGGCTCATCTCTAAAACAGCAGAGACAGTTTAGGATGACAACGCTGGCAGGTGTTAACAATGGGATATTGTGACAAGCACAAGGAAACAACAAATTTCAAGTTCCTGATTAAACCAAGGTCCTCAAAGTGAGCCCATGTTACATGGCACTCATCTTCAAAAATGTTTCTCATTTTTCACACCGATAGAGGCTTCGAAGTCCCTCTATTAGCTGTCAGAACAGTCATTCCCATTTCTTCATTCATGCATCTCACAAATATTCTGTGATTGTAGGGGTTACAAATTTGAGCTCTGGAGCCAGACTCTGTGGTTTCAAGGTCCTACGCTCCCACATCCTAGCTGTATGGGCATGGACATGTCACGTAAGTCACCTGGGTCTTCTTTGCTTTTATGAAGTGGGGCAATAGTGGTATCATCCTTCACAGCAGGATTTCTCAACCTCAACACTGTCGGCATTTGAGGCTGGATCGTTCTTGGTTGTGGGGGGCTGCCCTGTGCATCATAGGATTTCTGACCTATATCCACCAGATCCCAGCAGTGCCTCCTAACCCCCTCTAGTTGTGACAACTAAAAATGTTTCTGGCCAGACATTGCCAAATGTCCCCCAAAAGCAAAATCAACAGTAGTTGAAAACCCCTGCACTGTAGAGTGGTTTCGAAGAGAGAATATTTTAGATTCACAAATCTGAGGACAATGTTGGGAACACAGTATGCACTCACTGTGCATAGATATTATTTCCCAGACCTTGTGCTAGATATTTGGGCAGGATATAAGTTTAAATCAAATGAGACGCCTTAGCTTAAGGAATGTGGACAAGTTTATTTTTTTTTTCTTTGCACTTGTCATTCCCAGGAATTATCTTGTTTACTTAGATGTTTACTTGTTAATATCTGTCTCTCCCAGGAGCACATAAGACTGATGAAGATCAGAACTTTTTTGCCATGTTTACTGCTGTGATTCCCACACCTAGAGCAGAGTCTAGAATGTAGCAGGTGCTGAGAAAAGGGAGTGGATATAATATACTCCACACACATAATCCCAGAGGAGAGGACTGGGAAACTGTACACATAAATAGTGCATATGCACAAGGAGTTCATGGAAAATTTGAATTAGAAGATAATACGACATTTTAGATCAGTTCCATATCTTAGCAGGATAATCATGTTTCAAAGGAAAAACAATAAAGACACTTTAAATAAAACCGATAAAAGTGGAAACATCAAAAAAAAAAAAAGATAATACAAATCCTTCCATGAACCTTTTGAAGACCCCTTGTATACATATACCAGTACAAGTATCTTAGTTGATTCATAAACTCAGGCACGTATTAGAAACAATATCTCAATCTACTTCTCCACAGATTTTGCCAGCAGAAGCTTCACAATATAGAAATTGGATGATCTTCCCCTTCCTTCGACAGCTTCCCATACTCCAAGGCTTGTGCTTGATTTCTTGAGTTGTGTCCCTATATACCCGGTTCCACCATATTTGGGGTTTTTCTGCCCACAATGAGCTTTCACACTTGCTGCCTTTGCACACAACATTCCCTGTGCTCGGAATTCCCTTTTCCTCTGTCCACCCATGGGACATTAAGACATGGGTCCCCATCCACTTTTCTAAAATGTGACCCCCTCATTGCTTTTTGCCTCTTGAGTTCTTTCAGTCTTCAGTTGTTGTCATAGTTCTGCTCCCACAAAAAAACATGCAGCAGCCAGTGTGGGTATGCAGAGGAGGGTCATAGATGAGACTGAGAATTAGTTGATTATTAATTAATTAATGATCGAAAAATAAACCTTTATGTGGTTCTGTTCTTCAAGCGGCCACGTCAAGAGATCCTGGATTTTTTCCAACAAAGTTGCTCTCATTCAAAATGTTCACGAGTTAGAATCCTTTCACAATCATTTTGTTTCTTTTTCCCCCCTTTGGTCAATTGATTACTTGTGTAGTTTGATATTTGGAAACAGCCATTTGGAATAATAGCCAGCTAAGAATTTTATTGTCCTCAACACTCTTTATTAAAAATAAATTTCATTGGTCAATACTTGGCATGCAAATTGTCATATCAAATACTAGTTTGACCAAGAATGTCCCAAGTTCTATTTACCTACTGTTACTGTACTTATAAAATATTTAAGGAAAATGTTTTCAGGGAAGTTAAAGGAAAATTTCTAAGTGACAACAAATTCTTCATAATATGGTTTGTTGTAATTTTTCTTAATAATTTTAAAACTGAAGTATCTGAGGCAAGGGTATTCAGCGTTGACTTCCCCTTAAAAATTACCAATTTTTGAAAGTTACATTTGTGATAGCGCTACGAAAACCATCCAAAGAGAGGCTAAACAAATGTCAGCCCCAACTTCCCATAACTCAGAAACTGCAGGAAGACTGAAGAGTAGCAGTGCTGGGTTCACATTTCCAGGCTCTTGCCCAATGAATCAGCTCTCTAAATGGTTCAGAAGCATCTAATTCAGTGTTTTGCACATCCATGGACAGTCACAAAACCAGTAATATTGTTTGTGACCAGCATTTTGTTTTAAAAAGAATTAAAATACAGCATATCAAAGTGCATGTGAAACATTTGTTTCATTATTGTAGGTGCATCCTGGATCACAATATAAAATGTATTTCTTATTTACAGTAAAAACAAGAAGGTCTGAAAGACATTGGGGAGAGTTTCCGTGTGAGAACTTGAATCTAGTAAATAGAAAAGAATGATTTATAGGATGGTAATGTAAAGACATGTGGTGGTCCCTGAGCACATGAACAGAACAAACAGGCATCCTCCATCATCCAGAAAGACTAGCAAAGCATCTTTTAAAAAGGTAGACAGGGAGAAATAAAGTCCAATATGACCAGAGGAAATCAATCAGTGCATTATTTCAACATAAAACATCATAAAAGCTTTCTACAATAATTGCCAAGATTGGTTCATTCTCTTCTTGGGGACTTACCCTCTTTCCATTAAGATTTACGTTTTTAGCTTGTAGAATATGGAAATTACCCAGTTTCTGACTACTGTGACAGGGCCATATTTTGATTGTTTTAAGATTTTAATCACCACATCAAAAAATCTGGCACTATTCGGGTTTACTTCTTACAACCAATTGCTTCTTTTTTGCAAAGTATCATAAAAATTTTCAAACTCAATAATAAAAGCCAACAGTATTTAGCAAGCTAGACTCATCAAGGGTAACAGAAGGTACAATAATTTTCTTTCTTTATGTTTTTTATTTTTAAGTCATAAATAGCATCCCTATCCATTACTTATCGATTTTCAAATTTAATTAATAGTTCTGGTAATAATTGTATAGAAAAAGCAGTCCACATGTAGAAAATAGGACATTTTAATATGGATGAAGTTCAAAGTTTTCTGTAAATAGAGAAGTTCAGAAATTATCACCAGACTTAAATTTATATTGAAAAATAGAAGAATAATAACAAAGGCATATGTTCATTGTGAATACACAAAACAGAAGTAATAAACACATACATTGCCACTTTGAGGAAATTCTCATGGAAGGTAGCTCCTTTCCCAGGGTCACCTCTGGACATACGGTTATCTAAAAGGAAGAGCCACTTTTCCTGGACTCCAAAATTATTAATAATAATAATAATAATTCTGTATACTTAAGAGAGCACAGTTTGCATTTTACTTGGGGACCATCACCTATTGCCTCCTTTTGTCCTAGCAGCATCCTTGATTCATTGTTGAAACAGCTATTATTAGAAACCAAAGAAGCAGTACAGCAGGTTGGTCAAAATGCAGTGAATTCTGATTCTCTGGGTTCAAGTCCTCATTTCTCTATTCATTCACTGTGTAGAATCTATGCAAATCACTTTGCTTGTCTAATAGTATAGGTGTTTCCAAGGGGCATGAATCCTCTTACTTCCAGCCTGCTGTATGGGGAAGAAACCCACCTCTAGCAAGAGAAAGCCATTGGGCAAAGAAATGCAGGTTGAGTGTTGGAAGTCAGGTTGTGGCACACTGCAGGGAGAGAATGAGGAAATATGGATAGGTGAGGGGTTTCATGGTGGGTCCCTAGACAGCTTCAAGATGAGAGCTGGTCACCAGAAAAACCAACCACATGATTAGAGGGTCAGAACACTGGGCCAGTGCAATCTCTAAAGAGGGAAAGTGGATTGGAAATTGAGTTCAATTACATGGACAGGGATTTAATTACTCCTGCCTACATAATTAAACCCCAATAAAAACTCTGGACACCAAGGCTCAGAAGAGTGGTCTGGTTGGTGAATATATCAATATAGCAAGAGAGTGGAGTATCCAGACTCCACAGGACAGAAGCTCCTGCATTTGGCACCCTCCTAGACAACACTTTCTGTACCCTTCATCTGGATGTTTATTCATATCTTTTATAAGAAAATAGTAATCATAAGCATAGAACTTTCCTGAGTGTGTGAATCATTCTAGCAAATTATTGAAACTGAAGTAGGGTTATGAGAAGTCCCAAATCTGTAGCCAACTATGCAAAAATGTGGGCAGCTTGGGGACACCTGAAATGTGTGGCTGATATCTGAAGAGGGGCCAGTCTCATAAAGGGCCTTGCCTTTAACTTGTAGGCTCTGTGCTAACTTTGAGTAGCTCATGTCAGAGTCTGATTGAATTGCAGGACACCCAGTTAGTGTCATACAATTGGCTTCAGAGCAGGGGTACCCTCATGGCATTCTTTATGACCAATATGAGCCATGGCTTCCTCTTCTGTCAAAATAAGAATGATGATGATCATAATATCTGTATCCTGAGGTTTTTGTATGGATTGTTCAGATTATACATGTTAAGTCTTTAGTTGGCCTAAAAATAAATAATAAGCCCTTTTGTCCCAAGTTGTAAGATGAGAAAACTGAGGCTCAGAGAAACTAAGTGACTTATGCAGAGTGGTGCAGAGCACAGGTGTTTGCTCCCAGTGTGGGTTTGATTCCACTCCGACAGTCTGCTTCTCCTACCTACACAGTCTGCTCCCCTGGTTCTCATGGCATTTTCTAACAAAATTCACTAGAAGTTAATACAAATTCCTTTTGAATAGACATGTATGATCCAACATGAATCCCCCAAAGGCAGCATTGGGTGTGCTTCCACACTCTTTGGTCTTAATGGCAATCCTTGCATAAGGTCCTCAAATAGACAAAACCTTGGGTCAAAGTTTCACCAGGACACCCCAAGGTGAAAGCTGGCTTTGGACTATTTATTTTCTTGTAGCTGTAAAAGCACATTCATATGCACCAAATACACCCACAACCTTATGATGCTTAAACTTCTAAACTGCACTAAAGAAAAAAGAAAGTTACCAATTTCGTGATCCTCAAACAAACCCCAGGAATGTGAGATGGTTCTGTAACAGAGGCATTCTCCCACAAGCAGGGCTTGTATTTTCCCCCTCACCTCGTAGAGGACAAATCAGAGGCAGGTAAAGCAGGCAGCCTCTGGCAGTGGCTGATTTTAGATGCTTTGCAGGTACTCTTGCCTTGTTTTTCTGAACAGGATCAAATCCTAAGATTTTAAACCCAAACCCTCCAAGAGCACAGCCACGAGATTCTCAAGGACAAAATGATTATGTTAGATCTCCAGAAACTGAGCGGGGTACAAAACAGCTACGGGAAGGGAAGTCACTTGTGGAATTTGATTTCCCCTCAGCTTTGAAAGAATATAAATTTCTTGCTGGTTTAAGAGAGTGGTTTGTAGCTGGATAAATTTTATCTGAAATCTTTTCCTCTCTCCTCTTAAACAATTGTTTGGGGACCATATTTTTAGTCCATTCAGATTCTTGCCTTGTTAAAAGTTTCACATGCTATTTTACGTTATGTGTCTTAGCTTAAGAAAACACATAAAAACTTTTTGAGGAATATTACCAAAATGTGCACAATTGAGCAGACTCATTTAATTAATACTCAAACATATTTTAACTATTAAACACAAAATCAATTTAATGTTTTCCAGTTTTAAAGTGTTTGCTAAGGTTATATTTGTTATAAAACATTAGTATCAGAAGCAGTGCATGAGGAGATGCCTGTGAATTCATTCATTTATTCAAATCACAAATATTTATGGGGTGTCAGATATGGGCCAGGCTGAGCATGCATCAGTGAATAAAAAAGAAAAGTTTCCTACCTTCAGGAAGATTACAGATAGTGAGGAGGAAATGATACTGAAAAGGAGTATAGAAATGCATGTAATGATTGATTGTCACAAAAGCTACAAAGGAAAGATACAGGTTGTGACGAAAGAGAATATCATCAACAATAGCAGGGTGGATTCCATTTCAGAGGCAATCAAATTAAAATGCAAACACAAAGCCTTGTCATTTTCCTGAATTCACCTGCTTTTGTATTTTCCCTGTGAATTCAGTCTCCCCAACACCATGCACTATGTTCTTTGCTGTGAGAACTTGCTAAAAAGAATGTTGTTTTAGTCCATTTTGTGTTGCTATAACAGAAATACCTGAGACTGGGTAATTTATAAAGGAAAGAGGTTTATTTGGCTTACAGTTCTGGGACAGCTGCATCTGGAACAGGCCTTGGGCTGCTTCTACTCATTGTGGAAAAGTGGCAGGCAGCTGGAGGGTACAAGCAGATCACATGGTGACAGGAAGCAAGAGAGAGAGAGAGGAGGTGCCAGGGTCCTTTAAACAACCAGCTCTCACAGGAACTAATAGAATGAAAACTCACTGACTATACCCCTCTTCCCCAGGGAGAGCATTAATCCATTCATGAGGGATCCACCCCCATGACTCAATCAGTTTCCAGCACTGCCACATTGGGGATCAAATTTCCACATGAGTTTAGGAGGGGACAACACATCCAAACTCCATCAGATGTTACAGACATAACATAACATTAATGTGTCTGAGAGGGAGGGAGGAGAGGAGAAACTGGCCTTGAGGCCCAAGAACAGTGTACAATTTGTAGAAATGCTCACGAGGTCACTCAAACTATATTCATTCCATCAGAAAGCTCTGAAACGTCAGTGTCTGCTTCCCATCATGGGATAGGACAGAAAAGGGTTCAGCCAGGTAAAAGGTGAGCCGGGGTACCTGGTGAATAAAGAACCAGAACTTATCTTGATCAAAATATCAGTATACAAAAAAATATGAACAATTAGGTCCAGGATATTAAATTAAATAGTAAATAAGAGACATCTAGGTACATTTGCCCCCTAGTTCCTTAAGACAGACATCTGGGAAGGACCCTTCTTATGTCTTAATAAACTCAAACAATAGTGCCTTTTAAAATAAAGTGCTTTTCTTTGAGGCATTTTCTTAGTCAGTTTGGGCTTATATAACAAAACACCTTAGACTGGATGGCTTATAAATTATAGAAATTTATCACTCACATTTCTGGAGACTGGCAAGTCCAAGATCAAGGCGCCAGCAGATTCAATGTCTGTTGAGGACCCGTTGCTCATAGCTGGCATATTCTATGTGTCCTCACATGGAGGAAGGAGCAAACAAGCTCTCTCGGGCCTCTTTTCATAAAACCACTAATCCCATGACTTCATGACCTAATCACCTCCTAAAGTCCCCACCTCTTATTACTAGAGCATTGGGGATTAGATTTCAACACATGAATTTTGGAGGAAACACACACATTCAGAACATAGCAGGGATCAACTCATAAAAGCTGGTGTCCATATTTTTGGCCAATGAACACTGCCTGAGCATGGTGATTGAGTGTTTCATTCTTTTTGGGCTCCCTGATGGCCCCCACTAAGATGAGATTCTTATTTTGACAGTGTACTTTTTTTTCATAGCAGTTACCACAATTGCAATTCATTCAAGAAATTTTTGTTTAATGCAAATCCCTCCTAGGAGCTATTAGTCAAAACTGCGATGGCTCATTTATGGTTCTATCCCCATTTCCTAGGATGGAATGTATTGCTTTCTTTCTGTCTGTCTCTCTGTCTCTCTCTATTTCTTTATGTTCATGTGTGTGTCTAGATATAGACATAGATACAGATTTGCATAAAAATAAATATATAGATATCAGTGTATAAACATAGGTATATATACACATAAAAATAAATATAAATATATATGTATAGCTATAGGTAAGAATAAGACATAGAGACACAGACAGATTATAAATAGATATAGATAAAGGTATGGATATGTATCAGATATAGATTAGATATGGACAGAGGCAAAGGTATAAGTATAGACATAGATTTAGATACAGATATACAGAGATATTGATGTATACACATATAGGCAGATGCAGATATAGATAATAGAGATAGTTAATAAGCACATGAATGACTGACCATTACACCCACATATTGATCTCAGTTATTCTCTATCACTGATATTGAATCATAATACCATGCTTTGGTGGAACACTCATCATTTTCCAAATTTTATCAGAATAGTTTATTTCATTTGGGTTTCAGTGACCCTGTAAACTCAGCAAGTTAGGCAGGCATTGTAATCCCTATTTCAGAGATGACATGCAGAAGTTCTGTTTCACCCATAGCCACTTGGCTGGTAGGTGGATCAGTCACCACAGAAACACACAACTGTTAAATACAAGCCAGGGATCTATTCTCTTTTTCTAACATCAATTGGTCCACTCAAGTTTTCCTGCTCTGAATGGCTCCTGACCTCACAGAGACTCCATGTGGCCTTTCCAACACCCTTTACAATAATGCTTGCTTGAATCATCAATCCACAGGATCATTTTCAAACTCATCTACAAATTGGTTTAGAATAGAAACAGGATGAGCTCTTCAAAATTCTATTACCACACAGGTGCCAAGTATCAATAATGTGCTTTAAAAGGTAAGAAAAACCCTTCAATTTCCAAAAATAGTTCCACAGAGAAAAGAGAAAGAACCGACCTCCAAATGACCAAATATATAACATTAAAGGTGTGCGTGTGTGTATATATATATATATATATATATATTCCCTTCCTGTAGGAAAGTATTTTTTTTCCATATTTAATAGCAAATACTCTGCAGCTCTGACTTCCGTATTTGTCTAAATTTTACATTCTTTTGGCACAGTGTGACACCGCATGGAAGGCTTCTGAACACATCTAAACTCTTCTGCAGAAAGAGAAGCTACTGCAGTTGGATTATGTGAAGAAGGAAATGCACTAAAGGGCCACAAATCCCCAGGTGACAGGAGGCCTCATTAAAATTAATGGGTATTACCTTGATGAAGAGAACCTTAGGTCCTCAGAGAAATGCTGCAAGACTGAGGATCCTGTTGCACTAAAGAGCATGAGACTGAGTGGTACCATCTTGAAAAATGCATAGTCTTTAGCCTCACTACATTTGGAAAAGTTGAGAGATACATCTTTACTCAGCCCAGCATGTTCCACCAGCATGTATGGGAGACATCAGCTATCAATGAAAGGAGAAAAGTCCTTTTTTTTAAATTGGTTATGAATATTCATGAGATACAAAGCTGATTGTCTCCCTTCATCCCCATGATGTGGGGCCCAGATTCATACTAGCTGTATGCCCATTACCACAAATTGCATTTGTACCCTATGTCCCTCACCCAATCATCTCCAACGTCCCTCTCCCTCCCCCCTTCCCTCCAACTCCACTTTGTAGCCCATAGAAAGAATGCAAGCCCAATGCACTACTGTGGTCTTTCTTTCCTTCCTTCTTTCTCTCTTAGTTCCCACATATGAGTGAGTACACGCAGTATTTATCCCTCTGTGCTTTGCTTATTTCACTCAACATAAGTTTCTCCAGGCTCATCGATGTTGTTGCAAATGCACACACACTATGTGCAGGACAGTGAAAACCCAGAGGACCAAGGGACTCAGAACTTTTCTCCTTAGTGGTTGGAGAAGTCCTGAGTCCCTTGTTCCTCTGGGTTTTCACCATCCTGCACATAGTGTGTGTGCATGCAGGTAACGAATACCCTTGGGCGTGTGCGATACATTATCCCTGTGCACTTTTGATTTTAATCTGTGGAAAGTAGGCTAAAACACTAGATGTTGTAATAAAAGCAGCTGGCTTTCTCAAAATTTTATGAGTTTTATTGATCCTTATTAAATAACTAAATCCCTGTAGCTACTCCTTGGAACAACTATAAGAGTAGCCCATTTGTAAAGTGACTAGTTCCCAAATCAATGACTCTAGCACTTCTGGGAAATTACGCCTGCCATTTAGAGGGGTCTACCTCTTGCATTGTCATGTTAGATAATTACTGCTATTCATTTTCATTATTGTTTTTCTTTACCTTCATGGCTACAGGAGACTAGCACTCCAGTGCCCCAGTGTTAGGTGGGGCCATGTGGCTTGTTCTTACCAAGAAGCTTCATGTGCAGGTCAAAGCATTGATCAACTGGTTTATGATTATCTATGTTTTTCTCCCCATCATGACAAAGGAATTTGTGTGTTTCAGATGATGTAGTTCCAAGATTATGGAATCTCCACAGCTTGAATCCCTGAGTCACCATGTGGAACAGAGCTCCTGACAGCCTACACTGAACATATAAAAGCCTTGTCATATAAAGCTACTGGTATTTGGGAGTCAATTTGTTACTACAACATAACCAAACTTATCATGACTAATTGACTCCCCACATCAAATTCTCCAGAGGATGCATGGCCTGTCCTCAAAACACCCTTCTCTAAATATGACAAAAACCCAGCCATCAGCTCTTGTGTGATAGAATAATAGACACATCAGAAGAGTCTTAATAGTATTTATAGAAATGATAGGCATTTCTGTGTTAAAAGTAGATTGCAAAATTTACAGTAAGTTTTTTTTACTAAAATGTAAAATATCAGACTCACAGCAAGCCTCTTGATCACTGTGTTATGTAGGCATAAATATTTAGCAGTTAATTTATGCCCTGCCTTAGGACTCTTTCTAGAATTAGCTCCATGGTTATAAAGAAAGACTTGGGAAAGAGCAGAAGACTACCTGGGGGTCCCTCTACCAATGATAAATTCCCTTCAGCCTAGGATACTAAGCTTCTCCCTTCCACAGCAGGGATCAACTAAGGTTTCCATATTCTGGGAGCTCTAATGTGGTAGTTAATGCCCCCAAAAGGTCCAAGTCATCTGATTCAGATGAGATCTTCTCTAGTTTGTGTTAATGTAAAGTTCTCAAAGAGCAGCTAAGAACTGTAGCTCAAGAAAGAATCTGGGAAAAGGATAAGGTGACCAGCCACCCCAGTTTTCCTGGCACTCTCCCCATTTTATCATTGAAAACCCACACCCTGAACACCTTCCAGTCCCAAGCAAACCAGGACTGTTTTTCACAAATAAAAGGGAAGAAAAAGGATCAACAATGAATAACCCACTGTGGCAAGAAATGTTACAGCCTGGGGAGCACACGGGCACACTCCATTTACCAAGTCTCTTTCAGAACCAAGTCACTTCAGGAGAAAACTGTGTTTGTAATTGAACTGTTTTAGACTGCCTGGGCTGCCATAACAAAATATCATAGACTAGTGGCTTAAACAACGCTTATATATTTTCTCACCATTCTGGAAGCTGGAAGTCCAACATCTGGGTGCATCATGACTGGATTCTGTTGAGGGCCTTCTCCCTGGCTTACAGTCTCCTCACTGTCTCTCCACCTCTTCTTAAAAAGGCCACCAATCTTATCCAATTAGGACTCCACCCTTATGACCTTATCTAACCTTAGTTACCTCCTAAAAGCCCTATCTCCAAATATAGTCACATTGGGGGTTAGGGCTTCAGCATACGGATTTTGGAGGGACACACTTCAGTCAATAGCATGAACACAGAGCTCTCTGCCTCCCCATCCTTTCAGAATTTTCTCCAGGTACACCTGACAGTCAATAATTGGAAATTCACTGGGCTCATCAGAAATGGCTCTGATAAGATTAAAGGGAGATTGGCAAAAGCAAGGCACTACTCATTGCTTGGGTTCACTATGCCTGAGTGACAGGTTTGGGTTTGATAGCTAGAGAAAACCGATATAGTACTTCTCCAACTTTAAGTGCTTACAAAGTACCTGAGTATCTTGTTGAAATGCATATTTTGAATAGGACTCTGCAGGTTTATATTTCTAACCATTTCCCAGGTGATACTCATGCCGCTGGTCCAGCAACTGTAGTAAAAGATGGAATGTTCTCAGTACTCCTTATGAATCCAGCACAGAAGCTTTTAACACTTCTGACATTCTCATCACCTGAGCCTCTAGCCCACAAATTAAATAAATAAATCAACAAACAAACAAACAGACAAAATCAAGAAGGCAAGGGTTGAACATTTTACACTGAGACGTATTAATCCACAAAAACCATCTCTACTGAAGCTTTGATTACTCTTTGTATTTCAGCTCACTGCTTCACTTGTGATAGCTCACACTTTAATTCTTCCCCCAGGTACCTTATCTTCCAGAATAGAGATACAAACACAACAGCCACAGTCTGAGTAGAAGGCAGAAACCCCCACAAAAAAAGCACTCATATGAGACATTAAAAACATGTGTCCACCTGCAAGTGATTTTAATACAATATATTCTTCAAGCCATGTTTTCTTAATGGATGGAATCTTCCCATAATTAAGGGGTGTGTGTGTGTGTGTGTGTGTGTGTGTGTGTGTGTGTGTGTGAGCGCAAGCACATGCATGTATATACATGTGTGCGGATGGTGACTGGAGGAAGCAGAGGACAGCAATCCAGTGTAAATGTCTAGGTCAAGGACAAACTGAAAACTATTAAGCAGAAAACGGTACTTTGCTTTCATTTGGGTACCACTTGGAGAAAAATGCTATATTTATTACTTCAACCACCCTTCAGGAGATATGGACTGAATTCCAATGAAAGTGCATTCAAAAAAAAAGAAAGAAAGAAAAGTAAAAAAGAGAACAAATCTATATGTTTTTGTTTTGTTTGGAGAAGAACTAATCTAAATACCCATATTTATCTCATTTTCTCCTACCTTACGATAAAAATGGACGAGATTCCAGTTGCCTACTATGGACCCCTCCTCCTGAGAAGCTTCCTCAGTTTATTCTGCTCCAGTGACCAGCAGGTGGGAATAAATGTCACAACCCTTCCTAAATGCCCAGCTTAACCCTGGGTGCACAGCATAAATCCAAGGAAAATTTCTTAGAATGAATAAGTGAATGAATGCATAGTCTTTTTTCAGGAGAGGACTCAGAAGCAAATACTTTTTTCTGTTGTCTTCTCCCCTGAGATCTCGCCCTTTCAACCCTTCTCCATTGTCCCACCATTAGACAAGGGGCTAGAGGATGGGGCCAGAGGCACTGTTCTACACAGTGAGCTAGTCTGGCTCAGCCAGAATGATCAGTTGAGATCTTAACTTGGTCTGAGTATTCTTTTTCCCCACCAATATAATAGGAACAATAGAACTTCCCTCATAAAGTTATTGATTTGTGTACTAGATACATATAAAATATATCCCATAAATGTTACAATTGCTCAAGAAATAATAATTTCCTACTTTAAAAACCTATACTAGCCTATATTGTTTAATGTTAAGCTTTTCCCTCGTCTGTGTCTAAGAACAATGGAGCCACTAGGAAACAAGCAACACTGACTTCTATTGTACATGAAATCTGAAATGGTCACAGGTAAATGAAGGCTACAAATGACTAAAATATAATCCTACTTTAGTTAAAAATAAATGACAGTCGTATGGTTAGAAGTTGCCATCCATTAATTATCAGAAGGCTTGTAAATCCAAATTAAAGAGTATTTCATGCCCTTCAAATTAGCACAGGGTTTTAAATAACAGTCCAATGCTACTGAGGTTCTGTAAGGCTTCAGAGGTGTGAGTTATAACTATAAATAAGTAGTAGTGTTTATATTGTAAGGAAGAAATTTCCCTTTTCACCCTTATTTATTCATTCACTTATTTATATGTCTACTCACGTATTTGCATTCTATTGAATGGGTTCTAATCTGCGGCTCTCATTTTTTTTTTTTTGATACCCAAATTGTCCCAGATTTGGCCACTAAAAGTCCCTTGAAGCTGATGCCTGTGTCCTTCTGACATGTCCCCATCATTCTTTGAGAATTTCCTGACTTTCTGGTAAAAAAAAAAAAAAAAAAAAAAAAGACCTGTTTCAGATTCATATTGTTTCCTTACCCCAATTCTGGAATCAGCCTTTTCTCCAATGTTCCTTTTAGTGGTGGATGGAATTTAGAAAGCAGGATCTGGGAGGCAGCTATGCTCATTGCTCTTGGAGTCTCATTGATTCTAGGTATTCTATATTTCTATAAATAATTATAGAAATTTAAAAAGCCTAAATTTATATTGCCACCTCCCATTTCAATCTAACACCATCAGATGCTATACATGCTAACTTTAGTTTTTATTTTTATTGTTTACCTCCTTATACTTTTAATCATTTTAATTTCCTTCTCTTTCCTAATCTGCTTAATGGAGAAAGTTGGACTATTCATTTTAAGTCATTCTTTAATATTCAAAACAATAAATTTACAGCATCTATAGCTACACCCATCCCTTGTCCTTTAGTTGTATCCCATAGACTTTGACATGTCATATTCAGTTCAAAATATATTCTAATTTCTCTTGTGAAATCTCTCCTTTAATCCAAGAGTCATTTTTAGAAGTATGCTATTTAGTTTCCCAAACTTCAATACTTTTCTGTAAATATTGCTATTCCTGACTTCTAATTTAATTCCATTTTGTCCAAAAATATACTTGATCATATTTCAAAAATTTAAATGCATTAAGATCTATTATGTGCCCAAGGTGTGGTCTATCTTGGGAGAATATTTCATATGCACTTGAAAAATATGTGCATTCTATAGTTGACAAGTGTACTATTCAACAAATGTAATTAGGTCAAGTTAGTAGATAGTGTTGTTCAAATCAACTGTATCCTAACTTCTTTTTTTTTTTCTGTCTTACCAGTTTTCACCTCATTTATTTGAAGCTCTGTTATAAGGCATAAACATTTATGATTGCTATGTCTTCCTGATGACTTAATATTTTTCATTAGGGAATATCCCCTTATGTCCCTTTTCTTTCTGGTAATATAACCTCTTGTCCTGAAGTATACTTTTTTGATGTTAACATAGCCACTCCGGATTTTTCTGGGCTTGCTATGTTTAGTATATTATTGTTTTATATTCTTTTATTTCAACTTCTTTGAGTTTATGAATTTTGTATTTACAGTGGGTCATTTGTACACAGCATATAGTTGACTCTTTCTAAAAATCTAATATGACAATATTGTTCTTCTAATTTGAATGTTTAGTCCATTTACATTCAGTGTAGTTATTGGTACATCTGAACTTAGGTTTATCATTTGCTCTTTTTAGTCTCTATTTTCCCTTTCTTCTTGTCATTGTTATGTTGTTCCTCTATTCCTCCCTTTCAGTTTTCTTTTGGGTTAACTGAGGTTTGCATTATAACGTTTTAGTTCCTCTACTATCTTTTTGAGTATACATTTTTATTTTATTTTTAATAGTTTCTCTGTGGGTTAAATATGTATCCTTAACACAGCATGGTCTTCTTAGCATTAATACTGTACTACTTTATGTGAGAAACTTTTAATAGTATAGTTTTGCTTAACATTCTCTTCCTTTGTTTTTACATATGCTATAAACTCCAAAAAACAGTGATATCATTCTTCCTTTAAACAGTAATGTGTATCCTCAAAAAGTAATTTTAAAAAGCACTATAGCCTTTTATATTATCTATATATTTACCATGTATTTACGTACTTTCTTCCTGATTTTCATCTGTCTGGCACATGTGGACTAGGGGGTATTTGGGAGGTAAGTGCCAAATGAATGTCATTGTCACCCAGTTTTAGTTGCTCTCTTTCAAGGGTCAACTCCCCTTCAGTTTCTGCCTACTTATGGTTGCTGTCAAATCCCATCAAATAGAAGGTGATTTTTAAAATGACTTGTCCAGAATTTATAATTGCTATTTATGGCAGTATTAATCCAAAACAAGCTACTCTGTTATTGCCATAAGAGTAAAGCCGTTAGTGCTCTCATTTTTTAAACAGCTTTAATGAGATATGATTGACATGTAATAAATTGCACATATTTAAATATACACTTTTCTATATATTACATGTATCACTTAGATATACCCATGGGAATATACACATGAAACTACCATCATAATCAAGGCAATGAATGTACCCATCAGTCACAACAATATCAGCACACTTTAAAAAAATAATTTGGTATTATACACAAGGAACATTACTGTATTCATTTTCCTTACCATAATAATCCAAACTCTATGAATATAAGGTAATAGCCTTATAATACATTTTCCACATGAAAATATCCATTACAGAGTTAATCATAAAAGTAAAAGACTGTAAGCACCTAAATATGTAAAAATACATAAATAAATAAATAATGAAAAGGTCAAGATAACCATGCCACGGCCACAAGGTAGAAAGTTATAGAGCCATTAAAACTACATTGAATAACATGACCATAACTATATTATAAAAATGAATGGATAAAAGACTAAGAAGAAATATAACTTTGACAGAGTTTTCATCTGACTTGGGGGACTTTGAGTGAATTTTGAAATTCTACTTTGTTGGCATTTTCTACCATGTCTATGATAAAAATGCATTAGCTTC
Organism: Galeopterus variegatus; assembly: GCF_000696425.1. Taxonomy (NCBI): domain Eukaryota; kingdom Metazoa; phylum Chordata; class Mammalia; order Dermoptera; family Cynocephalidae; genus Galeopterus; species Galeopterus variegatus. The sequence continues at coordinate 625,706 of NW_007726118.1, read as the reverse complement.
ATAGTCAGAAATTTTTATTTCCTTTGATAAAAAAAAATCATGTCTTCATTCCAATTCTTCTGTGATCCTTTGGAAATAATTCATTTCCATATGCCATCTGGATATTGCCACATTCTTAGTAGCCTTTTCTGTTATAGTGAAATGATCAGTCTTTTGAGTCGGAATCCCTATGTCAGAATATCGTCTTTACCACTTAACTAACCAAATGGCCATTGACTGGTCATTTAATTTCCCTGATTCTCACATTTTCTCCATCTGTACATCAAGGGCAATATTAGTATTTATTTTGCAAAAGACCAAATGTAACAGGAGTGAAAGTGCTTTTAAACAGTAACACACTCACGGATGCTAGTTTTCTTGCTATGAAAAATAGTTGTGGAATTTTTAAGGGAATAGTTTCTCATTTCTAACCTGATCTTTTCACCAAGGACATGTAGGCCATTAGACCTCCTTGAGGATCTTGGCTGAGCCATTTTGGTTTACAAGCATTTGACTAATGACCTAATCACAGAGGATTTTCAGAGGGTTTTTTTTTTTTTAAGATATGTAGTTGTTTACACAGGAAAGTTACTTTAAAATGTGCCTTAACTGCATATATTCTCTTGTTATATTCACTCTTTTCCTTTGCATAATTTCTCATCCTTTCAGAATTACACAAAAAAGCAATTTTCCACTGCTATTTTTGGGGCAAATTTAGGGTTTTTTGCAAGAAGCAATATTCTTTCTTCCCCCACACCCTCCAGCAGTCAAGTGCCTGTAATTCAGTCCAGTAAGTTCTCTTTTATTCACACACATCGATTATTCCTTTAAAAACAAAATCATTTCCACTCAAAGCCTTTCATCTGTTGATCTCAGCACTTCAGAAACTAATTAATCTCCACAATATGGCTGGATCAGCATTATCCCTTTTGTTTTCAGATGAGCACACCAACACTATGAAATTAAGCAGATTGTTCAAGGTCAAACAGCACGTCAACATCTGAGCCCGATTTGAACTCAGAATCCCATATTTTCACATTCAAGGCTGGGGATGGGAAACAAAAGGCTGGGAACACAGGTGCACTACTCAGAGCATTTGAAATGCATGGTCATAGATGTCCCCATCTCATGATGCTGTGCATCTTGGTATTAGGTTGTAACAATTCAGTACAGTCCTCTAAACAGTTTCCAAAATGAAGACGCTTTTCGAGATTCTTGTTGGAAGCATAACAGGCTACCTCTACCACTTTTTTCTTCCTTCCTTACATAAGGTGATCTGCATTCCTAGTTTGCTTGGGACAGTTCCTGTTATGCTGATTTTCTGGCATAGTTATTAAAATGGGCCCCCCTTTTACTTTCAATGTGTTGCAGTTAAAATAATGAATTAACTAGTCACCCATAAAACGTCTGGGTCATGAAGCAAGTAAAATGTGGCCATTCCCTTCTCCAAACTCAAGACCGAGGAAAGAGGGACAGTACTGCATATCCAAAGATGCAGTGAGACTATGTGAGGTGATAAGAAAGTAGAAAAAGATGGAAGGAAAGGAATGAAGGGAAGTTGGCAGAATCAGTGAACTCTGAGAAAGAGGAGATACCCGAGGACTGAAAGGAAACTGAGAAGGGTGTGGGCTTTTGGTGGGTCTTCAAAGATTTGAACACATGAAGTATCCATGTGTTAACAGACTTCCTGTTCAGGTGTGACACAGAATTTTCAGAGTGGCCCCTTTTCAAATGGACTGGGCAGGTTTGAATAATGAGCATCCCAGTAATGCCCACAATATCCCAAAGACTAGCAATGCTTCCCTACATTCTAAGCATTCACAAGTTCCACTGATGAATGTCTATATAATAAATGGGAGGGTGACAGTGTCCACCCCCAGTCCCCATAATTGTAGTTGTGATTAAGTTTCTTAGAACCCTGATGAACTGTGATTCTCAACTGGGGGAGATTTTGCCACATCTGAAGGGGGCATTTGGCAATGTCTGGGAACATTTTTGTTGTCACAACTGGGGAAGTGTGGTGTGCTGGCATCAGAGTTTTTAAATTTGGTTTAGAAAAATGAAATAATGTGACATTTCTGCATCTACATACAGTAGGGTAAAATTCATACCAACTCCAGTCATTAAAAAGCAAACTGCATTCAGCTGCAAAATACACTCCTGGTTAAAGTTTCCCAAATACAAATGTCACAGAAAAGTATTGGTGAGGCAGAGTGGTCGAGTCACTCTACTGTCCCTGCTTGGTTGTGTCCTAGTCTGTTGCCCAACGTTCCTTAAAGACAGAAGACAGGAGTTGTGTGCCTGATTTAGTAAGCATCTTGAAATAAGCAATTATGAAAGACTTCAGTCCACCACTGTTCGTCCATGGCAGAAGAGCTGGGTCAAATGGTTTATTCCTCATCTGGTCTTTCATCTGATAAAAATATGCCCTGTGACGTGTAACTTCAATTGTGCATATATTTACTAAACTGTAAACGATTAATTTATTATCCAATTTTCTTGTCAATTTGAGGGATGCTTTTTAATCCCTGCAAAGAAGGAAGGGAATTTAGCATAGCATCTACTTCTCAAGGTCCCAATCTGGAGTGCCCCCAAGTATTTATGGAACACCACCTACTCTGAGTCACTGTCTGCATCCCATTGGGGGGCCTTAGTCCCAGGGAAAGGCTCCTTTGTGCTGGGAATAGAGCAAGGGGGATATTACCATATTCCATCAGGATCACATACTTTGACCTTACAGAGAGCATAGGATATGCTGACATTTAGTTTTCACTTTATATTTTTTTCTGTACGCAAGTGGTAACAGTAATTATTTTTCCAGGAGTACAAATAGATGACCTGGAATTTGTTACCTCTTGGTTTCCTCATAAAATTGTATTACTATTTAAAAAAACTACAGAATTCGATGTACTTAAGTCACTCTGTGGCCCCAAATCCAAACAATTATCTAGAAATACTGTGCAAATATTCTTCTTACTACATATGCTTCTTTGAAATTCAATAAAAACAAATTAAGACTCATTGTTTTCTTTTAAGTTAAACACTAGCAAAATATCCTAAACACATAGAGCTAATGAGTAAAAGTCTGCTGTGGGCCACAAATTTAAAAAACAGTCTTTCAAAGACAATTTTGAAAACATTCACCCTAGCTTCCCACCCAGGATATAGGACAGAGTTTCTCTGGGCATAATTTTCCTTGATGACATTATGAAATATTGAAGAAGGATTTCCTCTTATTACAGACCAGGAATCTGAGATCCTTCGTCACTTAGAAAAATCCTACTTACCCTTCAAAAGCTTTTACAGCCTCTAAGCAATCTTCCCTGACTTTCCCTGAAAAAAATTATTCACTCTCTCCTCAGTGCTACCCAAACATTCGGTACATACATTTATTAGAGCACATTGAAATGAGTGCAATATATATGTTTGAGTTCCCTCACTTTAGTGTGAGCTCTTTGGGGATGGGAGGAATTTCCTATTTGTTATTTAAAAATGTAGGAGTTGTCTTCCATCTCCTCCTTTCCTCCCTGCCCACCCATCTGGTCCATAAATACATTCTGCCAACTTTACCCAAAACATACCCGCCCACAGGACTTTGTTTCCACGGCTATCGCCTTCGCTTGAGGCATTATAATATGTCTCTGATGAACTATTTTTCCTTCCCAGTTTGCCCTGCTGCAAACCATCCATTCACAGCAGACATACTGATCTTTTACACATGTAAATCTAATCATAATATGCCCTGCTTAAAACCTTCAGTGACTGTCCTTGGAACCTAGACTAAAACCCAAACTTCTAGCAGGGCAAGGCCAATTTTTGTGGTTCTCAACTGAGGGAGATTTTGCCACATCTGGAGGGGATATTTATCAATGTCTGGAAACATTTTGTTGTCACAAGTGGGGGAGTGCAGTGCATTGCCATCTAGTGGGTAGAAGCTAGGGATGCTGCTAAACATCCTGCAATGCACAGGACAGCCCCCAGCACAAAGCATTATCCTGCCTCAAATCTCAATAGTGCTGAGGCTGAGAAACTGCTCTGTGAGATTATATTCGACTCACCTCTCCAATTTCATCTCATGCTGTTCCCCCTATCTGCCACTAAAATACAACCACGCTGGCTCGTTCTTGGTTCCTGATCCACTTTGGGTTTGTACCTACCACAGGACTTTTGCACTGTTTCTTCGGCTTGGAATGCTCCCCATGACATTAAATGTGCTATACCCTTATTATGCAGATCTCATGTTAATGTCATCCCTTTGTAAAACCATCTCTAACCACCCAAGCTTAAGGACCCACCTAGCCAAGCACTTTCACATCAATTTCAATTAATCGTTAATTTCTCTTTAATTTAAATGATAATTTAAATCATAACCATCTGATGCATTTCCTATACGCTTATGTGTTTATTTCAACCCCTCCCAAAATTATAACTTCCAAAAGGGCAGAGAACTTCTCTGTTTTGTTCTCTGTTTTATTTCCAGACACTAACACAGTGCCTGGCATATAAGTCATTCAATACATTAATTTAATTTTTTAAAAAAATAATTTAAAAAATTAACAAATGCATTGATAAACAAATGCATTGGTTCAAAGTAAAACACTGAGTATCTACTCTGTGCCTCAATCTAGCACTATTACCATAACACCACTCGCGTTCAGGATTTGATGGGGGTAGGAGGGTGGAATGGGCAGATTTTTATTTTCCACCTCTGAGCCAGAAAATAATTAGAATGGCACCTCTAGGAGCTGAATGGAAAGACTTGGGTTTATAGATATGTAAATACATCCAATGTGTGTGCATAAATAGAAACACTAATGTATGCACGCATAGAGTGCCAACGATAACTGCAAACCTTCTAATTAATGGATTAGCATCTACTTAAAGAACAGCAGTGCAAATGCTGTTCTCAGCTAGGGCTTCTCCCATGCATCCGTCATTTCCAAGCCATGAGAAGATGGAGCTCCTGACCAAAAGCAATTTAGCCCAGACACACTTTGCCTGGTCTTCCAAATGGCTTACAAGTCATCTGCTGCTAGACATTTCTCCAGCCTTGGTGCATTTCTGCCACAAAAGTTGAGACAGTGACTCAGAGCGAGTCCATGTAAGTAGCCCAAAGACGTACAGTCCTGTGATCACAAAGCCTGGGAAAGAAGAATCAATTTTTATTCCAAACCTTCCTAGTCCACAGCCTGATTTCTCCTGGGTACAGCCTCTTAGAGTCCCTGAGGCTTGTGTCCCACATTCATTTGTTCTGCAGCTATAACCTGAGCTGAATTTTTTAGCAGAATGGTCATCATTGATCAGCACCGAGAAAAAGCTATCTCATGTTCACTTTGTTATTCGAGTTCAGATGCTTATTAATATATCATAGGTAAAGGAATCTAAGATCAAAACATCACAGGTTCATAGAAGAGTAGTTGGACTAAGTGGGCCTTCATTTTATAGTTATGGGACTCAGACTACAGAGGGGATGGGAGTGAAGAAATCTAATATTTCAGAAGCCGAATGCCTGCTTTCATGACGATATACTTAATGATCTCATTTTCTTGAGCACTATCAAGGAAAAAAAAATAAGATGCGGTTGAATGATTCGAAAGTCTTTTAAACAACAAACAAATGATATCTGTGATAACCCAGTGGTGGGCAGGATACTATGAAAACCATGCACCATCTCTACAGACGTGTGTGCGTTGTACGTGTTCTTGCATTATTCTCTCCTTGCCCCTTTCCCTGCCAGTGCCCACGGGAACAGAAAAATGGGCTCTAGGAATGAGGAGAGCAATCTCCCATCCAAACCTCCGCAGTATGCATACTCTAAGAGTCCTCACTTCATGGTCTGAAAGTAGTAATGAGCAATCTGCAACAGTTTAAACTCTTCTGGTTGCAACTGACAAAATATGCAAAGTCAAGCTGTCTTAAACAAACAAACAAACAAAAGAATGTTCAGGTAGCTGAATAGATCAAGGCACAGAGGAATGCAGGCTTGGCTGGATTCAGGGATTTTTTAAATGGCATGCTTGGCCAACATGCCTACATACCCACTCCCCGCTGCCAGTCCCTGGTAAGCCACTGTTCTACTCTTTGCTTCTATGAGTTCATCTTTTTGAGACACTGCATAGGAGTGAAATCAAGGAGTTGTCTTTCTGTGCCTGGCTTATTTCACTTAGCATAATGTCCTCCAGGCTTATCCATATTTTTGCAAATGACAGGATTTCCTTTTTCTTAAGGCTAAATAGTATTTCATTATGTATATACACCACAGGATACATATGTGCAATTTTTGTCAATTCTAAAATTAATTAATTAAAAATAAAATAAACAAATAAAAATAAATTTTAAAAATCACCATTAAATGATGACATTGGATTCTGGTTTTCATCTGTCTCTCGGTTCTGCTCTCCTTCACATTCCCCATGAATGTGTGTTTCATTCTTTGGTGACACATGGTGCCAAAATGGCTGCAAGTAGCTTCAAACCTACATCCTACCAAATCCAAGTACACTTTTAAAATCCCACAGACTTCATGCCACTGGTTCTGAAGGGGACACGTGCTCAGTTTTCAACAATCATGATGACCGGGGGACACATTGCTTTGACTAGCCAGGTTTAAGTCACATCCCCCCTCCCTGCAGACTGAGGATAGAGAGAGCTCTACCAGAAGTCAGGAGGACTGAGTACAGTGGGAAGGTATCACCCAGGGAAAACTGGGCTCTATTATAGAAGTTGGGCGATGACTTCTAGGCTGCAGATCTGACAGGTGCCCCCTACACACCCTCACAATAAACACAGCTTACTCTAGAGGAAAACAATCCTAAGTGCAATGAAGCTAAAATATAATAATCAGGCAGCCTAAAACCACTGAGCAATGCCAGATGTTTTCTTTGTTTCACATACCCTTGAGCCAGTGTCTGTTTTACAAGTCTGTAAGAAGATGTATCATCCCAAATATTTTGAGATTAAGTTGCCGCTAACAGCTTTATTTTTTTACACCTCTCTCTTTTAAAAGTTTTTTCCTAATCCAGTCCTCTTATGTCTAGGGTGGCTTTTCTCTCACAAGCAAGACTTGCATCTGCCAATCCAAGGTGTGTAAATAGAAGTCAGGCTGCATGGTGACAGCAGTATTCCAATGAAATCAAGAACAGGCCCATGGTGCTCGGAGTGGATTCCAAAATAGCACAGGGGAGAAATGAATCTTAACTTCTTTACCCTCCATTGAAAATTAGGGTTGTGGATCCTTACAGCAGGTGAGTGATGGGAGAAAGGCTGTAACTGAAAGCCAGTGGTTGAATTTACAAGAATCCCTCATAAGGCCAAATATTCCTCCTTCAGGGTCACTAACCTAAGAAGCATGGATTTTGGGTGGCACCCATGAACCTTGACTTTACCAAGCTTTTGATCATTACGCTTTGCACTTCAAATAAAGTTCAAATTTTTCTCCAGATTCTGTGTTCTCCATCAAACAGTCCCTGTGTATGACTTGAGCCTCATCTTGGGGCAATCAACCACTACTACCCTCACCCCTTTCTCCTTGCTGTTCAACCACAGAGATTCTTTATTCTGCAGTTCCTCAGACAATCCAAGATCTTTCCAGCTCTCTGCCATTCTACTGTCAGTACTAACCTTTTCTCCCACCCGTATCTGGCCTCTCCATCTTCTCATGAATAGCTCCTTAGATTTCTGTGCAAATATCAGCTCCCCAGAGAAGCTTTGAGGACTTCCCTAACTAAACTATCCTATCCCCTCAAACATTTATTCAGTAAATAATTGCTGAGTATCTACAGCATATCAGACACTATTTTAGTAACTAGAGATATTAAAAGAACTTCTTGTTTCTCTTTGTGATGACTTGGTATCTTTTGCAGACATCTCACAACTTGTGGTTGCTTCCTTTATGGGTCTATTTATTGGATATTGTTGCTCTTTCTCCTTCTCCCACTAGAATGAAAGCTCCATAAGGGCAGGAATCATATTTGGCGTATCCCCATCACTGAGACTAAGCAGATGTTCAGTAATTTCAAGCTGAACGAATGGAGAAGGACACAGACTCACTCATGCCACAACACAAGAGGTGGATGAGAAGAGATGGTAGGAAACGATCTCGCTGGTTAAGGAAAGGCCCACACACGAGTGTAGAAACTACCCCATGGGTATTGGTGTGCCCAGCCAAAATGTCTTGCCCAGATTAAGCTGCAGGAAGTTTATGCTGGATGATATGGATCATGAGAATGGGAGAGGAAGGGGAACCCTAGAAATGTGTTCTTACATAGAATTCCCATGAGTGGTTGTGGGAGGCGGTCCCATATGACGACCGCATTGGCATGCTCTCCAAAATGAGTTATGCAGCCTAGTAACAGAGTCTGACATTTTACACTAAGGGAATCATTTGCTTAGCTTGTTGCTAAATAGTGTGTGAGAACCTGTGATGCGTAAGTCACTGTGCCAAGTGCTTTAAGTGCACAACCTCGGGAAGCCTCACATAAGTGTTATAAGGTAGGTTTATCATTATCCCCACTCTGAATATGGGGAAACCAAGGCAAGAGAGTTTACTTAATGTAATGAACAGAGCTGGTATGTGGCAGAGTCAGGATTTTTTTTTTTTTGTTATTATATATATATATATATATTTTTTTTTATTGAAACATAATAATTTGTATGTATCTGTGGGATACAGTATTGAACATCAATACCTGTGTACAATATATGATGCTAAAATCAGAATAATTAGTGTATTAAACACTATGCAACGTAATCATTTTTTTGTGGCCCTTTACTTACTTCTCTCTAATCCCCCTCCCCCTCCCCCATCCCACCTCTGGTGGCCTCAGTTACTTTCTCATCTTTTGAGAGTTCAATGAATTATTATGATTGTTGTATTTCTCTTTTATTTACTTATTCATTCATTCATTCATTTTAGCCCCCTTTTATAAGTGAGGACATGCAGTATTTCTCTTTCTGTGCCTGACTTATTTTACTTAACATAGTTTTCCCTTAGTTCATCCATGTTGCTGTGGATGGCAGAATTTCATTCTTTTTTAGGACTGAATAGGATTCCATTGTGTATATACCACATTTTCCTTATCCAGTCATCCCTTGATGGAAATTTAGGTTGGTTCCAATTCTTGGCTATTGTAAATAGAGGTGTTATAAACATGAGAGTGGAGGTATTCCTTAGACATAATGATTTTCACTCCTTTCTGTAAATACCCAGAAGGGGATTGCTGCATCATATGGTAGATCTGTCTGTAGATGTTTCAAAAACCTCCATACTGTTCTCCGTAATGGCTGCACTAATTTACAGTCCCATCAACAGTGTAGGAGCATTCCCCTTTCTCCACATCCTTGCCAGCCTGTTTATTCTCGGTCTTTTTGATAATGGCCAGTCTTACTGGCATGAGATGATATCTCAATGTGTTTTTGATTAGCATTTCCTGATGTTTAGTGACACTGAGCATTTTTTCATGTGTCTACTGGCCGTTTGTATGTCTTCCTTCGGGAAATACCTATTTAGCTCCTGTGCCCATTTTTTAATTGGGTTACTTGTTTTCTTAGTGTTAAGTTGTTTGAGTTCCTTGTGTATTCTGGATATTAATCCCTTGTTGGAAGCATAGTTTTCAAATATTTTCTCCCATTCTGTAGGTTGTAGGCTGTCTTTTCACTCAGTTGTTTCTTTGGCTGTGCAGAAGCTTTTTAGTTTGTTATAATCCCATTTGTTTATTTTTTCCTTTGTTGCCTGTGCTTTTGTGGTCTTATTCATAAAGTCTTTTCCCAGTCCTACTTCCCAAAGTTTTTCTCCTATGTTTTCTCTAAGAAGTTTTATAGTTTCAGGTCTTAAATTTAAGTCTTTAATCCATTTAGAGTTGATTTTGGTATATGGTGAAAGACAGAGGTCTAGTTTCATTCTTCTATATATGGATGACCAGTTTTCCCAGCACCATTTATTGAAGAGGCTGTCTTTTCCCTAATGTATGTTTTTGGTGCCTTTGTCGAAAACTAGCTGGCTATAAGTGTGTGGGTTGTTTCTGGGTTCTCTATTCTATTCCATTGGTCCAAGTGCCTATTTTTATGCCAGTAACATGTTTTGGTTACTCATGCTTTGTACTATAATTTGAAATCAGGTCGTATTATGCCTCTTTCTTTCTTTCTTTGCTCAGAATTACTTTGGCTATTTGGGGTCTTTTGCTGTTCCATATGGATGTTAGGAATGTTTTTTTTCTATTTCTGTGAAGAATGTCATTGATATTTTGATGGGAATTGCATTGAATCTGTAGATTGCTTTGAGTAGTATGGACATTTTCACAATGTTAATTCTTCTAATCCAACAGCATGGAATGTCTTCCCATTTTTGTGTGTATCCTCTTTAATTTCTTTCAGCAGTGATTTGTAGTTCTCTTTGTAGAGATCTTTCACCTCCTTGGTTAAATTTATTCCTGGGTATTTTATGTTTTGGTGACTATTGTAACTGGGCTTGCTTTCTTGATTTCCTTTTCTGCTAGTTCATTATTGGAGTATAAAAATGCTACTGATTTTTGTGTGTTGATTTTGTATTCTGCAACTTTACTAAAATAATTTATCAGCTCTAAGAGATTTTTTGGTAGAGTCTTTAGGTTTTTCTACATATAGGATCATGTCATCTGCAAACAGGGACAGTTTAACTTCATCTTTTCCAATATGGATGCCCTTTATTTCTTTCTCTTGCCTGATATTAATTATTTCTTTCCATCTACTAATTTGGGGATTGGATTATTCTTGTTTTTCTAGTTCTTTGATGTGTGGCATTAAGTTGTATATTTGAAATATTTCTATACTTTTTATGTAAGCATTTATAGCAACAGACCTCCCTTTTAGTACTACTTTTGAAGTATTCCACAGGTTTTGGTTTGATGTGTCTTTATTTTCATTAGTTTCAAGAATTTTTTTAAATTTCTTATTTAATTTCTTCTTGGATCCATAGGAGCAAGTTGTATGGGAGCATGTTGTTTAATTTCCATGTATTTGTATAGTGTCCTGAGTTTCAATTGTTATTGATTTCTAGTTACAATACATTGTGGTCTGAAAAGATACTTGAAATGATTTCAACTTTTTAAAATTTGTTGAGTCTTGATTTGTGACCTAAAGTGTAGTCTATCCTGGAGAATGTTGCATGTGCTGTTGAGAAGAATTCATATTTTGTAGTTGTTTGATGAAATGTTCTACAGATATATGCCAGGTCCCATTGGTCTGAAGTGCAGTTTAAATCCTGTGTTTCTCTGCAGATTTGTTGCCTAGATGATCTGTCCAGTGCTGAAAGAGGAGTGTTCGGGTCTCCAAGTCTTATTATATTGGGGGTCTATCACTTTCTTTAGATCTAATCATGTTTGCTTTATATATCTGTGTGATCCAATGTTGAGTGCATATATGACTGTTCTGTGCATATATGACTGTTCTGTTGAGTGCATTTATGACTGTTCTGTCTTCTTGTTGGATAGATCCCTTTATCATTATATGATGAACCTCTTTGTCTCCTTTGACAGTTTTAGTTTAAAGTTTATTTTATCTGACATAAAAATAGCTATCCTGCTCATTTTTGGTTTCCATTTGAGTGGTATATCTTTTTCCATACCTTCACTATTAGTCTGTGTGTGTCTTTACAAGTGAGGTGAGTCTCTTGTAGAAAGTATGTAGTTGAGTCTTGCTTTTTAATCCAATCGGTCAGTCTGTGTCTTTTGAGAGAGGAGTTTAATCCATTTACACTTAGGGTTGTAATTGAAAGGCATTGTCTTATCCTGGTACTTTATCAATTTTTGTTTGGATGCTTTAACTATTTTTTGTTCCTTTCTCCCCCTTTTACTATTTGCCTTCAATATTTGTTCATTTTTTGTGGTGGTAAGATTTAGCTTCTTTCTCTTTCTCATTTGCATTTTTGTTCTACCAGTGGGTTTTGTTCTTCCTTGTATATTTCTGGTAGTGATTATTGTTTTTCAGATTCCAGATACAGGACTCCCTCAAGGATTTCTAGCAGGGCTTGTCATGTGGTGGTGAATTCCTGCAGTTTTTGTTTGTGTAAGAAATACACTATTTCTCCTCCATTTACAAAAAATAGCCTTGCTGGGTATAGTATTCTTGGCTGTCAGATTTTCTTTTCGTATTTTGAACATATCATCCCATTTTCTTCTGGCCTATAGAGTTTCTGTTGAGAAGTCTGGTGTTAGTCTGATAGGGACTCCCTTATATGTTACTTAATGGTTTTCACTTGTTGTTTTGAAGATTCTCTCTTTGTCTCTGAGCCTTGCCAGTTTGACTATAATATGTCACAGAGAGGATATTTTGGATTGAATCTGTTTGGGGATCTTTGAGCCTCCTGTATCTGAAGGTCTCTGTGTGTCTCTATATGGGGGAAGTTTTCCATTATTATTTTGTTGACTATGTTTTCAATGATTTTTCCTTTCTTCTCCTCTTTCAGAACACCAATGATTCAGATATCTATGTGCTTAAGGTTGTCTGCTAGCTCTTTTAGCTTTTCTTGATTAAATTTTTTTCTTTCTTCTTGTTTTTTGTTTGTTTGTTGATTTGTTTGTTTTGTTTGTTTGCCTGGGTTATTTAGAAAAGACAAGAAATTCATCTTCAAGACCAGAAATTCTTTCTTCTTCTTGCACTAACCTACCGCTTAACCTCTTGATTGTGTTTTTTATTTTGTTAAATGAATCTTTCATTTCTATGAGTTCTATTATGTTCTTTTTTAAGGTATTGATCACTTGTAAATTTCCTCCTTCATATCCTGTATACTTTTCTCATTTCATTGTGTTGTCCAAGTCTTCTCATATCTCTTTGGGTTTCCTTAAGATTGTTGCTTGAAATTCCTTGTCAGTCATTTCAAGGATTTCCTGCTCTGTGGGGTCTGGTACTTGAGAAGTACTTCATGATGTCATATTTTCCTTTTGTTTTATTTTATTTTATTTATTTATTTATGCATGTTTTGTGTTTCTAGTATCTCTATGTTGATGTCTGGTCATCTTGTAGAGCAGTGGCTTCTATTACTTTGGAATGGGCTTTAAGGAGAGAGACTTCCTCTTCTTTTTCTGGACTCTGCTGGTGACTCTCTTTGTTTCAGTTCAGTCAAGTGGACAGAAGGCTGTCTGTATGGTAACTGTGGCTGCTGCTGTGACAGTGAGCCACGCTTGCAGCAGCAGTGGCTGTGTCAGTAGCTGTGGTGGACCACCCATGCAGAAGGGATGTTTGCAACAGTGGTGGGGGCTGCAGTCCCTGGGTGCAATCCTGCCTTCGTTGAGGGTGGGGGCTGCCCATGGCTCCTGCTGAGATTCCAGAGTTAAGATTTTAACCTAGACTCATGTCCTTAACCACTATGCATACCACCTATTTGAATACCCACTATTTAAATACGGGAAAGCAACTGATCTTAGTGGCTTGATCTTATTCACACCAATAACATCTTATCAGGGTCAGACCTACATTGAGGTTGAGCATTATCAAACTGTAAACACTTTAGAAGTAATGCAAGTTTGAAAACCCTTAGAAGAGCAAGCTTGTATAGGAGGAGAGGGAGAGAATTTGTGGAAAGCCAACAGGAAAGAGGTACTGCTGAAAGAGAGTGAGTGGGACATCCTCAGACATGACTATAATTTATACAGAAATGGTGCAGTCTCCAAGTGTGAGCTTATAAAGAGACTGCCTGGTACTAGCCTCTGCAGACTAGTTCTTTGGTTAGAAAACAATCATCTCAGGTCAGGGGCTGAACAAGAACAACACAGTGTTATGTAGGAACTGTGTTCTATATCAGATCATAAAAAATAGCAAAGCTTGCTGCCTTGGTCTTTAATTAAAATACCACATCCAAACACTGAGACGGAAGCACTTATAAACTTGTTCACATGTTTACAAAGAAGACTGGAATACGAAATTCTTCATTTGTTCCTTCAAAGAAATAATTCTGTTATTGCATAACTAGATGAATTCGATGGCCTCTAAAGCCCTTTTTACCCTGAGATTCTACAATAAGACATAGGAATAATTGTGTAAGCTCCATTTCTTCAATGTACACTCTTGAGAAACCCTGTACAGTTTATGTCAGATAGAAAGAAAATATGTTTAAGCCTTCTGGGAGGGAAATATATATAGGGAGAAAAATGGAAGATGGAATTAAAGTAGGAATGACATTGCTCAGTGCCACCCTAGCAAAACCTAGCTGAATTGGAATGCAAAAGGGTGCAAGGAGAAATCCAATTTTACTGCAATATTTGTATATTATTTTTATCTTCCTCCACAAATAAGATGATGATTGGATTCAAATCACATTTCAAACAGGATTCATTGCTGAAATGTCAAAAATGAGGTAGCACTCAACTTTTACAAAACCTTGAAATCTGTTCCATAAAAGGCAATTTCAGCATAAAGCATAGTTAACCTTGAATAGTTAGATTAATGATCCAGCACCTTTCAACTGAGTGCCGATGAATAAACAAAACTTTACAAGCATATTTAGCAACATCTTAGAAGAAGAAAAGCAAAACCAATCAAGAGAGATAAATGGTGGTGAAACAGAAATATTTGGGGCAGAAAGAGAGTGATAACAGCAGTCTAAGTACTGCAGAGAATGAGAAATTGTTTTTTTCCTTAAAATTCCCATACAGTAGAGGATCCATTGTGCTTTAAACGATAAAATAAAACAAAACACAAAACAGGTTCCATCTTCCCCATAGTAATCACTAGTACTTTAACAATTGATTTAAAATTTTGGTTGTGACCACTTAAGTTACCTTGTGTACTGTGCTGTCTTTCTAGAAAGGGGATAGGGCATTCAGTGAGTAGGTCTTGTCCTAACCAAATGAAGGAAACAAGGTGGAAATGGAAACTGTTATACTGTACAGAAGGCCTCAGGACAGAAAGAAAAGACATAGTCTATGCTGCCCACCACACAGCATCCTGCATAGGGTGTCTGACAAAGAGGTACATCAAATGACACTGCATTTAAGAGGTTCAACCTTCATTTAACTATAGCCATGACATCACTTGGGTTTGATATGCACTTTATTCTAGGCTGCCGTAAAACCCTTACTTTAAAAATAATAAAGCCAGATGTTCTGGGAAGATTAACCAACATTGTGGGAGTGGAGCCCATACTCTACCCTTTTTGTGGAGAAAGCATAAGAATCTGCTAGCACGTGTCAGCAAAGGATTGGACAGCCTTAGCAAACTTCTTGGGCACCAGATGTCAAATCCTCCTGCTCAGTCTTGGGATCATGCTGCCTCTGCAGCTGAGCCCTGAGCTGGCTCTGCTTAAGTACTGGCTTAGAAGGACTATTGTGCTTCTTCTTCTGCTTCAAGTAATAACACTCATCAGTGGGCTTGGGTATGTCAACCACTTTCACATCTTTTAATGAAGCTGGGTGTCTCCCCATCACACAGATGGGACAGTAGATATCTAAAGAGATGGAGCTATTGACTTAGGGTCACTGTCCTCATTAGGAGGAGGATAGAGATTTACTGACACCAAATCTACTGTTTGTTTTACTATTTCTCAATATCATTCCTTTTCCACTGTGCAGGAGGAAGAAAGTACAGAAAACAAGTTATGCACCTTTCTCCTTTTCTTTCACCATGTTAAATGAGCGTTAACTATTGTTACAGGCCCTGAGCTATGCTTTAGGACAGAAGTCAGCAAACTCTGCTTTCAGGAACTGGCCTACTGCCTGTTTTTGTATGGCCCACAGACTAAAAATGGCTCTTGAAATTTTGAATTGTTGGAAAAAGAAATCACAAGAATAAAATTCCGTGACACATGAAAATGATATGAAGTTCAAATATCAGCATTCAT
The DNA here is from genome assembly GCF_000696425.1 of Galeopterus variegatus. Taxonomy (NCBI): domain Eukaryota; kingdom Metazoa; phylum Chordata; class Mammalia; order Dermoptera; family Cynocephalidae; genus Galeopterus; species Galeopterus variegatus. The sequence goes on along the minus strand of NW_007726118.1, from coordinate 609,919 downwards.
AAATAAAGTTTTATTGGAACACAGTCATGCCCATCCTTTTACCTATTGTCTATGGCTGCTTTCACACTGTAAAGGCAGATTTGAGTAGCAACAGAGGACCTATGGCCCATGAGCCTGAAATATTTTCTATCTGGCCCTTTACAGAAAAAGTTTGCAAAGGCTTGCTCTAGGAGATAGCAATAGACAAGTCACACATTGTCTGTGCCCTCATGGAATTTGCAGTGCAGCGGGGAAGATAGCTATTAAACCTGTGCCTTGTAAATGTCCAGAGCAGGAACTGACCAGGTGAAAGCTTGGTGGTGATTGGGTCCAAATGCTGGAATCTATAGGGACACAATGCAGGCCCAGTACCAGCAGCAGCAGATATGGCAACCTTTGGACACAAGGGCCCAATGCCTGGCCTAGCAAACAGGACCCAACAGCCCCCAAAGCATGACAAAGCAAACTGATCTATCCCACAAGCAAAGAGGAGCAGACTCGGGCTCAATGACTAAAAAAAGTGTTTGACATCCGATAGGAAGAGCCACAATGCTCGAACAGAGCCCTAAATCTGCATCTCCTTCTGCATCATTCCTCCTAATTAAACATTTAGCATAGTCAGACTACAAACCACTGTCTGGTCTAACCCTCCTTCCTGCTTTCCTGAAAGGTCACAAAGCCTATCACCTCTTCTAAAATGTCTCTAGAATCTATCTCTTTCTCTCCAGCTCTCAGATCAGTTCTGTTGTCTCCTATCTGATTTCCTCCAACAACTCCCCCAATGACCCCTGCCCCAATTTTGCAGGTATCCCCTCTCTGATCTTCCCTCTAAAATATTTCTACAATCTTCACTGTACACAAGCAAGATGATAAAAAAAAAGATGATTGCCATAGCAAGCTGTCACCGAAATGCACTTAAAAATGTTTACTCATCCATTTGGTAAAAGTTAGAAAGATTGATAATGTCCAGTGTGGGTAAGGGTAGGTAAAAGAAAAGAGGCTCTTTGGGATGCTGTTGGTGGGAGTGCCAACTGGTGAGTCATTTGTACCAGACAAGTTGGGGGTATTTATTGAAATTGATTATGTGTTTCCATTTGGCCCCAGCCATTCCTCTTCTTTGTATCTATTTTAGGGAAATATTCATGTATGCCCCAAAGAGATTTGTTCAAGGACACTCACTATAGCAATGCCTGTCAGAGGGAAAAAAGAACAAAGAAAGAAATAATCTAAGTATGCCCTTTATTCCACACCCAGATTGTATTTAATCTGGTCCATAACTTTAATCACCATTTATTTTCTCCCCAGAACTTCAACTCACCTGCCTTTCTGTACCTCCATCACTAGACCATCAGTGGTCCATTATCTCTATACCTACCCCCAAGCCACTGAGCTCTAATAAAGTCACACACCACTCAGATCTACTTCATTGTCAGCAGGGAAGGGGTGGGGGGGTCTACAGTCTCCAATGTGCCCCATGCTGCCTCCTCCACCGTTACTGTTCCTTTTCCAAAGAGAATGTCTGTCCCGCTTGACTTTTCTATTCACTCTTTGATTCCCAGGGCTCGGAGCACAGAGGGCACCCAATAAAAGTCTTCTGAATGAGCGAATTTCTTCTTCCATTTCCCATATGGCTATTTAAAGTGATGTCTACTTTCCTCACACATCTCCAACCTCCCCCACCTCTCAGATACCTCCTACCTCAGAAGAGAAAATAAATGCCAACGAACAGGAACTCTCTCCAAATCCCTGCCATAAAGCCTACAGACTTTCTCATACCCAAACTTTCTCTTTTTTCCTTCTGTTACAGTGGGGAAGGTGCCCCTTCTCACATCTGCTCTCTCCCTCAGGAACATTGCTCTGTCAGGTAGACACCCTCTCTCCAGAAGTTTTCACCATCAGACCCCTACTTGCCCCTTTCTGGTATTGAGACATATCAACTCTCTCCTGCCCAATGGTCCCTCTTTTGATTTTGTGCTCATGTGTGTCTGCTCCTCTAAAACCTCTCCTTTCTTTCATAGCAAAACTTAGTGGTACTGACTCTCTACTTTCTCACCTTCCATTTTCTTCTCAAACCCATCACCCCTGGCATCTTCCCACTCTCATAAGTAGGAACATCTTCAATTTTTTTTGTAGCTAAATCCAATGGACATCTCTGAATCCTTACATGGCTTTACCTCTGAACCATTTGACAGGGATGATTCTTCTCTTCTCATAAATGCTCTCCCCTTGGCATTCATCACCCAACACTCTTTTGGCTTTTTTGGTTTTCCTCCTACCCCCTGCCCACACTCAGTTTTCTCAGCAGGCTCTTCTTCCATCTTCCTATAAACTCTGAATTTCCCCAGCCTTCCGTTCTGGGTAAGGTAGCCACATAATTTACTGTACAAACTGGGACACACAAAAGTGAATGGGTTGGGAGGGCTATTAGAAATTATGCAGGACCAACAGGCATGAGGCAGGAATATCTTGGTTTACTGGGATGTATGGCCACTCTCATTCCTGGCTGCCATATCTTCTCATTCTGCCTCTCTCCCAGGGAAGTACCCTCCATCCTCATGGCTTCAAGTGCTATCACCCCTATGATGACTTCTCAATCAGATCCCTGTCTGCAAATCTCATGTGGGTCTCGTATAGGAGTTAGCTTCCAAAATGAGTTTAGCATTTTTCTCCTCAAATCTATTTATTTTTGGTAAGCTGCCTCCATCCATCAAATACCCAGTTTAGAAAACAGGGCATTATCCTCCTTCTTCCTCAGTCCTAACACACAATCACCAATTCTTCTCATCTTCTATGATAAAAGCTCCACTATTTACCTATGATTTCCTTCACCATTGCTACTTCCCTTTTCCAGGGCCAATCTTCTCTGAACAAAATCAATACTAAGATTCCAACCTTGTCTCTTGACCTTTGTTTCTGCCCACCCCCTCATCCCCACCCCTGAATCCATTTTGCAAACTCCAGGAAGAGTAATCATCCTAAATACCATTCAAGAGATATTATGAATATTATAATTACAGGTTGAGATGATAGCAATGAGGGAAATAAAGCGGCTGTTTAGGTCATACGTGATCTGGGGGCCATATACTTTAATCAGGGAGAGCAAGGGAGGCCTCTCTGAGGGCTGAGCATTTGGGCTGAGCTCCAAGCTGACCCATGGGGAGGAGCATTCCAGGAGTAGGGAATAGCTATTGCAAAGGCCCTGAGGCACTGCATAGCTTAGTTAGAAATAGGAGAGTATTTGCACACTCCCACACCAGGGGATGGCCTAAGTGGAACATGACTCAATGTACTCCAACACTCTTGCCATGACATGCTGGGACACCAAAACCAAAGCAATGAATTGCAGTCCAACCTTCTCAACAACCTCCACTGGAGCTGCATTAAACATACCAACAGGCAAATGCAGAAAGATGCCTAGGCAGCTGTCTGGAAGGATCGTGGTACAAAGAAAGAAATAATCTAAGTATGCCCTTTATTCCACACCCAGATTGTATTTAATCTGGTCCATAACTTTAATCACCATTTATTTTCTCCCCAGAACTTCAACTCACCTGGGTTCTGGGTAGCCATCTCCCCAGTGTGCTTGGATGCATGGAGCCCCAGCCCCCGATAGAGATGAAAGGTGGGGACAGAGGGGAAAGCACTGGCAGCTGCGACTGAGCTTGTGGCAGATGGAGCTCAAAGACTGCAGGGAGCTGAGGCGATGACAAACATCTGCTGCTGGCAGCCATCCTCCCAAACAATAGAAGCTCTGGTGGCAGAGCCTCCAGTCCAATTTTGATAAATGAGCCATCCTCTTAGACGGGGGTAGGGTAGAGACCCTCTTTCCCTCTATGGCCTCTTGGGGATGGGAAGAGACTAGAGGACACAGAAAAAGGATACCTGATCGCCCCCTTCAGTTTTTAAAGGACAATAAGCCACCAGGATTAGTGACAATATGCAGGACATACCTGGGAGTAGGAAATATATCTAAAAAATGCCCCCCTCTGAGCTAAACAGGGTTTTTCCAACTCAACTGGAATCAGGGAGGCCAGAGCTTCTGTGTGCTGGGAATCCATGCCTGGGATGCTTCATTGTATTATGTGTGGCCTACCACTCCATTACTGCCTCTATATAAAATTACATTCCTGATTAAAATTTTAGTACCAAACATTTTATATGATTACAGACAGAAAGTCAAAATTTGCATTTAAATAGACATATTAAAAACAGTCTGCAGAGGGGAAGACCGCAGAGCAATCTGGACGAGTCATTTAAGAGAGGGTGAGGCACTCTTTGAGGATTTTTCCATTTCTGTCAACACAGACCCTGACCCTTCCTAGACTCCACCAGAGTGCATGCTGTACTAGCGTCTACTCAGGCATGACAACTCAATTCTCCTTCACTAAGACTTGCCAGAGCCCATGGCACAAATCATTTATTCATTCATTCAGCAAATGTGTATTGTCTTCTGTATTTGTTTGAAGAGAGTTCCTGAGAAATTCATGTCCCCTCAGAACCTCACAATGTGATCTTATTTGGAAATAGGGTCTTTGCAGATGTAATTAGATTAAGACGAGGTCATACTGGATTAGGATGGGCCCTAACCCACTGACTGGTGTTCTTATAAGGCAAGAAAACTGAGGGCACACAGACAAACAGGGCAGAAGGTCAGGTGAAAACAGAGGCAGAGATTGGAGTGATTAATCTATAAGCCATGAGATGCCAAAGAGTCCCAACAACCGGTAAAAGCTAGAAGAGGCAAGGAAGAAGTCTCCCTCACATCCTCTGAAGGAAGCATGGCCTGCTAACACCCTGATTTCAGACTTCAGGCCTCCAGAAATGTGAGAAGATAAATTTCTGTTGTTTGAAGCTACCAAGTATGTGATATTTCTCATTGCAGCCCAAGGAACTCAAAAGCTGGTCATGAATCCATTAGGTTGGGGACCTTAATCCAACTTAGAAGCTTGGGCCCTCTAAGAAGAAGGAAATTTGGACCAAGAGACACACACAGAGATAAGACAAATGTGAAGAGACACCGAGGAGGAGGAGACACACACAGGGAGAAGGCCATGTGATGACAGAGGCAGGGACTGGAGCGACACAGCCACCCACTGCCAAGGAATGCCAGCAACTCCCAGAAGCTGGAAGACGCAAGGCAGGATCCTCCCCCAGAGCCTTCAGAGAGAGCATGCCCCTGCTGACACCTTGGTTTACAATTTCTGGCCTCCAGCACAGTGTGAGAAATAAATTTCTGTTTTCTAAAACCACCTAGTTTGTGATACTTTGTTAGGGCAGCCCTAGCGAGCAAATACACCTACCCACTAGGTGCCAGGCTATAGGACAAAATAGGAAACATGAAGGACAAGGCCACTGATCCTTAGAACTTGGAGCCTGTGGGAGAGAGAAACTAGACAAAGAATCGCAGATATCAATGCCAAACTGCAACTGGGAAAAATGTTGTATGAGAGATCATCATAAAAAAGAGATTGCATGATGGAGAGGGGTTTGGTTTGCTCACAGAAGTCAGGGAATGGATCTTTATGAAAGCGGCAAAGAAAGGGGAGGTGGGAGCTGGAGATGTTGGGGCAGTTGGAAGAGAAATCCAAGTTCAGGGGTCCCAGCACAGGCACACCTGCTCATACCCAAAACAACAGAAAGGCATCTGTGTGGTGATATACCCTGGCTAGTAAGACGCTGTGTTCTCACTGTTCATTGGGGGGACAGGAGGGAGAAAGGATAGGGAGGATTATGTTCATAATGAATACTCTTTGTGTTGAGATTCTGGAAACCTCTGGGTACTAGTTCTGGCTGTGCCTCAGACCAGAGCCAGGTGACCTTGGGTTAATCAATGGTCCTTGTGAGTCCAGCCTCTGGGTTCCCATCTGGACAATGAGGAGGCAGGCTGGCAGACTTCCAAGGGGCTGTCCAGAAACCACGTGATTCTACACACCCCAGGAGAACATGCAGGGAGTAGACAGTGGTCTTTCCTAGAGTATTTTCAAATGAGCCAAAAGAGAAACTGCACAGGTACTGGCATCTTCTTCCTGCCCAGAAATGAAAATCTGCCCCCAAATGTCAGAGAAATACAATCGGTTCTCTTCTTTTGGCTTTGCCAAAGGGGGGCGGCGGGGGGAAATGCCCTAGAGCTGCACCCAAAGCTCAGTGTGTTTATTACTTTAGTTCATAGAACTGTCTATTTTGGCTTTGTTGAAACAGAAATTAACACAGGGAAGGCAGATTTTTCCTTCCACAGTGGCATAACAGCCAGTAAAAACCTCAGAGATTGGCAAAGAGAATTCCCTGTGAGGGTCACCTATGAAGTTCCTAGAAAATGCCCTACTTCCTTTGGTGTTTGGGCAACAGAACCTCTGCATTTTCCACGACAAAACACTTCTTCCTCTAAAGAAATGGTTTCTGATACTCTCTCTATACAGATGCTCATTGGCCTGCAAGTGTTTTAAGTTGGATCTGGCAAAGTCTCGAGTCAGGGATGTAAAAAAGGAGCAAATAAGAACTCATACAGCCAGAGCGCACAGTCTTTGTTCTGCAGACTGTTCTCACACTTCCTCGGGCGAATGGATTTTTAAAACTGCCAGTTGCTAACAGGAATCCTACCTCTTCAGCCTGATAAGATAAATCTTGACAGGCTAAGAAATCTTTATTTCACTCAGAAGTTATTTGTTCTCATCTCATGTTCACAGATTAAGAATAAAAATTGATTTGACTTCAAAGGAAGGCGATTTATAATTCAGATTGCCTTTTCCCCACCCCACGAATGTACGATTACTCAATATCAAACAGTAGCAATAGTGGTTGCTTGTTTCTTATATCTGGATGGGAAAATGTTACATGGTTGCTTTGCACAAGAACACTTCGCCAGGATATAAACTACCTAGAAAAAAGACATTTTCAGCTGAAGCAATGTCTGGTCTCTTTTCTGACTCACATTACATAGCACTTGTCTTCTATTCTAAGGTTCAATTATGAAATTTTTCCATAAAGACACTGAAACCCACAATGGATTCAAAAATGAAAAAATAATAATAATAATAATACGTCCTAAAAATTGGGTTTCCTTTCTGTTCACAATATCAGTGTTAGAAGAATTTGCTGGTCACTTTATTAGTATTAGAAAATAAAAAGAAATGAATAAAATAGGTATTTCAGAACATCAGCCTCTATCAACTCCTAGAATTCCCTCTAGCTAACTCAATTGCCTGATCTTAAAATGGTCTCAAATTGTGTGCCATTAGACACTGGTTCCAAAGCTAGAGTTTGTTCCCTGATCACAGGAGCCAAAGAATAATCACAAGGCTAAAGAATGCCCATTCATTCTTGCCAAGTAGATTGCTACTTAAATAATCTCAGGGCAAAAGGACACCCAGAGAGAATGAATCGAGTCTATATTCAGTATTGAAAAAACTAATAAAGCAGCTTTAGTTTCCTTGAAAAGTTAAATAGAGGAGATAATGTTTTGTTGTCATTATCTGACTAATTGACTTACTGACAAACTGAATATTAAGTACATTCTTATGCTAAGTGCTGTGGTGGATACAACTAATTCAAAGGTCAATAATTCAATCATGTTCCTGAAAGTTATATTCAAATAATTAATGGGTATTAAATGAATACCTAGTATCAGCAAGGCCAAATGAAATCAAAATGATGTATGAAATAATACCTGGACTCAATAAGCTCAGAAGTAAAACCAATGTATATATATATGAGACATGGAGACCCACCCTCCCATCCCCCCTACAGTCCTTTCACCTAATCATTCTTCCAATTAACAGTTCTACACACAACCATCCTTCCACCCAAATGCCCTTGCACCCAACCATCCTTCCATCCAACTGTATTCCCGCCCTATCCTCATTCTACCTCCTGTTCAACAATCCTTCATCCTCCTATTCAATATCCTAACCAACCATCCTTCCATCCAACCCAACAATCCTACTAATTTATACTGAGCATCTAATCTGCACCAGACATTTTCCTAGGCAATAGGGATATAAGATGACAAAAAATAAAAATCTCTCTCCTAAGGATCCCATAGTCTATTAGACTGACAAAATAATAAGTGATATCAGATAAGCAGGGGAAAAATTAACCTAGTAACACATCCTGTTGGGAGGAACGCAATCCTTAGAGAGGATTAATGAATTCTTGGCTTTTAAAAGATAGTTATATATAAATATATATGTGCATACGCGTGCGTGCACACGTGTGTGTGTGTGTTTGTGTGTGCGTGTTTCCCTAGCTCTATTTCTATTATCCATTTAGGGAGCCTAGAAACCATGATCACCCAGAACTTTGTTTCTGAATACTGTTCTCCAATAAAAGGAATCAGAGCTTCTTGAAGAAATGGATGATTCTATGTCTGGGGCAAGGAACATTCAAGATTATCTTAGAATATCTTGTGGTGTCAATAAATAAGGTTGTTATCCAGGAATTATGGGTCATGTCAAAAGGATACAGGAGCAAGCTTGAAGGTGTTCCAAGTAACTAAATCTGGAATAATATAAGCATTCAAACAAATAATGACAGTAACCAATTGCAACCCACTGGATGAAATAAAAATCCATGACTCCATACTGATATAAATGATTAAATGAATATAGGTGGGAAAGGAAGTAGAATGCCAACATGTAAACATGAGTGCTACGGAGTTAGAGAACAATCATTTGGTAGCCGTCATAGTAATAATTGACTCAGGCAAGAATCATCAATGAATGGTAGAATGAATAAAGGAAGGTTTGATGGCAAAAAGAATATTTACACAGTATAAATCATTCCTCTTAGCCTCAAATGACTTATTAATTATAGTGCGAATGTTTTTCTTGGAGGTATGTGGGAGACACCATCTGAATCAAGTGATTAAGGTGATAGTATCACGAATGATGGGACAAACCTACATCACCTGACTCCTGAAAGGAAGCCCTAGGAAGGGAAGGGCATTAGCACCCCTGGAGTGTGCCCGGCACAAATGCATACCCTGAGCAGGATCATGAGGACACAGCTGGAAACCCAAATTGAGGGTCATATACAAAATAACTTCCCTCTACTCTTAAAATGTCAAGATCATAAAAGACAAAGCAAGACTATGTTACTGTTTCAGATTAAAGGACAATAAACAGACTTGACAACTAAATGAAATGCATGATGGATTGGATTCTGAATCACAAAAACATTGTCATCAAGATCATTATTCGGAGAACTGAAGTAATTGGAAAACAAACGGTGGATTAGGTAAGAGGACTGTGTCAATATGTTAAATTTCTTGAATTAGGTATTGTGTTGTGGTTATGTAAGATAATGTTCGTGTTTTTAGTAACAACATACTGAAATATTTAAGGTTATCAGGGCACTGCGTCTGCAACTTACACCAAGATGGTTAAAGATTTTTTAAAAATGTATTTGTGTATATAGAAAGAGAGTGGAAAATGATATTGAAGAACTCCACATGAGATGTAGGTTTGGAGGGTAAGTAGGACTTATAAAAGGAGAGAAAAGGAACACAGTAGTAATAAGACCCAGAGTTTTCCTACAAGCCCTCAAGGCCACAGAACTATCTATTCTTTTCTAACAACATTAGGTCTAAAGAGAACAACTCATATGAACTAGAATTTGCACCTGAATTAACTATTCTTCCCCAAATGCTAAGGCTGAGGAATAGCTGCACTATTGGTTAGAGATGTTATGCCTAGGGCAAAAGTTCTCAAAACAACCCCTCCTTTCTTTTTCTTGCAGGACTTTCTTCCATTAATTTAACTAATCCTTTCAGTCTGTCCAATAGCCTACCCAGCAAGTTCAGCACAGTACATCTGAGAAGTAATTCAATTCCTTATATTTGGGTGAATTTGGAATGAGCATATCAATTTTATTTATAAAATAATAATATGAAGTATTTAAGACACATAAGCAGTGTAAAATTTAACACAACAAACATCTGTTTCCTATACCCAGTTTAATAAATATTAACAATAGATTAGAAGCTCCCAGGTATGTCTGACATATATACACATATACACATATATACATATATCTATCCTATATCCTATAAGCAATATATTAACTTGTTTCACATTATTGTTTCTGTTTCTAAACTTTACAAAAATGATAACATATTCTTTTTTTACTGATGGTTTTTTCAGTTTTAAATTTTGAGATTTATCTACCAGTTTATTTTTCACTGGTATATAGTATTCTATTGAGTTACTTTACCACAATTCATCTTTACATTCTCATTTTGATGACAGTCGAGGTTGATCCTAACTTTTTATTTTAACTTTTACAAGCCATGCTATTACAAACATTACCAAGGAGGGCGTGGGCTCTTCCTCTCCTATCCAGTGATGTGCCTCTTATGCATAAACTTGGCCTGGAATACATAACTAATTAATAAATATTTGTTGAAGAAATAGTGAATGAACCTATTGCATACAACATCCCCCAAAGTGGTAAAACAGATGAATATACACTTTCCAGGAATTTAAGATCTGAAGAATATGGACTTGAATGGATGCTTAAATCATAGAGCAAAAAACCTGTTATCATGGAAGAACTAAAGAAGGTAAACAATGAACTGAAAAGAGATGTGGACACACACATGCACACCCACAGAACTGAGAAGGTGCAAATCAGTGACCAGCATCAAACACATGATCACAGGAAATAAACCCCAAACCCAAGCTGCAGCATTTTGGTCTGCATGTCAGTGTTTGAGTCAGAGAACTACTTTCTGCAAGCATGTCCCCTCTGCTAGCTGGTTCTGCCCTTGCAGACTGAAGATGCATGGGGCTTTGGGCAGGCTGGATTTCCAGGGGTGGCCCCAGTACTATTGGCTGGACAGCATAAATTAAGAATGATCCAGTCAGCTGTGGGCTCTTTACAATATTTATCATCCAGATTATATAGTATGAGCCTCATAGGTGTAATCACTTGAAAATGAAACCTCGGAGAGAAATAATCAGCAAACTGTTAAGTTTACAAAGAGAAGAGAAAAGGTGAAAAATGGCTAGAAACAACCATAAGGAACTTGCGAGAGGTGGAGAGGACAAGGCCAAGTGAAGATGAGATGAGATTTATGTCCCAAAAAAGAATACACAAATGCCACACCTGACCTTGGATTTTCCTATACCGCTCCACAGGTAGAGAGTTAAGTTGGAACAATGAAGGCTTGTGTTTCAAAACAGGAGTTAAGGATTTAGGCAGCCCCAGTAGCAAGGGGACAACAGGCATAGTTTTGTATTTGGAACATAGTCTTTCTACATGCTTAAAATATCTTGCTTTCTGTTCCTGGCACCATATTCCCATTTTTGCTATTACAATTATCTTACTTGTCCAAAAGGTACCTACCTGTCCAATGCATGTAGGCATTGGTCTCCATCATATGAAAACAAACCACCACACCTTCCTCTCCTATGCCCTTTTTCCTACCTCATGTCAAAGGCATAAGAAAATCCAAGAATAGCTAAATCTACATTGACATAAGGATCTGCTGAAAATTGAGTAAAACCCAAGCCTGGGTTCCAGCTGCCAAGATCAGGGTTCCTAATTTATTCATTCTGCCCCACTTTTATTGTCCAGGTTGAAATGGAACTTCAGTTTCCAATTCCAAAGCTCAGCTAAGAGCCACAAGCTGTCAATGGGGGATGAGAAAGGAAACAGTGTGAGCCCTGATGGACAGTGCTATGGGTCAAATATGTCCCCCAAGAGTTTATGTATCAGAAACTTGATCTACATTGTAACAGTCTTAAGAGGGTAGGAAATCCTATTACGGTATTTGAAAGGTGGAGCCTTTAAAAGGTGGTCAGATTGTGAGGACTGTGCCCTCATGAATGGATCGATCCATTAACGGAGTAATAGACTGATAGTTTGATGGGCATGGTTCTGATGGCTTTTAAAGGAGTGAAAGTGAGAAAGTTAGCTAACTCTTGCTCAGCCCATTCTCACCGTGTAACACCCTGGTCACCATGAGATGTTGTAGAGAATTCCCACCCAGAAGAAGGCCCTCACCAGATGTGTTCCCTGGGTCTTGGACTTCCCAGCCTCCAAACTGTAAGAAATAAATTTCATTTATTTATAAATTACCCAGCTTCAGGAATTCTGTTATAAGCAACAGAAAACAGACTAATACAGAGGGCATGGAAAAGAAAAGAGATGTTTCACAAAGCACTACATCCTATCATTGTGTGTGCTTGTATGGAAGGCACGGGAAGTGTTGACTGTTCACAGTGCACACACAGTGAGAAGAGCCCACAGTGACATGTGGGGAGGAGGTATAGCAAGAAAGCCACTCTGGTAGTCCTGTGACACAGAAACCCCTGGGGTCTGTTGAGCACAGACTCCTGTGGTTCAGCCAAACTGGTGTCCATTCCTGGCCCTGCTTCATGCTAGTGCTGCAACCCGGAGCGGGTCATTTCAGCATCTAGTGACTCAGGTGCCTCGTTTGTAAAGTGGGGATAATATTAGTACCTATTCCCTAAGTTTGTTGTGAAGATTAAATAAAATGATTTATGGAAAATGCTTACAGAAGAATCCGGCACATGGTGAGCGATTATTATTGATTACTTCTCCAACATAAGCATCAACAATCTCTGCCATCTCCACCCTCCTGAAGGGCAAGATAGAGAAGAAAGAGGTGATGTACCACTGTGCCCTGTATAACACATCCATCTTACATCCTTAAATTCTGGCTCATGTGGGTGTTATTTGTCACTGTCTCGAATCTCTCCAACAATATTTTTTATTAAAATGTTCACAGTTCTAACTCTACAAAATATGAATGTAGAACAGCTTTTATAGTTCAGTACTCAAAAGGTATGGTGAATTTAGAACATTAGTTAAAAAGAAAGAAAAAAGTAAGGAGAAATCTGAAAAAAATATGTACTTATGTATATATAGATAGATAGAGATAGAGATAGAGATCTGGCACACACAGACATACACACACACACATGCAGAATGGCCACCACTAGTGCCAAAGACCAGGAGAAAGCAGCCAATGGAGTTAGAATGTGATTTCTATTTGTAATAAATATTGTAGAAAAAATTAATACGCAGAGGAAGAGGAGAAAGAGAGAAAAACAAGAAAATTAGTAGAAATGGAAGTAGATGCAGCCCCCATTTATCAATGTGCCTTCCACATTCTAGGCACTGAGGCAGGCACTAGAGATCAGACATAGACATAGCTATAGGTATACAGATATCTTTTCATTCTCTCAACAACTCAGAAAGTTAGAAATTCTTTTTTTCCACTTCATAGACACGGAAACTGAGGTTAACTATCTTGACCAAAGTTACTCAAGCTAAAATGTGGTGGTGCTGGGATCTGAATATAGCTTTCAGTGACTCAAAAAACCGTGTTCTTTCCCATGTACCACCTTGCCTCAAAACATGCCTAGAAGAATTTGGTGATGAAGTGGTCTCATTCTCAGTCATTATTGCAAGAGAATATAGCACACGCCATTACCCCCAAGTCCCACCTCCCCAGAGACAGAGAGACTTGAAGAGCATTAGATGTAGGTACCTGAAGAATGTACATGTGTGTGCAGGTGTGTACACATCCATCCACCTCTCCATCTATCTGTCTTCTGTCTATTTTAAGATGAGAAGGCTCTACCAGACAGATTTATAGCTCCTATTCTGAAAACACTCCCAGACTGTTAAGAGGAAAGCTAATTTTATCAAAACCTTCAAAAAAAAAAGGTGAATCCCTTTTTGGGCTCATCAATTTTGATGATTGTGCCTTTGCCAAGACCTCTCCCGGTGAGACGCTACAATCTAAGGAGGTAACTCTCCTGTTGCAACTGTCACACACCCATATTGGTATTTCTTATCAGAGTTTTGGACAGAAGTGGTGCACTCTGAGCTGTGAGAAAATCACGAAAGATTTTTACACCCCCTGCCCTGCGGCAGTTAGAACAGGAATGTTCTGCACTCTGCTACTCCCTGTGTCTTCTGCCTCTCTCTCCCAAGACAGAGGGAAAATAAAGGTCGACCTTTTTCACCCACAAGGATTTTTTAGGTGTCCCGTGATATCCGTGGGGTTTGGATATGCAATTCAGGATGAGCATTACACATAAGGATGTCTCCCTTTCAGTTATTACACCAAACGCATCACATTTGGAGCTAAGGAACTCAATGGATGACACAGACCCTGCATATGACTATATGTCTCCATCAACATGAAGGTGTGTATATACACATGCATGCACAACACACACATGCACACACATTCCCATGCACAATGGGGAAAAAAATGGCTAGCTAAAGGGTACCACCCAGGGCCCAACAGAAAATAGATGGGGTCTGTTAAAAAAGAAGCTTCCTTGAGGTTATCTCCCCCTTGGCAAAGAGGGTTTAAAAATAATAATGCTGAGTTTGCACCATGTGTCATTAATGGTGGAAGGAGGGAGGAAAGATAAGAGAGGAGAGGGAGAAAGTGAAAGAGAGACAGCAAGAGAGAATATATAATAAAACTCTTCACCTTGGCAAGACAAATAACCAGCTTTGAACAGGTAAAGGGCTTGCTTTATTCTGTTTGGGGAAAGCACTTTTGAATTCTGCCAGCGCCTTAGGAGCTCACAGTTTGAAAAAGACCCTATTTTTCTTGGCTTGCGAAGGAGAGTTGGACTCCTCAGTACAGCAGGGAACAGACGCTGTGACATAAGGATCCAAGACGGGGTAGGCAAAACCTTTCTTCCCCTTCCAATGGCTTTCTGCCATTGTTCCATGCAAAATATGGGCTCCTGTTCCGTTGACAACAGAGAGAAGGAAGGCTTCTTGGGGGCGGGGGGGGGAAAAGCTTATTTGAGCTACATTTGTATCTCTTTAATTTTTTGTACATTTGCTTTTTATTGCATGATATGATTACATGCTTATATCGAGATACTTTACCTATGTAGACTTAGTTTCATTTAATAAAACATCTCTTTCATTTCCTAGGCCAAAAATATCACAGAATCAGACAGACTTCATTAAAAAGTAACAAGAGGGCCTGATTTTACATGGACACAATTATTAGTCCTGTCACAGGGTGTCAGTGAACAGAGCGATTGATTTCTATGTGAAATTCGTTTCTCCCTTCAGCCTTTTAGTTAAGCCCCAAAGTGTTTTTCTATCTAATCTTTGGAAACTTTAGAAATGGTATTTAGTCTCCAAACTCTTTTCCTATTGCTGTTACTGTTGTTTTCTTCAGAAATGTAACACTCATTCTTCTTGGCAGAAATAACCTCATTTTAAAAATGGCAGTAGTGTAAAATTTAGGCAATTTCAAACAACACAATTATTTAACCAAATACGTAAACCCCTCATTTTCATCCTACAAAATCTCTAGATCACTTTCCAATCCCTTTGACAGTTATTTCCGTCTCATTCTACGCATCACTGGTCAATTTTCCAATGAAAGATTTAGGTTTCTGTGCATATTATGTTTAAATATCTGAGTTCATTTCTCCCTTGGCCCTTTGTTTACACCATTAAACCATACCTTGGGATAAAATGTCATTGAATTGTACTATAGATGCTGTATTAAAGTTTATTATACAACTCAATATAACATTATGAAAAAAATCTTCAAAGTCAGGATAAAGTGAGAGTTCCCATATTTTCAATAGAAGTAAAAAATGCTTTTGAAGCCAATTGAGCTATTTAATGAGGCAGAGGCAACTTTAGATTCCTTTAAGTTAAAAAAAATGACTCTTCTGGTGGAGTTTCAAGTTTGTGTTATATTGTTTTATATTGAGAAGGAAAACCGTGCAAGCGTGCTTCAAGAGACCCAAGGGATCATGTTAGCTTCAGCCCGAGGGTGACAGTTCCAGGGGGGGGGGGGGGGGTACAAACTTGCAGCCTTACTCATGAATCACATGTTCAGAAGGGGGACCAGGCAGCATTCAAAAGACAACTAGCATATTCAGTCTCCATCACCTATTCATTCCTTGACCTTCCTTCCTCAAATTCCAGGGTGAAGGTCAATGAAGTCCCACTACCGACATGGTTTGGCAATACTGCAAAATCCAATAAAAAATAAACCATGCATCTCCACACGGCCCACTGCATAGGCATCAATAACAGGAACTCGTGATTACCAATGACCCAAGCTGAACCATAACCAGTCACCTTCTGGTTAAAGTCATCAGTATTCTAGTATCAATCTATGAAGCCATCCATTTCCTCTGCCCTCTACCTTAACCTAATCTAATTTGCACGTTGTAACAGAAAGCTGCTGTCAGAGAGCATCAGGTAAACTTAATTTCATATGTCCTGGCACACAAATGTGTGGGCTGGTGCCAACAGATGACATATGAGCAGGTGGCCTCATATGGGACAAATTTAGCACCTTGCCTGAGCCTAGGAACCCCTGACCATGTATTATTTATGTACATTTAATTTTATGGAAATTCCCAAAGCATTTGGGAGGCAGATCTAAGCACCATGGCATTTGTAAGACTTTTGTTACAAGTTTCATCCTGGCAAATTAGACAGAAGAAGGTGAGGAGTCCTTGGGGGAAAAGTGGGCATTAGAAACAGAAGAAATTCACAGATAGAAGTGATATAAGTCCAATACATGAAGTCTCAGTAATTTAATTTTTTTTTTTTTTTTGCAGGATTTTCATTTTGTGATCCAAAATAATACTATCATGAAAATGATTCTGTCTGTTCTTTGGGGGAATGGTCGCATGTAATTGCTACCTGGACTTGATTTTTAATGAAAAAGAAGAGTTTATTCAGTATGCTAGAATGTAAGCTCCTTAAGGATGGGGGCTTGGTCTATTTTGTTCTTAGCTATATTCCCAACTCTTAGAACAGTGTGCAGCACTTTGTCTTAATAAGTGTTTGTTAAATGAATAAATGAAAACTGATGGATCAATGAATGAATGAAGGGGTTCTTTTGATCCTGTATTCATTCGGTTCTCAGTTCTGGCTATGCACAAGAAATACCCAGGGAAAATTTTAAAATATACAGATGCCTATGTCCCCACCCTAGCAATTCTGATTCAATTGGTCTAGGGGGACGGTGGGGGTGCTCCAGGTGCTGGTGTTTGTAATGCTCTCCAGATGATTCTGATCCATGAGCTCCTAGAATCACTGAGCAGCATCTACTTCCAGCACCCTCCCCATCCTATTCCCAGAGACTGAGGTTCTCCTCTAAGACCTTTCACCAAATTTGCCCTCCTGAGCAGTGCTTCAAGTGTCAGCATCTTCGCTCTCTGTTTTTCTTCTCAACACTGGGTCCTACTTGCTTTTGAGCCTGTTTCAGTGACTGAACCATAACCTGATAACATGACAGTGGTTTCCTTGCCTAAATTATATATCTGTAATATGCTGGAAGGTGAACAATGCATTGCTGAGAGGAGTGGCTGAAGATTAAAATTTTAGATGTGGAGTATATTAGCCTGTTGTTGTTGCTTTTAACAGAATACCTGAAGCTGGATAATTCATAAAGAAACAAAATTTATTTCTTATAGTTTTGGAGTCTGGGAAGTCCAAAGTCCAGGAACATATCTGGTGAGGGCCTTCTTCCTGGTGGAGTGACTCTCTACAGCAACTCATGGTATCATATGGCGAGAATGAGCTGAACAAGAGAGAGCTAACCATCTCACTTGCTGTCCTTATAAAGCCATCAGAACCATGCCCATTAACCCATGAATGGATCGATTCATTCACAAGGGTACAGTCCTCACAATCTGACTACCTTTTAAAAGTCCCATCTTTCAAATACCATAATTGGATTTCCTATCTTCTTAACACTGTTACAATGGAGGTCAAGTTTCCAATACATGAACTTTTAGGGGACACATTTAACCCATAGCATGAGGGATAGCTGGTGTTGGCTCAGCTTGGTCATTTCAGGGTGCCTTCAAATGCAAAGTCTACCTGCTTTAAGGAATAAAAGACAAAAAGATACAACAGGATTCCATTAAAGCAGGACATTGGTCTTATGGTCAAGTGTATTAAAGAAACTCCAAAACTCCAAACTACACACTGCACAACTGTAGAGGGCACCATTTATATGGATGTCTATGGAAAAGAATCTGTGGAATTGTGCAGCACATAGCCCTTTCCCTGGACATTTGAAAAGAACAAATGAATAGCTTAACACCAGAGTATAAATTTATTAAAGCCTATGATGTCCAAATGTATTTCTGTGAAGATAATTTCAAATACTCCTGAAACTGCATAATCTACTTTGCAAAGGCTTTGTCAAATAATAGATGGCCCATCCTTCATTGGACTGTTACAATTGCACAGTAATACTGGATAAAACTGAGTGGCATTGCCATTTCTATAAAACAGAAGAGTAGAGTGTTTCAAAATTGTCTAAATGTCAATCAACTATAATAATAACTTGCGGTGCAAGCTAGAAATGCATCCATCTACCACTTGGATTTTTTTCCAAATATAGTGTAGATAATCTGTTTCAGAATAATAAAATAATCTTAATAAATTTGATAAGAACTTTTGGTCCCAGCAGTGCAAGTGCAATAGCCTTAAATATATGGCCAAAAAAACCTCCAAATTTTCTTTGCCAGAATTTTGGCACATCGTAATCTCTCATAGGCAAATCTCTAGGCAGGTCCACATTTGAAGAAATTCTATAAGGAAATTCTACACAATTATGTAAATGTACAAGAAAGTTTTCTTATTTTCATTACAAGGTACTAGCTAAAATCTATATGTCATATTTTTTAATTGAAAACAAGAACAGATGCAGACTGGAAATAGTTCACAAAGGCATGGAAATGAACTCAATTGAATGCTATTCAGAGTTAATAATTCACATAATCACATGCAGCACATTTAAAATAAGCAAAATAGTTCCTTATGTTCCGTAATCACTACGTTCTCTGATTAACAATTAAAAGAAGGGTGTTTCTGAGATCTTGGAGGGCATAGATCACATCCCATTAATTTAATGATCTAATATCCCAATGTTAATTTTAAGCAATGGATGAAGCTTCATCATTTATATAAATATTATTAAATCATTTCAATGCTTTTTTTGAATATCCACAAACCTTTTGTTGACTTAGATATGCCATGCAGCACACATAGCAGTTGTCAAATCCTGGCTGGTTTATCACATACCTGACCCTCTTGGACTGGAAAGGAGTAGAAGATTGAAGTGTTGATAGAAGACTTAATTATGCCAACAGCCAGCAATAGAAATAAAAGACAGCAGGAGGTGATGGAATGATGCTTTCTAGCTAAAGTGATTTTCATTGTCTCTATTCACCAGCAGCAAAGCAATAGTTAATAAAGGCATGTGTGTATGTGGCTGCCAAGAGACCTCAATTGTTTTTGGTTTCTTTCATTTTGAGAATATACGCTAGTCCAGAAACAAGTCACTGCAAATCCTACTATCAAGTGGCTGAAAATCTCCCTCTACTCTGAGTAATGAAGACCATGTGCAGTCAAAAGACCCTTTTCTACAGCCAGTTGTACATTTGTTAATAGTAGCTGAATTCTTAGAGCCATACTGGGAGAAAACTCAAACAAAACCAGCTACTTTCTATAGACACTGACGGAGTGAAGACATGAACAAGGACAGCAACAGATCCTAGTAGCTCAGCCTTGCTACCTGAATGCATTTCAAACTCTGTGTGTCCCTCTGGCGTTGAACTCTAACCATTTTTCTCCAGGTGATGAAAGAATAGAAGAGAGCATAGCAACCAAGAGAAGAACTCCAGAATCTGTAAGCCCTGTTCTGAATTTTAGCTTCATCTCTTCCTAGCCTTGCAAGCTTGGAATGTCACGTAGCCTCTCTGATGTTAGGTTAAGTGAAATGAATAATAGTATCTACATCCTACTGTTGGGAGAATTAAACATAATCAGCTACAGCACTTTGCACAGAGTCTGACACACAGTAATTGTTCAATAAAGGAAATCTATTCAAGTTATTAATGAATAAGAATTCATTAAAATGGAATAAAATAGATTTTATTTATTGAAGAAAATGAGACTTCTCAGCTTGATCTTTACCAGTGGGATTGATCAGTGAGTTGTTAATCCAAACAAAATTTAAGTCCCCTCCCCCCACCCAGTGACAACTGTGTTTAAACTGGCAACTTCTAATCTTTCACTAAGATATGGCAAGGCCTGAAAATAGCCCTCTGCCTCCTTACATCAAGAGAAGGCAAAACCTAAAATGTTGCTGCTTAACATTTTAAAGTATACACAATTGATTTGGGGTGGGGGAGCAGGTGCCGACATTTATTTAAAAATTACAAGATGCCAGGCACTGTTAAGAGTTCCTTGCGTGGGCTGATGCATTTATTCTACACACTGGTTCTTTTAAAACAGGTGTAGGTATTTCCTCATTCTGCACATCAAGGAGCTGAAGTCCACAGAGATTAAATGATTTCTCCAAAGCCACAAAGCTGCAGAGTGAATCTAGTCCCAGGGCTCACCCACTCTTCACCTTTACATTCTCAGTAGGGTTCTGAGAAGTTTTTGAAGAGAAAATCTCAGATTGCTACATCCATTGCAACCCCAATATGTGTCCAGCACCCAGGACAGAGCTCAGAAGGCAGGACGCAAGACAGAGAGCTTCTGCAGACCACCTACACCCAGCATGGAATTTGGAGACTCTAAACACCTGTTTCTAACTCCTAAACCCTGGAAAGGGAAGTGTCCAGATCAACACCACCCTCCTTATCCTCACTGGTAAGCATCAAGGAGCTGGGTGATTCTGAGGAGACTGGGGAATAGCGCCAATTGGGAGGGGCGAGGGGTCAGATTTCTGCTCAAACTCTGGGCTGAGTTAAGCTCAGACTTCATCATCTCACTCCCTGGTCTTTCTTTCGACCTTGCCTCCCCCTGCATGCCGCATTTTCTTCTCTGTTTATTTGCCCAGCGACCCAGACTCCAGCAAGAAGTCTCATTTTCCCCCAGTGTGTTGAAAAATGGAATGCAAGGCATCCAGATATTTGCCTGTCGTGGCAGCAGAGTGCTGTTGGAAGCAAACTAAAATAAAATCCGTGCAAGCAGGTCATGAGGGGGGTCATGGGGGAAAGCGAGCTCCACCACCATTCGCCAGAATCTGCTCCAGGGAGACGTCCCCAGATACAGAGCAGCAGAAATCACAGGGCACTGGGAAGGGGAAATCTGTTACTGGACGGCTGGGGGAGTGACTGCCTGTGGCTTTTACTTTCCTTTCATAGACTTCATTTTTTTAGAACAGTTTTGGATTTACAGAAAAATTGTGAAGAGAGTCCAGGGAGTTCCCATATGCTTCATGCCCAGTTTCCCTATTATTAATACTTTATATTAGTAGGGTACCTTTGTCAGATTAATGAACCAACACTGACCCATTATTATGAACTAAAGTTTGCACTTAGAATGATTCCCTGGGTTTTCATCTAACGTCCTTTTCCTGTGCCAAGTTTCCATCCGGGATACCACAGTAATGGTGTCTGTAGCTGGTGTGTCTCCTTAGGTCCTCTTGGATGTGACTGCTTTGAAGTTTTTCCTTATTTTTGAAGACCTTGATAGTTATAAGAAGTACTGCTCAGGTATTTTGTAGAATGTCCCTCGATTGTGATTTGTCTGATGTTTACCTCATGATCAGACCAGGGTTATAGGTTTGGGGAGGAAGAGCATGGAGATCAAGTGGTATTCTCCTCCTCTCCAACCAGCAGCACATATCATCCATGTGACTTATGGCTGTTGACATCATCCCAATCTCCTGGCTGAGGAAGTGTTTGTCAGGTTTTCCCACTGTAAAATTCCTCTTCCCCCTCCTCATTTCCATACTGTACTCTTCGGAAAAAAGTCACAGTGTGCAGCCAATGCTTAAGAATGGAGAGTTGAGATCTTCATCTTTGAGAGTGCAGTATGTACACAAATTACTTGGAATTTTTCTACATAGGAGATTTGTGTCTTCTCTTCTGTTTGTTAATTTATTCAAACATTTATTTATATCAGTGTAGACTCTTGGGAATTTATGTTATAACTTGGGTCATAATCTAATATTACTTTATTTTGCTGCTCAAATTGCTCCAGCATTGGTCATTGGGAGCTCTTTCAAGTTGGCACCTGTGTTTGCTTGGTACTGTGGATTGATTGAATGTGTCCCCCACATTCATATATTAGAAGCTTAATCCCTACTGTAATTGCTGAGGGTGGGAAATCCTACCGTGGTAATTGAAAGGTAGGGCCCTGAAGAGGTGATTAGATTGCAGGACCATACCTTAGTGAATGGGTTAATAATAGTGGTCAGGGGCGTGGTTCTGAGGACTGTAAAAGAAGAGCACATAAGAGATTAGTCTCTCTCTGCTCCCCCATTTTTTGCCATGTGAGACCCCTGTGTCACTGTTGCCACCACTAAGGACTTCACAAGCTCTGAACTGTAAGCGATGAATTTCATTTTCTTATAAATGACCCAGTTCCAGGTATTTCTGTCATAAGCAACTGAAAAAGACTAAGACACATGGCATACTCCTGCCATTTTGTTTTTTGAGCACTTCATGACTTTTTGGAAGTATAAGACACTCCTGTATTATCTTACATATTTCCTGTCCTTGTCCTGGAATCAACTATTTCTTCAAGTTTTTGGAAAATGGTATTAGAAACCAAGATCTGGATGCTAGGTTGCTAATTGCTACTGGACTGTCATTGCTCCTAGGTCCTCTCAGCTGTCAGAGGAAGGAAATACATGTGTGTATTCTAACTTGCAACTGTCCCGTGGCTTTTGCAGTATGCATCTGTAGAGCATATGGGCCTCCTCCTATGAACAATGCTACCTCAAGGGCATGACAACTCAAAACTCTCATTTCATTTATTCATCAACTGATAGTTCAGTCATTAATGAGTGGATTATAAGTGCCAGGCATTTTGTGAAACACTGATGATGTACTGCCAGATTATAGAGACACCTGGTTTCATAGATTAGTGATGTTGAAAGAGGGGAAATATCCCAGACACAGCAACAGCCTATGCAAACAGTCTGTGATGGAAGGAGGCAAGATGTTTTCAAGAGACTGAAAGAAGGCTAGTGCAGCTGGATGACAGAGAAGAGAAAGAGAAAGGAGAGGGATGAGCTGGGAGAGATGGGCAGGGGCCTGAGAGGGGATATGCAGGGGTGTGGTCCGGATCCTTTGAAAGATGTTTGATCTTGAGCCTCTAGAACTATTCATCAGGGACATCAACCTGATCAGATCTCCATTTTGGAGCATTGGTTTCATTGCTAAGTGGAGAAGAGGCTGGAGTAGACTCAGAGTGAGGTGGGGAGATGGAGAGTGTCACAGAAGAAATGCAGGTGAGAGAAGATGGGGGTGGGGAGTAGGCTGGTCCCACTAGAGAAGTGTTGGTGATAGACGGCTAAACTTCTCTGCAATATGTTCTGGAGGATGTTTGCATGTGTGTGTATTTACTGTTCTGGAAAAGGAGACAAAAGGGGAGAAGAAAGAAGATGTGCAACCAGTTCTTCATTAAAGGCAGAGAAAACAGGGAGAACGTTGGAGCACAGCGGCATGTCATGTGAACTGTGTCTTATGAGACACGAGTCTTCCCAATGTAGTTCAGAGCTCCATGAACATTGACTCAACACACCATCGGTTTGTGTGAGTTTTATGGAAGCCAGTGTAGCAAAGAGTTTGGAGTCCAAGTACTCAAGAGATACTACAGAGAAGAAAGATTGAGGGACACAGGGGACCATGAGATATAAGCCCCTTTGAATTCAACAGGGTCTTGGAGAATTCTCTTAATCCCCCAAGCTGTGGATCTCAGCATAAAGACCCATCTTACCTAGCTCTCTGGGGCCGGAAGAGCCATCCTCCTGTCTATCGTCTTCATAGCTCTAAACCTAATGCAATGCCTGGCACTTAAAAGGGGTCCTTAGTACATGGCAGCTTATTACAGAAACCAAATAAATGCCTAGCTGTATTTGTCAGCAAAACACAAAGGAAGTCAAAAAACATGTATCTAGAAGGCACATGAGTTAATCCCCTCCAAAAAACAAATAAACTATTAAATGAAAAGCTTTCATAGATATAGGGAGTTTATTTGAAAATGAGGTTCTTACACATGGCTAAAATCCACTTCAGATCAGGGTGCATGATAAAAGCTGCTGTATTTCCCACTGTTGTTCAATGTTAGAGCAGACGATCTTTTGGAAAAGTGGGAAAAATGGAAATACTGCTCCCAGGTTTTTAGGAGGCAAATCTAGCCTTTGCCTCGTTAAAAGCATTTACAGCTCACTAAGAAATCCTCTAAAAAGAAGTTACTTAGGCAATGCAGTCCCTGAGAAAGCAGTGGGCCAGCATAGGCATTCTTATTCACTTGACTTCCTGCAGAAAGCCTGGCCTATTGAAATAATTGTTTCTCATACCCCAAAGCAAATGAACCACTCTCCCGCTTTAAATCATCCGTTTTTCTCTCTAGCTCGTGATTGGCTTTCCCCGTGATGCGTGTTGTGTTTGTGAGCATGAAGGAAATTATACAAAAACAAATTGCTTTGTACTGTACCATGATTGTCTGGAAATACTAAATAGATGGGCAAAGCAGTGTCGCAGCAACTTACAGCTTCGTGAGCTAATGGATGGGATTGAAAAGTTTTAGCTATTTCAGTATGATGAATGCCCCTCATTTCTAAACACACAGGGTATCTTTTTCTAGCATTGTACGTATTATTTCTAAAAGTAATGAATGACTTCACATTGTAACCTAAAGCAAGGACAGAATAAATAGATTATTATTTTTATCATTATTTTGTTTTTCACTGTCTCCACTCACAGCTCACAACCCCCTCCTTTGTTCCCTGGGCTATAAGAAAAAAAAGTCTTCGGAAAATTTTCAAACTAAAGTTTCATTGTAATTAACATTCATGACTGATCATAGATAATCACAATTATTCAACATGAACACTAAATGCTGGTCATTTCTCACAAATTTATTCAAACATAGATATGACTGTTATTTCAAAAACTATATTCACAACATCTATTATGTGCCTAGTATCATTTTAGGCACAAGGGACCCACCAATGAAGGAAAACGAGGTCTAAACAGCATTTACATCATAATGGGATGAAACAATTTAATATGGATTATGCCAGACAGGGGTAAGAGCAGGGAATATAGGACTGGGAGTGCTGGGCCTGGAGATGCTGATTGCTTTTTATTACACAAAGTGATTGGAAAAAACCTCTGCAAACAATCAGATGCTCCTTATCCATCTGCAATGCCTCTAACTCATTCTAATGTCCTTCTTTGCCTGACAGGCAGAGAAGTATCAGGATAAAGGGTGGGTTTGAGTAAGTACAGCCATGGATTCCAATGCTGGTTCTGCCTTGTATTCATTCTGTTAACTTGGACAAGTTACAGAATCTCTCTTGTACTCCACAACTGTAGAAGGGCAAAAATAATACATACCTCACATTTTGTTGTAAAATAAACTAGGTCAGGTGTGTAAAGCATCCAGTATTTTGTATGCTCCAAGAAATGCTAAGGTTCTTATCTTGCCTTCCATTTCTGAACCAAAAAACACTATTCATACTATACATTAGAATATGCTCTGAGTTAAATATATCCCCCAAAGGTTCACATTTTAGAAACGACTCCCACTATGACAGTGTCAAGAGGGTGGGAAATCCAATTATGGCATGTGAAAGGTGGGGCCTTGAAGAGGTGATTGGATTGTGAGGACTGTGCCCTTGTGAATGGGGGATCATTCATGGAGTCATGGGCATGGTTCTGATGGCTTTACAAGGAGAGCAAGTAAGAAAGTTAGCTTTCTCTTGCTCAGCCCGTTCTCACCATGTGATACCTTGAGTTGCTGTAGAGAGTTACTACACCAGGAAAAAGGCACTCACCAGATGTGTTCCCTGGACTTTGGACTTCCCAGCCTCCAAGGTGTGAGGAACAAATTTTTTCTTTCCTTTATAAATTACCCAGTTTCAGGTATTGTGTTATAAGCAATAGAAATGGACTAATACAGAATACAATTGAAACGTAAGTGTATTTATAACCATGGTTACACCATTGTATGTTTATTATACGCACACATAAAAAATATTCTCTTGGAAGGATTACATAAATTTCCATATAAGCTAAATTACCTCCCCAACTAGAAGACAGGGACTCTGCTACATGTCTTTATGTCATAAAACTCCTGCTTCAGAAATTCTCATCAAATGCTGTGGTTGAACGTCAACAGGAGAAAGTAAGGATGAGAGGACATATGACAACTTTGCTTTGTTTGTTACAGGTCGGCCAAGTGCCTGCTGTGTGTGATCTTTCATTTCATGCATTTCCTTGTGAGGACCAGGTGCCAGACAGCCGACTGTGAAGAAGGGCAGAATAGGACACTGACAAAAGCCCAGGCTCCAAGTTCAGATTGGCCCTTGGTTCAGATCCCCATGCTTCTGCTTGCTAGCTGTGCACCCTTGCTTAGGGTGTGACAAGCTCTTTAAGCTTTGTTCAACTCACTTGTAAAATAGAATCAATGCCACCTACCTCCTAGGGTTTTTAATGAGAAATAGGAGAATACAGGAAAATGCATTGGTACCCATTAAATACTCACAAACGTTGATGATTATCAACAGGGAACAGGTTTAAAAGGTCACCAGTAAAAGGCTTTACATAGATAGACATACACATGTCATTTTTGGCATAAAAGAACCCCTTTAATTAAACAAACATTCCCTGCAAATAATTAAATAAAAACAAGTACTTGCAGGAAAGTTTGGGAACATATTCCAGATTACACTGTGTTTTCTATAAATTCCACTTTTGAGTTTTGTCTATATGCTGTAAATAAATTAAATCCAATATCAATTGCATGACTGTTCACAAATCAAGGACATTTTTGAAAGTTTAAGGACTTTGAAAAGCATATTTGAGTATACCAAAGTAATTAATAGTAAAGTCAGTTTGTTTTCTCAGTGAGGGACACACATAAACTCACCATGGAAATCTCAAGCAGATTAGCTCTCCACTGCCCCAGAAGACAAGAATCCTAGGTAAGAAGATAAAATATCCTTCTTTTCTTATCTCCATGGAGCTCTGAATTCTTTGGGTTGGAAATCTCATTAATAATTTTCTTCCATAAAGTATTGGAAAACAGTGAGTAGGAATGGTAGAGATACCAAAAACTCTACTTGGCAATTGGCCCAGAATTTACATTACTCTTTTTCTCATGGGAATTTCTATGATTTTCTGCTTAGCTCTCATTGTTAATGCCAGGTTTGTTCTCCAGAGAAGAAGGTATATTCTCAAAAGGACCATACCTGCACACTCTGCCACCTGGAGTTAGAGTATTAGGAATGTTAGAATTATCCTAGTAAACTATGCAAAATAGTTTAACAACTATTAACGATATATGCCAAAAAGTGAGCTTTTCTCTAAGGGTTTCTTTTAAAGGATTTTGAACAGTTTAAGCCTTTAAGTCATCCTTGCTGTTTTAATTCTATGGGGTAGCTTTACCTGTTATGGAACTGACCTGCCAGGAAGCTCCAGACACTCAGGGGTTGGAGAGTCAGAAAGTTTATTAGGCTAGCAGGACACAGGCAAACTTGCATTCTGAAATCCTGGGACCCCCACCCTGAATCTTACAAGCCTTTTTATAGGCAGGTTAGGTGGGCTCTTTAAGTTCCGGTTTCTCCGAATTCACATGGCTCGAGCAGGCAGCTGAATATTAACTAGCTGACTTCTGGAGGCCCTGGTAGATAAGCACAGTTAACTACAGAGGTGCTGCATAAGCACAAAATAATTTTTAATCTTGAGTTTTTCCAACATGCCCACATCACAGTTCATACTGATTAAAAATTTTCAAAGTGCAATATCAGTATCTGTAAGGGTCATTTTTTTAAACCTCTTTCAAAAGTTTGAAACACAGAGTAGATGATAAACATGGCTTTGCACAACTTGTATCTGTCAAAACTTCTAGAGAAAATATGCTGGTGTCCTTATCAGTCAAGTGAATTCCACACTCACGTCATTGACAAGGTAAGGAATAACAAAAATGTTCTATCTGTTTTGAGTTCTGAAGGGCACTTTCCTACTTTATTCTGGCTGCTCTAAACCTGTGTAAAACTTAAGTCAAAACAAGGATATGCTTGGTTCACTCTCAGAGAGACAGAGGTTGCTTTCGACATGAATTTAAAAGAGATATCAACAGCCCACAGCATAACGGCAGCAACCCCTGCCAACTGTTATTTTTTTCCATGAGGAAATCTGCTGTAAGATCCTCATAAAATCAGGAATCAAATCTCAAGATAAGAGTCTCCTTTCAAGTGCTTGATTTCCAAATACAAGCAAGTCTGCCTGCGCTCTTCTGTATGCCCAGCAACATACAATACAATTGAAATCAGGTTTTTTTTTTTTGGTTGCTTCTCGCATGGTGTGTGTAGGACTACCACAGGCAGAGAGCTCTCCCTTGACATAAGGGCAGCACCTGCCATATAGCAGATGTTGTCTGTATTCTAGGCTCTGTACCAAGTGCTTTTCATTGAAGTATTTCATTTAATACTTCAAGTACCATATGATGTGGTAGATATCGTCTCTCTTTTACAGATAAGACAAGTGGTTAAGAAAGAGTTAAATAAGTTTGCACAGCTTCTGAAAAATGGAACTGAAGCCTGATCCTAGTAGGTCTGACCCCATGTATGCCCTATATTTCATCACAAGGCTATTTCATCTCCAACAGTGCTCAAAGCAGAAAGCCAAGTCCTCAAACCACATAGACCTGTATCTTAAAGATAAACCTCCTTCAGCACACTTTTAGCTCTTATCTCTTCCCTAGTTCCCAAACTTAGGACACCTAAAATTGATCAATTGGGGTAAATGACTTGGGTTATTTCCACCAGCTCTTTGGAAATCACCAGGTCATGCCTAAAGGCAAGTTAACCCTCTTGCTTTCCTGCATTCCAGAAAAGCAAGTTTGTCGTCTATCAAGCTTCTGTATGCTTTGCATATACAAATGAGCTTTGGAGGTCACTGAGGAACTAAACCTTGCTGATTAATTCAACATTCACTCATTCTTTCAACAAACAACTGCTGTTTAGTTAGAGGAATGGGCCAAACCATCATTGGTTTACTCTGTCAATTTTGATGGTCCTGAACACTGTCACTGTGTACTGCGAATATCCCATAGGCTATGATTTGTGTCAATTTGTGTGCAAACATAGGTATGTAATATTTATTGATATACAGGGACATTTTGCTTCTCCTTGCTCTTAAGATAAATTTTGGTCTCCTTCACCCAACCCTCTCCTTGCCTCTTTTACCTAGCTAGCATCTATGTGTATGCAAGAATCTTCTTTCCAGCCACCCCAGACCACCTCAAGCCCCCCGATTTATACTACACTGTCATAGCAAGTAACATTCTTTCCTTCAGAGCATCTATTGAATTTATAACTAATTCACACTTATTTACTTAACTTCTATTTTCACTATAAGCTACCTGAGAAGAAAGGAACGTGCACATCCATAGCTGTATCTTTAGAACCAAGCCTAGTATTCAGCATATAGTCAGCCCTCAGTAAATATTAGCAGATAATTGATAGGTTCTGAATATAACCAGCACCATTTTAGGCAAGGCCAAGCACAAAATGGCCCCAACCCCTCCCCCCTTCCCTTTATAAGAAACCTCATGGTTTCTGAGAAACAGAAATCCTTTTTCTTCCACAAGGGTGCAGTCCTCCACCCTGGTCGCATAGCTTCTGCATTAGCATAATGCCCCTCCTTGAATGTATCAGCCAGCCTTTGGTGCCCTACAATTCACATAAGCTCTCCCACCCCCACATCTGGTGCTTCCTCCATTTTGAGGGCAGCCCTAGGCTGTTCCCCACTTTGAGCACAGCCCAGCAGATTCTTTTCCTTTAATAAAGTTTGATCAGTACCTGCCGTCTTGGCTCACTGTCTTTGATTTTGATGCCAAAACCTGGGAAGGGTCCTGGCTGGACCATCGGATGATCCCCTCTCTTGGGTTGATTGACCCCTCCGAGCCACCCTTTCCAGACCTGCTGAACCAGGTACATTCAGGACTCTTTCCTTTTGCCATTTCAGACCAGCACATCCAACATCAGCCTCAATTCAGGGTGAGTCAGTGGGTCTGTCCTACCTACTTCTATGGGTTCCCCCAACTACTTTCTATGACTACTGTCTACTCACTATGAAACTCAAGTGCCTGGCCAAGGGAACTTTTCTCATGCCCCCCAGCTATTGGAGGATACTCCATTAGCCAGTTTGTGGCTTTTCGCTCAAAAAGAAGATGCACACCAAAGAGGATGCTCCTTGGTGGCATTCTTCTTCTACTAGGACTGCCCATTTCCTTTCTCACCCTTTAAATGGGATCCTCACAATCCAAACCTCCACGCTCTATGCCTCCGGGCTGTCTACAATCTCTCAGCCTCCAGGAAAAACCTCAAATGCCTCATTTTACAAACTAGACAATGGATCCCAACGGCCACAAGATGGCACTCTTGATTTAGATACTCTCAGAGATATAGTCAGTTTTTGTCACTGAAACGGCAAAAGCTGGAGAGATTCTTCATGTTCAAGCCTTTTCTTTCTATCTCTGATCAGATCCTTCTTTCTCTGTCAAAACTGTCCTATGTCTCAAATTCTCCTAGCTCATGCCCAACCTCCCCTTCTGGACTCAGATTAATCTTTTAATCCATCAGACTACTCTGCTCCCTGTATGGGCCACCTAGACCACCTCTGTATGCTCCAAATCCTTCACCAGCCCCTCCAACTTTTCCCTCTCTGTATCATCAGCCACCCAACCCCCCCTCTCTTTCACCCTCTTCATCAGGTAACAACCCCACCTCAGCTCTGGCTCCTTTATATCCCCCTCTGCGAAGTGGCTGAGATGGAGAGAACTGTCCAAGTCCATGTCCCTTTTTTTCTCTTTTGGACATTTCTCAAATTGAAAAATGACTGGGATCCTTCCAGTCCAACCGAGACTCATATTCATCCCCTGAAGACAGGGAGCAGGTATGGGTAACAGCCCAACAACAGGCAGATGAGGTACATGCTCAAAATAATAAGTGGCCTGTGGGAGCCATTGCAGTTCCTTGCACAGACCCAAATTGGGACTACAAGGCTGGCCATGGGGATCAGGATCTCCAGGATAATATGATCACACACCTACTTCATGGCATCCAAAAAGCTACACAAAAGTCTGTCAATTATGACAAGCTTAGAGAAATCACACAGAGATCCACTGAAAATCCCAGCAAGTTCCTAAACCAGCTCTCTGAGGACCTACATAAATACACATGTATAGATCCAAACTTCCCTGCAGACATGGCTCTACTGCACTCTTATTTCATTACCCAACCAGTCCCTGACATTCGAAAAAAAAACTAAAAATAAACTGGAGGATGGTCCAAATACAACCCAACAAGACCTCCTCAGTGCAGCTTTCAAGGTTTTTAACAAGAGAGAGGAGAAGAAAAGAAAGATCATTACAAAAGAGATCAGGCCAAATACCAACTCTTGGCTAATGTCACCCATGGCTCACACACTCTAAAGCTGGCTGCCTCAAGAGGTAAGCCACCTGGAAACTGCTTCAAATACAGTCAACTGGGCCACTGGGTTTGGGCCTGTCTTGACCCCAGGCCTCCTCCCAGGCCCTGTCCTCACTGCAAACAGCCAGGTCACTGGGGGGTTGACCATTCTGCTTGCCAGAGAGGAAGTGGCCCAGTCCCCAACCCACATCCTTTGGCTTCATGGCCATCCCTACTGGAGCTGCTTGGCTTTGCCCAGGAGGAGGACTGACCATTCCCAGGGTCTGAGGCCCCACAGAGATCACCATGCATGAACCCAGGGTAACTCTCCTCACAGCAGGTAAGCTGATCTCTTTTGTCATCGATAGCAGGGGCCACTTACTCTACCCTTCCTGAATATGCAGGATCAACAATCCCATCCTCTATCACAATAGTAGGGGTCACAGGATCAGAATACCACCCACGGATCACTCAACCCCTTTCCTGCACCCTACATCACATCCAATTCACACACAAATTTTAATAATGCTTCAATGCCCAACCCCCTTACCCAGATGGGACACTCTTCAAATTCAAAGCTACTTTTACCCTAAACACTTTAACTCCAGCTACAATACTCCTGTTACAGGCTGCCCCTAGGCCTGGCCCCTGAGGCTTCCACCTTCCCCTTCCCCTTGGACAAGGTTAATCCCTAGTATGGGACACTTCTTCTCCCTTCATTGCTATGCACTATTCCCCTATCCTTGTTAAGTTGCAGAACCCCTCTTTGTTCCCTAATGACCCACAGTACCCTATTGCTAACAAATACCTAATAGGCTTAAAACCCATCATACACAAACTCCTTTCTTCTCATCTCTTATGGCCTACCCACTCGCCTTTTAATACACCCATCCTTCTGGTTACAAAGCCTATTGGCTCATACCATTTAGTTCAAGACCTCAGGGTCATTAATGTGGCCCTTTTACCCATAACCCCTATCGTTTCTAACCCCTATACTCTTCTGTCCACAATCCCAACAACAACCCTCTTCTCAGTACTTGACCTCAAAGATGCCTTTTTTCTCTATCCCCTTACACCCTTCCTGTCAAAACCTGTTCGCCTTCACCTGGACTGATCCTGATACGCGTCATTCCCAACAACTCACGTGGACAGTACTGCCCAGGGATTTTTGGATAGCCCCCACTTCTTTGGCCAGGCCTTGGCTCAAAACTTATCCGAACTCCCTCCAACCTCTAGCACCGTAATAAAATATGGGGATGACCTCCTCCTTTGTAGCCCCTCCTGTGATGATTCACAGGCTCACACTGTTGCTCTCCTTCATTTCCTGGCTTCAAGGGGATATCGAGTGTCCCCCATTAAGGCCCAAATTTCTTCCTCTTCAGTCACCTATTTGGGAGTCCACCTCACCCCCAACACCAGATAAATAACAGTGGATCACAAGAGTTTAATTTCTGAACTCCCTACTCCTACTACAAAGGGTGAAATCCTTTCTTTCTTAGGGCTTGCAGGGTATCTTCGCCTGTGGATTCCTAACTTTGGTGTGCTAGCAAAACCACTTTATGAAGCAGCCAAAGGGGATCCTGCCATTCCTTTAGATCCCACCAAGCTCATTCATTCTCCCTTCCAGCAATTAAAAGCTGCTCTCCTCACAGCCCCAGCTCTATCCCTTCCAAATCTATCTCATCCTTTTATCCTATACATCACCAAAACCCAAGGATTGGCAGTTGGGGTTTTGGGACAAGAGGCAGGAGATGTTTTCTCCCTGGTTGCATACCTCTCTAAACACCTGGACACCACAGCTCAAGGATGGACCCCCTGTTTACAGGCCTTGGCGGCAGCCACCCTTTTAAAACAAGAAAGCTCTAAACTAACTTTTGGACCTTCTCAGCCATAAGCCAAGTCAATTCTCTCCCCTTCCCACCTACAACTTATTCACTTTACTTCCACTGAAAATTCCCAGTTCTCCTTTATACTTTGCCCTCCCTTAAATCCAGCCACTCTCATCCCAAAACACTCATGACCCTTAGAACACAATTGCATGGAGGTTTTAAATCTCTTTCTCAATCCCTTTCCATACATCTCCCTGCAAGCCCACAGACCTCAGCCCCTTCAAACTTATGTACAGTAGACCCTTCACTCTCACACCTCTCCCTTCCAGCTCATTGCCTTTAGGCCAGTATCTCCCTACTCTTTCACTCATTAGGGATCTTCCTCAGGAAGAAGCCAACCTTCTATTATCTCATTCTTTCCACACCATCCCCTCAGACCTTAAACTGAGCCTGGGACAGCAAGAGTATATTAAAACCTGAATCCCAAAGTCCCTCTCACCATGTTGGGAAGGGCATTATACAGTACTTCTCACCACCCCCATGGCAGTAAAAGTGCTAGGAAAGGCCCCTAGGTATCACTTATCCTTGGTAAAACTAGCACCTGAGACTTTACACAAAGAATCTGTTAACACCAAGCCAGAGGGGTCCCTTTACTCAATCCCAAACCCAACATATCCTCACATTTCATCCATTTTAGGACCCACAAAACTGAAAATCTCCAGGACTTCCACTCTTCCTCCAATCCCAGAAGAAGGATGATTTTTCCCCCTGAGATTATCCTCTCATTCTTGCAGGTCCGCTTCACGTCCTTCACACAGGAGCTACTCCAAGACTGGTCCCAACCTGCTTTCGCAGGTTTGCCATCATGGAACATGATAAGTATATGCCACCCCATGTCCCTAATCTTTATTGTACTATCTGCTCTAGTACATGCTACAGGATTGCCCAGTGCTGCCCCAAAGGAGTATAACATTATAGGAAGATTTCTCCTGGCACTCCTTTACCTCCTATCAGTAAGATGCTTCTTAGCAACTTCTTTGTGGCAATGTACCCTTCAAATTCTTTTGGCTCCCTAACCCTTTGCATCCTTCCCATGTTTTTCCTCCTATCTCAATGCTCGCCTTTACCTGGAACATGGAGGTTCCAGGTCTGCAGGGATGATGTAGTCCTCAACGAATCAGACTGGTTCCAGAGTTACTCCTCTGTCTCCCACTTTGTGAGAAACTTTTTGTGGTCTCCCCCTCCCTGTCGATGCAGCCCGCAATGTTTCCACAAACGTCTCTTCACTTTCCTCTAATCTCACCTCAGTGGGGACTCTCAGCATTGTGCGGGGCCTGCCCACACTCTGCCTTAAATGCTACCACTCACTTACCCCCTCCTCATCCTTGCCCTAAAACCAGAATATATTTCCTTTGTAAAACTACGTTATCCTGTTGCCTGCTCCCCCAACGTGATGTCTCGCATATTCATTTGGCTCATCCCCAACATCACCATCCAGACAGATGGGGGGATGTAGACAGGACTGGGACTAACTAACCCCCCCCCCCTCAGGAAGTGCCCCTGCTCCCATAGGGCACTAATTGTACCTTTTTAAATTGGGACAGGGATCCTTCCTGCAACTGGGACTGGCATAGCAGGCCTTGCTACTGCCTCTCAATTCTATCAAAAATTCCCTGAAGAACTAAGTATAGATAGCATCTCTGCACTCCAGCGACAGGTCACCTCACTTGCAACAGTCACTTTACAGAACTGTCAGGCCCTTGACCTCCTTACAGCTGAGAAGGGAGGCACCTGCCTCTTCTTGGGGGAGGAATGCTGTTATTACATAAATGAGTCCGGGGTGATCCAAAACAACTTAAACCATTTAAAGGCAAGCATTGATCACCGATGCAAAGGGTTACAAAACACAAACACACCTTGGGGGTGGCCCCAGTCACTGAACCCTTGGATACCCTGGCTTATGCCCCTAGTAGGATCCCTAACTGTGCTGGGACTCATCCTACTCTTTGGTCCCTGCCTCTTTTGGTGTTTCTCTAATTTCTTGCAGGAATTTATGCAAGCCTTCACCAACCAAAAGGTTGCCAAATTGTTCCTGTGAGGAGGATACCAGCCCCTCAGAATCAGTGACCCTCCCCCAGAAGGATACAGCCTCCCCATATGAAACCAATACCCTGCCACCTAATTGTTTTACCCGCCAACATAAATCTTTTATTTTTTACATATCTTTGCCCATCTCCAGCAGGAAGTAGCTTCAGAAGAATGAGACCTTCGCCCCTTTTCCCTTCTCCTTATACTTAAAAGGTGGGAATGATAGGTTCTGAACATAACCAGCACCATTTTAGGCAAGACCAAACACAAGCTGGCCTCAACCATTCCCCCCTTCCCTTTATGAGAAACTTCATGATTTCTGAGAAACAGAAACCCTTTTGCTTCTGCAAGGGTGCAATTCTCCACCCTGGTCACATAGCTTCCACATTAGCATAATGCCCCTTCTTGACTGTATCAGCCAGCCCTTGGCACCCTATATAAGCTCTACCACCCCCGTACCTGGTGCTGTCCTCCATTTTGAGGGCAGTCCGGGGCTGCCCTCCACTTTGGGCACAGCCCAGCAGATGCTTTTCCTTTAATAAAACTTGATCAGTACCCAGTGTCCTGGCTCACTTTCTTTCAATAACGATAATGAGGACGATGAATGAGCATCAGAACCATCTATTGCTCATTGTGTACATTAGAAGTAGGGCCTCCAATGATGGCTCCCCTGTTCTATGTCACCACTCCTGGCACTGGGTATGAGCAATAAGATCCAGAATGACTTCCTTTTATAGCAGTCACAGGTATTCAGGAGAAGTTACTCTACTAAGATTAGAATTAGGGTGTGCTCAGCTGACCTTTGTAACAGCCAGACACTCTCTGAAAACCGCCAGTGATTTACATTAGAAGAAGCATCTTTAATTCTCTGAGGACTGTGATTCTTGAGAATGAAGACAAAGCCCAGGTTCAGAGTAATCCTCACTCCAAAGGGAAACTGATGCATGGAAAACAGAATGAAGCCCCTGGAATGACTGAGAAAGATGGCTGAACCAAATCACAGGATGAGTCCTGTTTTAAAAAGTAGCATTAGAAGTTTGACATGCATTTATATTAATTTAAAAAACAGCTAGCACTTCAAAAAACAATTTTTTTTTTTTTTTTTGTCTTTTTCCGTGTCCGGCAACGGATCGCAACCCTCAGTGTTGCCCCCGTACCGGACCGGGGACCGGCAACGGGATCGCAGCCCTCGCGGCTGCTCCCACGCCTCGCTCAGCCAGTGAGCGGGAACCGGTCCGTATGTGGGATCTGAACCCTCGGGCGGGAGCGCTGCCGAGCTTCCCAAGCGGCGCACTATCCAGTGCGCCACCGGGCCGGCCCTCAAAAAACAATTTTTAAAAAACTTGCTTACATTCTATAGGCAGCGTGAAAACACGAGTGCCTTATTTTTTGCTTCTGGTGGGATTTTTTTTGGAGGGGTGTGGCAAAGATGACCCATATGAGATGAAAGAAAGGAGGAAAGAAAGAACAGAAAATATGTTCCATTTTTGGAGGGATAACAGGAAGCTGACTTGTCTAGACAATTATCTCAACCCCCACTTCACATCTTCTATGTAGAAGGAACTTCACTGGAGATCATTGCTTTAACAATTGCTGACCATAGTTTAGGGGGAAAAGTGTATGAATGACCCTCCATTCAAAAGGTTTTAGAAGGAGGAGTGGCATATTTAAATGATAATGAAATACCACCAAGGTAGGGGAAGGCACAGATTACCTAATAGGCAGAGATTTCTCCATTAATAATGACTTTTAGAGTAAAAACGTCGGAAAGTGAGAATAAGAAAGAAAAGCCATCCCCCCCCCCCCCGGAATTTCTGATAAGATGATCTTTTGTGAAAGAACAGAGTGGAAGAGGGGTAGGAGACCTCAAGACAGACCAAGAGACCCTGTTCGCTTGAAAATGTCACTTCTCCTCCCTTTTGGTGGATTTAAAAGTAAAATCCATATCAGATAGAAATCACCATCAGATGTAGTTTTCCATCAAAACCATGGTCTCCTAAAGGGAAGAGATGAACTTCAGGAGAATTATAAAACTACAAAGGTTTGTAGATGTTCTGTATTCAAAGCACCTGATTTCATCAGATTTCTCATTAGAAACAAGTGTCCCCATCAATGTAGGAAAAAGCATTCCTCTCACACTGAATGATCACAAAATGTCAAAGTGATTAGCATAGACTAGCCCATGAGTGGCACATAACAGAAGCAACCCTGATAAGCTTCCTATCTGCAAATTTGAAGACACACACGAGAGATTTATCAAATAACAAATGCATTTCCCAAAGACTTTTGGAAAAATAAAAGTTATATTTGGAGGAAATGGATAGGAATGCATATTCCAACCCCTAGACATGTATTCCTAACACTCCACTGGACATCTACCTGTTTTGGGATGCTATTCAGCAAAAGAAATCTAAATTTATTATCTCCCCCACCCCCGATGTCTCAAACTTGCCTCTTATGAAGTTGTCTGTGCCTATCTTTAAATGTGGAGATAGGAATTTTATCAAGATTGTTTTTCTTGTGTGCAACTTATAGGCTAGTCTATGCTAATCACCTTGACATTTTGTATTCATTCATCATGAGAGGAATGCCCGGGAAAAACAGGGATCTCTCATTTTCCCTTGTCCTTAAGCTAATCTCTAGTTTATGGCAATTCCATTTGTGAAATATAATCAGAATTCACTTGCATTTATGCACATCACTGGAGCCGTTCTAGTCCAAACCAACATCATCTCTCACCAGGTGCCCTGCAACAGCCTCCCAATAAATAGATATCCCCTTATGCATGCCAGTGCTTGCTCCCAACCCCCAGGTTGCAGCAGAGGGATCCTTTAAAATGCAAATAGACCACCATCACTCCACTTGCAAAGAAAGGCTTTGATAGTTTTCAAACCCTAATTTGAAATTTAGCACAAAAATCCAAAATACGCACTATGGTAGGCAGAATAATGGGCCTTCCAAAGAGGCCCACATCCTAATTTTTGGACCCTGTGAATATTTTATGTTACTTGGCAAAGAGGAATTAAAGATTTAAGGTTGCTAATCAGCCAATATTAAGATAAAGAGATTATACTGAATTATCCAGGTGGGTTCCCTGTAATCATGAGAATCCTTAAAATTTGGAGAGCGAAGTAGGAGAAGAATTGGTATCAGAGTTATTTGATGTGATGTCAAAAAGACTCAACCCACCACTGCTGGCTTTGTGCCTTTGAAGATGGAAGAATGCAGGCAGCTTCTAGAAGCCAAAAAAAAAAAAAAAGCAAGGATACAGATTCTCCCTCTAAAACTTGAGGAGGAGCACAGCTCCATTAAGACCTTGATTTTTAGCCCAGTGAGACCCATTTCAGGCTTTGACCTCCAGAACTGTAATATAGTAAATTTGTGCTGCTTTAAGCCATTAGTTTGTGATAATTTGTAACAGCAACTAGAAAGTTAATACATGCCCTATTAGGCCCTACAGAGGGCAGATACTGCCCAGCTCTGTAGCTTTACTCTGTACCACTTTCTGCCTATCCCTCGCCTTCTTTTTTTTTTTTTTTTTTTTTTTTGTTTTTTT